>NC_048223.1:25568494-25872925 GCF_002007445.2 Ailuropoda melanoleuca
ACACACACACACACACACAGGTATATTACACAGCCATAAAAGGGATGAGACCTTGCCATTTGCAACAACATAGATGGACCTAGAGGGTATTACGCTAAGTGAAATAAATCAGACTGAGAAAGAAAAATACCATATGATTTCACTTATATGTAAAACCTAAAAAACAAAATGAATGAACAAAAACCAGAAACAGACACATAGAGAACAAACTGATGGTTGCCAGAGGAGAGGAGGGTGTCGGGTGGGTAAAATGGGTGAAGGGGAGTGGGAGGTACAGACTTCCAGGTATGGAATGAATACGTCATGGGGATGAAAGTTACAGCACAGGGAACATAGTGGATGGTATTGTAGTAGTGTTACATGGTGACAGATGGGAGCTACACTTGTGGTGAGCACAGGATAACATATGGAGTTACCAAATCACTATGTTGTACACTATGTTGTACACACAATGTGACATTGTGTGTCAACTCTATTTCAATAAAAATGTCAGCTATTAATTGAATGTTCTCTTACAGATTGGGGGTATGGTTGTAAATAAGTATTCACTTAAAAAGTCTGTTGCTCTGGGCATTATCTGGGACATAATGTGCACAGTAGTAGAAATACATTTTTTAAAAAGGAGAATTCTACAAATGATCATATCTTGTTATTCACATGAAGTATGAATCCTTTGCTCTTTTATGGATCCTAGCTAATACCTGGCTTTTAATACTTCATAATTCTGGGCATCAAGACAATTAACCAATTTGTCAGTTATGATGCAAATTAATAACAAAATTAAAGGAAACAACTAGATAGGAACATGTGAGCTGCTACTAAAATAACTAGACACACCCTGGCCTGTGTTTCTCAAGAGAGTTTAGAATTGAATGATTGAATTTGCATTAGATGATTATAATTCTCTTGGCTTTGAATGACACAACCCTGGTCTAAAAAGTTATTTTGCAAAAAGAAACAAACCTAAATCTCATTACCATAACTGCAAACAGCCTATCTCTGGAAATTTCATTAAATATGATAGAAAAGGAATCTGTCTGTCAAAAAAGGGAGAATTATATGAAAATATTCAAGTATCTCAGGACACAAAAACAAGCTAATACCTTAGAAGCGCGCTAAGGCAAAGGAAATAGGCTTATGACAACGTGGTTGGAGAGGGTCAGCTGAGTGGCCTGGGATTTCATGGCACTCATTATAAAGTGTTTAGTTTGTATTAAAGGCCATTAGTATTAGGCATTGAGACCCCAAACCATAGTCTGTATTAGGGAGATGTGTGTACAATATGCTGTGCAAGCCCAGGGAGTGTGTAGAATTATCACTGGATAGCTCAGGCTATTAGCATGGTGTCTCTAATTTCCATTCTAATTTTTTACTCGGGCCTATAAGTTTTAGCTTTGCCGAATTCTCAGACTATGTACGTATCAACTAATTTTTATTTGTCGAGTCACGTAGAAAAGGAGACTGATGCTTGGCTGAGCATTTACTAAGGGCCAAGTACTGAGCTAGACACTTTTGTTCATCTTCATGAACATCCAGGGAAGCCCACAGTGAGACACTGCTTGATTTACAAGGAACCTCAGAAAAGCACTTCATCTGTTCTTTCAGACCTTTTGTGCTGTGAGCAGATATATTATCATTATTTGCCTTAGTTTGATGAGTAGCCATTAGCCTATTAATAGCTATCATTTTATCAGTTCTTTGGAAGTTCTTTACCAGCTATGTTTATTGTCCCATTCAATTTTCTCAGTTACTCATTTATATTCCCCACTGGTCTGCCTGCTTTCACTCTGAGCCCCCTAGAACCCATTGTTCACAGAGCAGCCAGAGTGAGCTTTAAAAGTACGCTTCAGAACATCTCTCTCGGTGCTTACAATTGTCTGATGACTGCCCGTCAATATTGGAATGAGATCCTAAGGCCTTACTGCAGCCTGAAAAGCTCCAAGGGATTTATCCCTGATCCATCCCACAGAGACTCTCTCCTGGGGCTCAGCCCCTTGTCCTCAGTCCTCTGGCCACATGGGCTTCTTCTAACGTGCAGCTCTTGTTCCCACCACAGTGTCTTTGCAGAAGCTCCTCCCTAAGCCTGGGGTGCCCTTTCTAAATCCTTACCTCACCTCCTCTTGATGTACCAAGAACAATTAACGGGGTCCAACCCCATGTTCCCTTTTACTTGAAGGTTGGAGTTTCTTGCTTACAATCGTATCAGGGTTACATTTCTCAAGGAAGATAATCAAAAGTAAAAGTAAGGGGTTGGATCCCTGTACTGCCCTGGAGGACGATCTATTCTAGTGGAGAGCAGAGGGTGAGGTTGGAAATCTGAGTCCCACTCTTCCATGTAGCAGCTGAGGGGTCTAATTTTGAAAATCACTTCCTCTTTCTAAGCCTCCGTTCTTTGTGTAAAGTGGCAATATAATGTTGCTCGTGGGATTTCATCCCTTCTCAACCTAGATCACTGTGTAGGCTTTCTTGAACCATCCATCCACCCTCTGAACTTCCATTAACACTTTCCATGTATCTCTCTCCACCCACGTCCTACTCCATACCTCATGATCTAATCATTTACACACATGTTTTATGTATGTATGTATGTGTGTGGGTAACACAGTGCCTAGCATCATGCCCTAATCTTTTATTATCTCCCAATAATCTGGTAACTTTGCAAAGAGAAAATTATTTCCTAGGCACAGATTCTATGCCCATTTTCTTATTTAAAAGCCCTTGGAAGGTCATAAGGAGGACTCAAAACTATGAAAACCGAATCAATGCAGATTTTCTACTAGGAGTATTATCTTCTCAAAACTGCAGGAGAGAATGAAAACTGTTTTGCTTTTTAGAGGCAGGATAGGATAAGAATCTGGGCTCTGCTAGATAAGGTTCAAAGTCTGGCTTTGGCATTTATCAGCTGTGTGACTTTGGGCAAATTGCTCTACCTCTTTGGATCTTCCTCCTGAATATCTGTAATACTTGTCTCTATCTCCTCTGTAAGGCAAGAACTCACCATGTTTTCCTTGTATTATGTCAATGGTATTCACACTTTTCTCCACCCTCTATTGGACTCTGATCAACTTATCCATTTCTCAGTTCCCACAGCTCCAAGCACAGTGCCTTCACATGACAGGACTGGAATAAATATCACTTGGAAACAACTGAACATAATATAGACAGGTCGAAGTACTCCGGAAGCTAAACGGAGCACACACGGACTTTTATCTTTCTAGGAATTTCTATGCACTGAGCAATAATGTGCTCTACACGAGACCCAGTCGGCCAGAACTGGTTTGCATCAACGTTCTGCAACAAATGGCAGCTTGGCCACAAGACAAGTGTCTGGTGAAGAGCTTCACATGGGACACCAGAGTATGGCTGTGGGTGTCTCCATGCCACCCTTTCAGGCCCTCTGACACAGCAATATATTCTTGTCATCAGGGGTGGGTGGGCCAGTCATCAGAGGGCAGGCTGCTGGCTTGCTCGCCAGTGCTCTGGGATCCTCTAGGGTGGCTTTGCCTGGCCTGGAAACCTCCAAGAATGGCCCAGGCTTCAGTGCCTGGCTTGCTGCTTGTAGTTATGAAGGGCTTTGGGCAGCACTTACTTAGTGGAAGCCATGAGACCTGTAAATTTGGAATATTTAGGCAAGGGAAGGAGATTTCTCCAAAATTAGAGAGAAGTCAAATTGCTGACCATTTTTAAAGGAAATTGACTATTACTACTTTGAAGAATTGTGGCGGAAGGGTTACACGACTACTGAGCCTCATTAGTAAACTAGAGTGAAAATCCCTCACAACGTCAGTGTTAAGATTACACGCACTGACATATGTACAAGGTGGGCCACTGAGCAGAAATACAGTAAATTCTTGAAGTGTTGCCTTCCTATTTTATACTGATAACTGCGGAGAGCAAGTCCACAATTCTCAGTGGGCGGGAAGGAACCTGGAGGATCCATTCTCATGCTCCTTCCTTCTCTCAGCCTACACAAACATGAACCACCCCCTCCCTGCCTCTGGCTCAGCCTGGGCTCTAGCCACACAGCTGCCTTTATCTAGTCAGTGGCGAGTTCCTCTTCCTTTGAAAATATTTATTATTTGTCCTAATAATGTGTAATCACACATTGCTTCTGAGATCTTATTGATGTATGTCAGTGTTCCCATTATGAAGACCTGGATGGCCCTGACACTGTGACCAGCTACTACTTTGGTATTCTCCACAACTCAAGCCTGCAAAATGGAGTGGAGTGTTCTGGTCTTTGTGGGACATGGGGGTGTGGGTCACAGCTGAGGAGCAGCCTTCCGGGCCACTGGCTTCTACAGAAATTGTGACCAAGGAGGATGAGAAAGGAAGGAAACCATATTTATTATTATGCACAAGGTACTTTATGTGCATAATAATAGTAATAATAATAATGACAGCTAAAATTTCCAAGCACTTACTATGTGCCAGCCTAGTAGACTAGACACCATAAATAAAAATGACTATTAACTGAGGACCTACTATGTGCCAGGTAGCATCCTAAGCATTTTTCATACATTATCTAACTTGCATTCCAATACCAAGAGATGGGTATTGTGTCCATCATTTTAACCAATGAGGAAATAAGCAAGGAGGGAAATTATCAGATTCCTGTTTCTATTTAGAAGGTGTATATAATTGTGTACATACAGTGTATGTAGTTATTAATTCACCTGTTTAGATCGATGAGCTCCTTGGTAGTTGGGACTGTGGCTTGTTTGCTTTGTGCCCCAGCAGGCAGCACGAGGCCGGGCACGTTAACGAATGCTCATTACCTTGCATGGAACTGAATTAAACTCAGCCACTCTCCACGGCTCCATCCTGCTCCTCCACAGCCCGGCGGGGAATAGGATATGGTGAGAGAATTCTTCTCCTCTTTGTGCTTGTTCTATCCTCTTCCTGCTCAGCTAAGCGCCATTCTCATGATCTTCTCTTGGTCCCCAGACTGTTTCCCCAAAACGTCTTTCCTTCACTTCCTCTCCTTTCCCAGTGCTATGTGTCTAAGGATATTTCAAGATCGAGAGCAGAGGTCTTTAAGGAAACTAGACTCTGGGGTTTGAGAAGACAATGATGACTTTTTATTTGTATTTTATTTGAAAATTCAAGAAGAAATTAATCTTGACTAGCATTGTATTTACGCATGTGTAGAATGAATGAATGGATGGAATACTGAGGGCCATGAAATGTGCTCAAATCTTCCATTCAGGGTGTATTCATCTGCTGCTTTGCCTCCTGAAACTTTATAAATGAGGATCTACTGAGGCCCTTGCTCAGCCTTTGGTTCCATGAAATGCATCCTCAGGAATATCTTCTTGTAGGCAAAGTCTGGCAAAATTAGCCTCTTTGTTCAGATAGGCTGCCTGCCATCGCTGTATGGTTTTGTCTTTCATTTACAGAGCACCTGCCTATTGATTTTCCCTTTTGTTGAGACTGGACTTCTCTGCCCCTGTGCGCAGGTGAATTTAAGTTTGCTATCACAGAGGGTTTCTCTTGTTTCGTTGGCAGGGATTCTCAGTCCATTAAGTGAGTGAGATCTGGGAGCTGCTAAGAGAGAAACAAATCTTTTTCTTATCTGGCTGCTCCTGCTTCTCCAGTTTTCCTGTATATTTCATTAGGCAATCATTATCCAAATGAAAAACAATCATCATAGCTATAGAAACCTCAAATAGTTTTTCTGAAACTAGAAACTACAATGATAACCTCTTGATAAGTGAAAACCATTAAAAATTTTTAAAAAGTGTATGATTAGAACCTTTAAATGAGGTGCACGTTAATCCATTTTAGAGCTTAGGTGAAAGAAAGTTAACACAGAACAGCAAAATGTGTGTTCCAAGGACTGCAGTGGAATCTCCACGTGGAGCGGCCGTGTGTGAACACATGGCAGCCGCCAGGTTCACAAGCAACGTCTTACAATGATTTAACCACATAGGAGCCAGCCGTGTGCTGGAACATTGGCCAGAGGCCCCAGAGACCCAGAAGGTACTTTCCAGAGGACATAGTGGAATCCTCCCCTAGGAACGGTCATTTGGTTTTCCATAATTCATGCTGGATTTAATCAGAAAATCCTCAGGTCGGATGACTTAAACTTTGAGGTAATTACTCTAAAGGCCACAGAGATTCCATTTAGGATATTAGACAAGCTACAGCCATAGCAAAAACATTCATATTAAAGAGCCAAATGCACATAAAAGGGAGCAGATGTTTACTGCCAGGATTAGATTTCTCCTGGACGAAAGTTCAGATCATCATGTTTATTCTTGTTGCCAGTCCGAGCCCACATTTTCAAAAAAAACTCCATAAGGTACTCTGTAGGACTGGCCCCATTTTATGTTTTCAAACTGGAAATATCCCTTCTCAGAGGAGGAAATACATGTGAGTCTTTCTAACTTGCAAACTGGGGCTGGGGCATAATTTGTAGATAAAGAACAAATTGAGATATACGATTTCTCAAATAAGATAAACTGTGCCTCTTGGGTAATCAGATCAATTTTATAGACACGCTGTAAACACTTGGCAGCAAAGTACAGAGAGTCTTTCAATAAATTAAACTCAGGGATTAACCAAATGGACAAAAATAGATGCTGGTGTTAAATAAAGTGGAATAACATACTGGGTGAGTGATCGACCCTCCTCTGGGTCTTCATAGAATCTCACTATCATTTTCCATATTTTTTCTGTGAAAATAAGTAACTAGGATGAAGGTCAATGTAGATATTTCCTTCACTAGGGGGAAACATTACAGTCTGGAGAAGTTTGCTTTCTCCCTTTGTTCAGGCATAGCGGCCCTGCCGTGGTACGCACACCTTCCTTACTCTTGGTTAGGAGAGCAGGCAAGATTTTTTACATAGTGAGAACTCCTTGAAAGCAGGTACTTTAGGGATGTTTTCAGGTCCTCTGAACACTTTTAAGTACATAAAAAATTTATTTTAATGAAATTAAATAGGCCTCAGTGGTATGACCCAATGCCATGTGGGGTATGTCATGTTCCCTGGGAGGGTCTAGCTGAGCCCCTGCCCCTCACAGGTCCTATCCCAGCAGCAGAAATGAAGGGGAGAATTAAATTGTTTTCCACCTGCCCATCTTGTGGAAGATAACTGAGCAGAGCAGATGGGTCAAACTGCTTGGCGCTACCTGTTTTACAGTGGTTTTACAGTGCAGGAAAATCAAGAGAGGTGGGTGGGATTTCTACTGTCATTTTAACACGTTTTTGGTTTTTTTTTTTTCCTTAAACTTTTCAATTACTTAAAATACAGCTGGCAAGGCTCAGGCTGGAGAGGCTGTGGGGCAATGAATTCCTACAGGCCCGCCCTTTCCCAGCCTGGCTGCCCCCATTGAGGGCCAGGTGTGCCCCCATGCCCTCTCCGTCCTCAGATGGCTCGTGAATATCTCTAAATGTATCTGCATCACCTGGGAGCTCGTTAGAAATGATGAATCAGAACTGCGTATTAATAAGATCTTCACGTGATTCCCAAGCACACTGGTGTTTGAGATAACCTGTTCCAGGGCACGGTCTCCATGTAAAGTAGATAGAATTTGATACATGTGGGGGTTACTCAATTTAAACTTTGGTGCAATTTAGTATTTACTACGTAGAGATGAGATTTCCTATTCAGGAATCAGAGAGAAAAATAGTGTTTGATGGTTGCAGGTTAAGGAAATTAAAAGGAAGTACCTTTAATGTCTTTACTTCCTAAATGGTTAATTGGTAAATGTAGTATGCGAAATAGGAAAATCCAAACACTAAGATTCCTAGTTAGAATTTCACCTTTCTTCAGGTTTTCCTTTCTAGAGAAAGCCAACAAAATAATCAAAGTACTAGCTAACATATAGGCTAGGCACCTGTTCTCAGCATTTTACATTTAATCTTCACTATAACTCTATGAGATAGAAATATTATCTTCATTTTTCAGGTGAGGAAACCAGGGCACAGAGGGGTTAAATGACTTGCCCGAGGTCACACAGTAGTAAGTAATAACGTCAGGATCCGTACCCACGTAGGTCTAGCTGACTCTGCTACACTTCTACCTGTTTATGGCAAGTCAATACCAAATGATTTAGATGATCACCGCAGGCAAAAGAACTAAATTCTGTCAACGAAAATATGTAATTAGAGGTTTGAAATAAAGAGACTAAAGCTCAGAGGTCACTTTCTTGCTCAAAGTCACCCGGACGGGCAGAGGCAGGATGGGTCTTTGATTCTTTGTCCCATGATCTTTTAACTGAAAACATATGTTTTTAAGTATATGACAATGATTTATTTCTCAATCTCAATGCTGGTTCAAATTCTGACATTTTCACTCTATACCTCAAACATTAAAAGCTGTTTTTCTAATTAAAACAATTTTTTTTCCAGTAAATTTACCAAACCAGAGACAGCTGTGCACGAAGTGATTCTCTTTCTCCCACTGACTGTTGCTGCTGACTCTTCAAAAAGTCTGGGCTCTGCCTCCAAGTGGCCCAAGAACATAGAAAGAAGGTAAAACCAACCAAACCATTAAAACGACCCAGGTAAGGAAGAATTGGTTTGCTTCCTAAGCTGCTCATGCAGAAGACGAAAAGGCCACCAAATAATTTAGAACTGACAAAAAGATCATTTCATTTTGAGTTTATGATATTTTTTTTTTTAAAGATTTTATTTATTTATTTGACAGAGATAGAGACAGCCAGTGAGAGAGGGAACACAAGCAGGGGGAGTGGGAGAGGAAGAAGCAGGCTCATAGCAGAAGAGCCTGATGTGGGGCTCGATCCTGTAACAACGGGACCACGCCCTGAGCCGAAGGCAGACGCTTAACCGCTGTGCCACCCAGGCGCCCCTTGAGTTTATGATATTGAGAGCCAACCCTGAGGGAGGGTCCGCTATGTGCCAGGCAAGGTGCATGCTATGTTTTATGTACTCATTACAATGACTCAGTGAAGGAGATGCTGTTATTAGCCCCACTTCATAGATGAGGACTCTTTGGCCGAGAGAACTACAGATGTTGCCCAAAATTACAGGTAGTAAATGGGAAGCTGTTCTCATACCCTTTATGCCACATGCCACAGATGAAGCAATTATAGGCCAGAGATTAAAGCATTTGTCCACAGTCACAAAGCTAGCTAACGGGCAGTGCTGTGGCTAGAATCTTCCTCAGGATGGGCCAAGCTGGCTTGATGACAAATGGGAAATCTTATTGAAATTATTCATCTCTTAGCATGACTATTGCTTTGAGAGAGGTTCATCTATTTCCTCAGGAAACATGGCTTCAGCAAGCAAAATCTCTCCTCACAAAGAATGGAGTCAAGGGCATATTGCCTTTGAAATGTAGGAAGGACATTACGTTCAAATGAACAGGCGTGTCTGATTTCAACAATGGAACGGTAGTGTCTGAGAACACCGATGCCTGGGAACTTGAAAGGCACAATTTTTTGGGGGAAAAAAGTCACAGCTTGAGATACACACACGTTTCAGCTTTATGAAAGTCTGGCTTGTGATACTTTCTGACCAAATAATAATCAAAAGTAGAAAAAATGTTGTGCTGTTAGCAATTATCCCGTTTGTCTGGGATATGTCTGCAGATGACGGCTTCTTACAGAGGGCACTGTGCTACCGACATGGGGGTGTCTGTGCATCCTCAACATGGCCTGTTCTCTTGTGTGTTCTCATGGGTATACTTATGTAGGACAACGTGGCACCGTGAGTAGAAGGTGTCACAAAATGATTCCAACTTGCTCCCTCAAGCAGAACAGGCAGTTGACTACATGGGGCTGCCTTGTCAACCATTGCCTCCATTCTAGAAATACGTTTACCTGGAAGATGAGCACCGTGGGGAAGAGGCAGGAACTTGCCAAAGGGAGGAAGATGCGCTGGAGAAAAATCCCATTCCTTGCACATTACCTCTGTCTGAGGGTTATTAGATGGACTGATACAGTGACTCAGAAAGAGATACAGATGCTTAACCGACTGAGCCACCCATGCACCCCAATTTTCACAGCAGCAATGTCCACAATAGCCAAACTGTGGAAGGAGCCAAGATGCCCTTCAGCAGACGAATGGATGAAGAAGATGTGGTCCATATATACAATGGGATATTACTCAGCCATCAGAAGGATGAATACTCACTATTTGCATCAACATGGATGGAACTGGAGGGGATTATGCTAAGTGAAATAAGTCAAGCAGAGAAAGACAATTATCATATGGTTTGACTCACACGTGGAACATAAGGAATAGCATGGAGGACATCAGGAGAAGGAAGGGAAAATGGAAGGTGAGGAAATCAGAGGGAGAGATGAACCATGAGAGACTATGGACTCCGGGAAACAAAGTGAGGGTTTCAGGGTGGGTGGGGTGGGGGGATGGGCTAGCCCCATGAAGGGTATTAAGGAGGGCATGGATTGCATGGAGCACTGGGTGTTATACGCAAACAATGAATCATGGAACACTACATCAAAAACTAATGATGTACTGTACGGTGACTAACATAACATAACTTAAAAAAATTATAATAAAAAAGAAAGAGATACAGAGACTGAAGTTATAATGAAGGCTTCAAGGGCTGCCCTGAGGCTGGCAGTCCTCACCCAGGCTTTTTGCTTCCCTGGGGACAGTGGGCAAGGTCTGGAGACATTTTCAGCAGTCACAACTTGGGGGAGTGTGTGTGCACTGCTGGCATCTAGTGGATATAGGTCAGGGATGCTGCTAAAATTTTTACACTCACACGATAGCACTCCACCGTCAGAATTCTCCCCTTCTCGTATCAGCAGTGCTAAGAGAGAGAGAGGCTGCCTGCAAAACTGTGGAGTGAGTTTTCTTCATGGCCTCAGCTTCCAAGTGCTCTTACTCTGACCGTGCTAGTCAGGGTCACCGACTCCAGGAGGAGAAGTCTGATTAAATGAACATACCCTGAGGTATGAATGACTGATAGAGTCAGCCCTCGCGAGAACACCTGTGTCTTAAGTGACATTAATTTCATCCAAACTCACCTCCAATCTGTGACATTTTAGTGAGCATGCCATGATAACATGGACACTTATTTTTAGTGGATGGGGAAGATGGTGAAATTTATGGAGCATTGCTCACTTTCTGAAGTCATGATATACATAAGCAAACCAGTGATGTGATCCCATTGGGATATAATCAGAAATACTTTTTTTATTACATGCAACTATCTGCACTTAGTTTGGGTCACAATGGCTTTCCAGCAAGGGAAGAAACACTCTAAGAAACTTGCTTTGCCCCAAACAAACCTTACGGCCTTTCTCTTCACTGCTGATATTGACCTGTGGGTTTTGATAAGATAGGGCCCACTTGTTAGGTATTTGAAAGTCCCTGTTGCCGTAAGCACCAGCCTGTCTTCTCTCTGGATGGCTGTGCATCTATATTCGGATGGCAGGCTACATAGGCTTTTATTTAAAGCAAGGGAAGCAGACACAGCACGAGCAAGATCATTAGCAGCAGGGAGGAGATTCAGAGTGGTTTCTTCTCATTTTGAGGCTCAGAAATGGAGGGTTTGACTCTTTCTTCTTTATGCCAGTGTATGATGGTGCCAAACTGAAGTGATCCTGCCTTGGCCATCTCACCCTGGGGTGACTTCATGAATCCCATGCCCTTGTCCTCCTGACCCTCAGCAAGGGACACATATGGTAGGAGCATGTATGTGGCCCTGTGCTGTGCCGAGTTTCAGGCAAATTACTAGCTCCACTGCTCTTCATCCAGTGGGCTCTGAGTAGTACAATTCAGAGAATAGTTGGGGCTAAGAGGGATCTTAGAGCTCACACCAGTTCAAAAACCTCTGGACAGTGACAAGCAAAACCAAGCCTCACTACTGCCCCGTACCCCCAGGCGTGCACACCCCCAATACAAACAATACCAACGGGACCAGGGAGAGCTGAGACAATCTGAGGTGAAAGTGGGTGAAGGCAGGTGGCCCTCATCCAGATGAAGCAACCTCCTTGTTCTAGAACTGGCAGACCCCGTCTTCTACACCTCTAAGGCTCAGGCTGGCGCGTGTGGAGATCAAAAGCCTTTCTTCAGTGAATTCGTGGCATATGGACATTCTTGTGAAGGGCTGAGGCTTGACAGGGTTAGCTTGGAAATATAGAATCTGAAGTAGATCTCTATTTATTAAACTTGCTATGGACTGTTAGTGTGAAAGGAGAGGAAATCTACTGTGGCTACAACTGCCCCTGCCTAAACACAATTAAGCCCATGGCAGGTCTGGTCAATGTTTCCTGAGTTCTTCTAAGAGAAGGACTACATAAGAACCATGCGCAAAAGGATCTTTAGGAAATCCTTGTCTGGAAAGGAGGGAACAATGCAGTTGGATGTATTGTGGAGGCAGGCCAGCAGCAAAAGGATTCTAGAATATTTAGTAATAGATTTTCAGTGGTGTCTTGTTCCACAAACATCTGAAAGGGATATTTTAAATGAACGGACAGTTCTCAAGGATTAGTCCTGAAAAGTGGGACTGGAAGACCCATTTCTGACTCACACCTAGGATTTTTTACTTCTTGGACTGTGGAATGGATTGTTCAAGAGAGCTGTATGGCATTCGGTAATGGGATGTATCAGATCCATCCTCTAATGTGTTTGAGGCAAGATAGCAAGACAGCTGCATTTCCCCTGAGCCTTCCTGGCAGGAGTGGTGTATTTGGCCTGGAGATATCGACATGGTGGTCATGATGATGATGGTTTCTGTCATTGATTACTTGAGGCTCACAACGCTCCAGTCATACTTTACTAAGCACATTACATGATTACATGAATATCAAGATGAATAACAATCCTTTCCATTTCACAGATGAAGAAACTGAGTATTAAGAAAGGGAAAGCAACTTGCCATAGGTCACAGCTGAAAAGGTAAAGCCACACTGGACCCTAGGTGAATTTGACCACAGGCCTCTGTCCTTGGCCCTCCTGTTGCATTTTAATGGGTCAGCAATACAGATGTGATTTGGGCAAGATGGTATATACTTTCCTGGTTTACAGACATATTGTCCTCATTATTTGTCTGCTCCCCCTGCCCCATACTACTCTGCACTTAAAAGAAAAAGATAAAAGCAAATAAAGAGAAATAAAAGAGAGCTTCATGGAAGGGATGAAGCAAGAGAGTAAAAAAAAAAAAAAGGCAGGCTTTCAAACAAAACAAACATAAAGCTCCTCTGTCCTATTTGGAAATCATAGGAAGCAGTAAAACAAGAGCTGAGAGATAAGGAGTCAAGGGGGGCCAGAGGTGAGAGTTCCTCCAGGTGGGATCTCTGGCGAGAGGCTGAGCAAGAATAGCAAGCCCTTGGCCGTGGGGCGGGCGGGGGGGGGGAGTTGTTGCTGCACACTCCTCCCAAACTGTTGGCCAGCATCACGGCCGCTACACCCTTCTGCCAGGTGCCCTCAGAGGCCCGCTCACCTCCTCCGAAGACCCTCTTTCTCTGGTTGTAAAGAGTCCTTCGCAATGTAGAGGCCACCAGCCTTGGAGAGGGCCCTCTGCTTTGATGTTTCTCTGTGTGAGGAGACTTGCTGGGACTGAACAGGTATTTGTGTGTAGTGCGAATCATTATATTTTAAGCCCTCGCATATGAAACATGCTTCACGGAATTCTCACTGTGCCCACTCACTTCCAAACGATAGGAACAAGTGAAACATTTTCCACTTGACCTCTCCATCTCTCAGCTGCATCATTATCCATTAATTTATTCTATCTGGAATTTCTAGGGATAAACCTGTCTTCCTAGTTTAGATGCATTGGGCCAAAAGCAAACAAACAAAAATGGTAACAAATTCACAGTGTGCAGAGGAGGGTGATCAGGGGAAGCCAGAGCACCAGAGCACTCCCATTTATTGAGGGCCTGCTAGTGACAAGGACTGTACACATTCTCTTGATATAGACTCTGTGCTCCCCCCTTCGTCTCTGCTGTGTCCTTACAGTGTATCACGGGACTTGTTGCATAGGGGGCTCTCAATAGATGTTTACTGACTGATTTAATTAGATTCTCATCACAACTCCAAGGATGGTTTCTGCCCTTTTTTTTCAATAAGGGAATTGAAACTGTGAGAGCTCAGGCAATTTCCTCAAATCCACAAGGTTAATAAGGGTTAAATTGGGGATTTGAATCCAAGGATACATGACTCCGAAATCTGTTTTTTTTTTTGCTGTATCATGTGAACTCCAGAAGCAATTAGACCTGGTGGTCAAAACAGATCATCCTAGCCTTGTCTAGAGATGCTGATATTATCTGGAGGAGATTCAGAGGACTGTACTAGACATTTTTAAACAAAAAGATGACTTCAATATAAAGATGAGCTCCCTCCTGACCTCGCTTACTTCCGTAATATTCTCCTGCATTTGTATAGCCCTTTGAAACACAGCCTCACCATCAACATCTGTGTGCTCTCTGCTTCCGGGGCACACACTAGACTGCATTTCCCAGCCTCCCTTGCATCCTACATGGCCATGTAACTGAGTTCTAGCCAATGGAATGAATAAGAACCTTGGGCACCACCACTTCCAGGCCCGGCCCATAAAAAAAGTCCTTACATTCTTTCATTTTCTTTTCTCCCTTCTCTTGTTGAATGGAGAAAATTATGAAGTCTTAGAGCTGAATGGGAATATTAGAAGGAAGGAGCCTGGGTCTCGAGGTGACCATGGGGAAGGTTACCCACCAACCACGAACATGTTGCACTGGACTTAACATGAATCAGATAGAAAGTTCTGTTGTATGAAGTCACTGAGATGTTGGGGTTCTCCTTGTTGCAGCAGAGAACATCATTTTACTAATATGTCCTTTATGATTCTGGGTAGTTTTCTTATCTGTTTTATCATTAAAACTTTTACAAATGCAATCGGAGCCAATGGAAGCTCAAGGAGTGAGAAGTGTGAAGAATCATTTATGAAAAGATCTGAGACATCTGTGCGGTGCCTTGCTGCACAGCCCAAAGCATGGGCTTCGTTTCTCCACCTGTAACTTCAGGGTGTTGGAACAGATGGTCTGCAAGATTCCTTCTAGTTTTAAACCTCTGCAAGTCTTTTTAGTTGCTAAAAAATAGGTATTGCTATATTCAGAAACTGTGATCTCTTGACTGTGAGCTTCTCAAAGGTAAGGACTATTTCTTAGTTATGTTTGTATGCCTAGGATCCATTAGATACTCTAATGTTAAATTTAATTAGAGTTTTCTGTTGAAAAAACTTGAAGACTTTGCTAATGTTCTGATTTATGCCAATGATTTCTTGATCTAGTTTGGAGCACAGTATCAAATGATTGAAATTCTCATGAATATTTTCATTATGCATTACTGAGTATGGTAGGCTATTTTATATTCATTTACATAGACTTAATCTTTGAAGAATGATTTTATAATAATACTGAAAGACTTTTTTGATTAAAGTTAGTGCCTGCAGTAATTGGTATTCTGATGGCTTCATTTATAGTTCTATTTAGCTAAATAATATAGGGGTACAATTCCTTCTTAGAGTTGAGAAAACTGGAGCACAGAATATTCAGAATTTTCTCACTCAAATGGGTCTTAACTTGAGGTCCATAAAAGTAGTATGGGGGGGCAACTATGAACAATTTAAAAAGTTTGGAAAGGCCCAAGGGAAATGATACGATGATATGAAGCAGTTTGTGCCACTTTCATGAAAAATCTGATACTTTCAGATTTTTGAAAAATATATAGCAATTTTTCTTTATATCCGTGTAGTGTGGGATCACTGTTCATTTGATCCTGCTCAACAAAAATATTAGATTACATATGTTTTGATTATTAAAAATAGGCAATGAATTCTATTATTTAATGAATGCTGTTTGGCAGGTTAAATGTTTGGAAGCCCAGAGTTCAAGGGAAGTGTGTGTAGGAAGTTATAAGAGGATCTTGGCAGAAAAATAGGACCTACAATTTGACACTGTAAAAGGAGAATGAAATGAAATGATGGGAGACCCGTGTGTTTTTCTTTCTTTTTATTGGTAGCTGCAGGGTTACCAGTATCCCCCTCTTGCTTTCCGCTGTCACTTCCTGCCTCAAATGTTTATATCACCTTATGTCCTACATCCTGGGGAATGTGAAGCATCCAGGAAGTTACTGCATTAGTACAGCCCCTTGGCTTTGGCTGGCCTAGGAACTTATGCCTATTTTAAAAAATGAAGTAATAATAATACCAACAAATGTTTTAAGATGCTTATTTTATCAAGGATTGCAGAAAGGAAGAGATTGCATTAAAAATTATCTACTTCCTTTTGCATGAATTGTTTGCTTCAAATATTATACTTAGATTGCTGCTTCATTAAAAAAAATCTTTCCATAAAGTACTAAGGACTAACAAAGGCATTTCTTGTCTCTCAAGTTTTAGAAAAAGGAAGGCCTTAAATCCTATAGAAAATTCTTCCAGGAAATCCTAAATAGGATGTTAAATTTGAATGAGACACTAAAGAGAAAATATGAATTATGGGAATGATCTAAACAAAGTGATAACAATGTAAGCCAACCTGCAAAACAAACTTGAAAAAAAACTACAACCATTCATTTACATCCTTTTTTCTTTTCTTGCCCCATTATAGTTCAGTTAATCGTATGGGCCATTTTTCACAATTAAGTTAATATTAGTGTTGCCTACGATATACCTGGTACCCCTCGGAACATCTATGTTGTGTTCCAATGTGCCACAGCCTGTGTTAAATGATGTTTATAAGTTTTATATCCTCACCACAGTCTTTTGAGAAAGTTCAATATTTTCAGCATCGGGCATCTTTTAAAGCTCCCCAAGTAAGCAGTCCGGACTGAGAACCATAACCTGTGGATACAACTCCCAGAGAGCTACATTCTTTTGAGGGCCAAAATGGAAGTCATTTAACTTACTTAAACAACAACAACAGCAACCCTGCCAAGAAAAAACTGCTCCCATAACCAAATGCACCTCGCAACTTCAAAATGACCTACTAAAGAAGAACGTCCAATTAAGTTCGGTTTCTTTGATGAAAAATGCTGTCCTAGGAGTGCATTCCTGAAGGTCTTTGTGATCATTTGAACTGGAGAGGTTGCGATCCTGATGCACTTTTTAGATAAATGAAAATGCTGGAGTCCACCAGCCAAATGCACAGCTGCAGGAACTGTGGGTCTGTCATTCATGGGTAAAAGCAAAAACGAACACCCAGGTAGTCACTGGGAATAAAGCATCTTTAATTACATTTCGGTTTGTCACCCTCGGCCAGGTTAGGCCTACATTAACTGGTGATATTTTAAGATGTCTTTTGTAGGTATTCAGATGAAATGTTAGAATGAATGTTAGAAAATGAACATTTCCCCAAACACATTCAATATGGAAATAAACCCTCTAGATCAGCGGTTTTAAAACTTCTGTGTGTATCAGAATCACCTGGAGAGCTAACAGGGAACCCAGAGGCTCAGGTACTGGTCATTAGGTAAGCTGATAGAATAGAGCTTTTTTGGTCTTTTTTTAAACCAAAATTTTCAGTGATACTGATACCCCACCACCATGTTTGAGGACAACTGCAGTTTTCTCAACACCGGATGGACGTTAGTATCACTTGAAGAATAAAAAAAGAAAGAGAAAGAAAGAAAGAAAGAAAGAAAGAAAGAAAGAAAGAAAGGAAGGAAGAAAGAAAGAAAGAAAGAAAGAAAGAAAGAAAGAAAGAAAGAAAGAAAGAAAGAAAACCACTCCACTTGCCAGAGGCTCTACCCTAGACCAACCCAGTTGGAATCTCTCAGAGTGGGGCACAGACACTGATATTTTTAAATAGATCCCTAGGGGACTGTAATGGGCAGCCTGGGCTGAGAATCTCTGTGTTCACGTCATGGCTTTAGAATGGGTCGTACTATGGAATCACTGAAACAGTTTTACAAGAGCACTGAGTCTTGCATCTATACCCAGAGACTCTGATTTAACTGGTCTGGGGTTGCACAGGCATCAGGATTTTAAAAAGCTCCCAGGATGATTCTAATGTGCAGGCCAGTTTGAACAGGACAAGGCTAGGTCCTCCACCAAAGAGGGGGTTCTGCTTCAATAAATTGAGCAAAAACTGCTCAATTTATCTCCCTTGGTGGTAAGCATGATGAAGACTAACGAAGAAATGAGACATATCACTATTTAAAGTCATTTAGCCCACAGTTTCCCAAGTTATGAGTCCAAAGACTCAACAGTCTGCTCTGGTGACCTTAGGTAGGTCACCTCACCGCACTGGCCTTTGCCTGCTGCTGGGTATAACGTGAGGTTTGGAGGGGATGACTCCCAGCTCAGCAACAGCACCACAATGGGAATCATCTGCACTCTACAGGCTTGGGGAGCTGGACTTCCACACGAGTTCCCTAGCCAGGGTCTTGTCAGGTGGGGAGTGGGGCAGGTGGTGATGGCATAGAAAGGTAATTCTTGACTCCTTGCAAACAAAATAACATCATATATTCATTAGGGGCTAAATTTTTCTTGGGAAAAATTATTTTCAATTCTTTTGAAGGATCTTGCACCTGCCTATGTGCCACTGCTATGGATCTTCGGTGGCCTCTTGGGGAATAGAGAGGAAGATACTCCCAACATAGCAGAACCCTGTTACTTTATGTTTGTCATTTGTGGCTGTTAGCAGGAGCCAAATAGAGATATGCCTAGGCAATTCTTAATTATGGTAGGCTTGAAGGAGGTAGAGATGAGTTTATCAGAATGATGATGGCATGATGGGGGTAGTTGATGAAGGTGCTGACAATGGGGCTGGGGTGAGGAGCAGGGTCAGTGGGGTTGGGGGTAAGGGTAGACCCCTAGTAAAAGCCAAACACTGTAAAGTATGGCTTCTTGAAAGGATATAGGAGTTGTTGTTAAGGAAATAATTTTTTTTCTTTGCTCTTGTGCTTCCATCTTTCATTCTCTATAAAGCCTTGTCCTTTTGACATTTCAACTTCCTGATTTCCTGATTGCAGCTCAAATTTGGAAGGTGAAGTTGTTCTAGAAGCAGCTGTATTGGAGGTCCCAGAGTTTTGAGGGAAAAATTTCACTAATCTGGATGGATTTGGTGAGATTTAATTAATCTACTCTCTTTCAGAAAGTTCCATACTTTTCAGCAGGAAGTTTGTCTTCCAGGAGAAGTTCAGGAAGTTAAAGAAATGAGGGATGGGGGACAGAGGCCATCAGAGTACAAGAGGGCCAATTTCTCTTTAGGTAGACTATATGGCAAGGTCTGGCATCCTTTACCCATTTGTACTGTGCCAAAGGGTCACTATTCTTTCTGTTTTCTGAGAAAAAAGAAGTATTTGCTTGTGTGTCAAAGAAAAGGGTAATGTCCTTTTTGCACAGAAATTCTCTCTCTCTCTCTCTCTCTTTTGTGGTTTTCTTGGTTTCTCCCTTATGGTGGAAACTGGAAAAAATATCTTGAATTGTGGTTCTGGGCTCCTCTCTTCCTCAGACTGGATACCATGGAGTGACTTTCTTCTACCAATTTGTGTGTGATGGGGGTGACGGGATGTAAAATTATAAGCATTTATGGGTTTCCCTTCCCTTGCTTCCTAAGGCGAGTTCCTTAGGAAGGAAGATCTATTTATTTTGCTGAGTGGGGTCTTAAAGGGGAATGCAAATGGGAGAGGGGAGAGAAGGGGCCCACAACCTTCAAAGGAAAACAGCAGGTGGAGTTACAGGGTGGGGAGAAGGGAGGAAAGAGGGAAGAGAATCCTGACTGGCATGGGGAGGGGAAGCAGTGTGTGCAGAGCCACCACACCAGGATTTTTAGCCTTCAGGGAGAGAGAGAGAGAGAGAGAAGAGGACAAGAGTGTGATCTATGGGAGAAATGTCTGAGGAGGAATTTAAAGATTTTCTGTATGATATGGATATAATAGCCTCCGTTCTGCCCTCAAGGCATTTTGGGGGAAGACTGATATTTCCTTTCTAGCATACTTTCAGTGAGATTTTTGTTTCTTATAGAAGTGATACCATGCTGAGGAGGGAGCAAAATGGCCTCCATTGCTTCATGTGGGTAAATGCTCAAGAAATAAAATCAAAGTTCCTTTTTGTAATTGGCTCCACCAACAGTAGAGCTAGCTATTTGGGCAAGTTGGTATTTTTCCTTCTCCAGAACTATTTGTGGCAATATTTGTAATGTGCATAGCTGGCTCTATGGAATCCAAGGCCATGTTTTATTTTTGGCCACAACCAGGGAAACAGGAACTTGGAAGAAAGTGAAATAAGCCTCTAGATGCTCTTTCAGAAGAATTTTGCCAGGAGTGTATAAATCAATATAAAGTCTTCCAGCTCCTCTAACAACATGGGAAAGGAAGCAGAACGCCATGTCTGGCTTCTGTAGTTGTGTCCTTTGTATGGGTAACCAGTACAAAGACCTGGGGTTTGGCAGTCCTAACTTTGGAAGAAGGGACAGAAGGACCTCCAGCACTGTCAGTCTTTCCCTCCCTGCCCTCAAGGGCTAGGGCTGGGGTACTCTGGATGCATGGTTGGTGCATAAAGGATAAATATGAGAGGGTGTTTATTGAGAAAATCTTCAACTTTAACCAGTCATCCCTGTGTCTCATTAAAAAGAACTACAGGGATGCCTGGGTGGCTCAGTCAGTTAAGTGTCTGCCTTTGGCTCAGGTATGATCCTAGGGTCCTGGGATCGCGCCCCACATCGGGCTCCCTGATCAGCAGGGAGTTTGCTTCTCCCTCCCCATCTGCCTTCCACTCTGCCTGCTTGTGCTCTCCCTCTGTCAAATAAATAAATAAAAATCTTAAAAAAAAAAGAACTACATGTTGTGCTGGGTCACAAATCAGGTCCTAACCAGTACCAAAAGATTGGGATCATTCCCTGCCTATTTTTAGACCACGGTGCTTTGAAACTATAACTCAATCACAAGAGGAAATTTGGAAAGAGCTCAAATACATGGAGGCTAAAGAGCATCCTACTAAAGAATGAAGAAAATTAAAGAAGAATTTAAAAAATTCATTGAAACAAATGAAAATGAAAACACAACTGTTCAAAGCCTTTGGGATGCAGCAAAGGTGGTCCTAAAAGGGAAATATATAACAATACAAGCCTTTCTCAAGAAACAAGAAAGTTCTCAAATACAAAATCTAACGTTACACCTAAAGGAGCTGGAGAAAGAACAGAAAATAAAGCCTAAACCCAGCAGGAGAAGAGAAATAATGAAGATTAGAGCAGAAATCAATGAAATAGAAACCAAAAGAACAGTAAAACAGATCAACAAAGTTAGGAGCTGGTTCTTTGAAAGAATTAATAAGATTGATAAACCCATGGCCAGACTTACCGAAAAGAAAAGGGAAAGGACCCAAATAAATAAAATCATGAATGAAGGAGGAGAGACCACAACCAACATCGAAGAAATACAAACAATTATAAGAACATACTATGAGCAACTGTATGCTAACAAATTAGGAAATCTGGAAGAAATGGATGCATTCCTAGAAACTTATAAACCACCAAAGCTGAAACAGGAATAGAAAACCTGAACAGACTCACAACCAGCAAAGAAATTGAAGCTGTATTAAAAAATCTCCCAACAAACAAGAGTCCAGGGCTGGATGGCTTCCCAGGGGAATTCTACCAAACATTTAAAGAAAAATTAATAACTATTCTTCTGAAGCTGTTTCAAAAAATAGAAACGGAAGGAAAACTTCCAAACTCTTTCTATGAGGCCAGCATTACATTGATCCCAAGACCAGACAAAGACTCCACCAAAAAAGGAGAATTACAGACCAATATTCCTAATGAACATGGATGCAAAAATTCTCACCAAGATACTAGCCAGTAGGATCCAACAGTACCTTAAAAGGTTTATTCACCACGATCAAGTGGGAATTATTCCTGGGCTTCAAGGGTGGTTCAACATCCTCAAATCAATCAATGTGATACACTATAGTAATAAAAGAAAGGACAAGAACCATATGATCCTCTCAATAGATGCAGAAAAAGCATTTGACGAAGTACAGCATTCTTTCTTGATTAAAACTCTTCACAGTATAGGGATAGGGGGGACATACTTCAATATCATAAAAGCCATATGCAAAAAGCACACAATGAATAGCATTCTCAATGGGTAAAACTGAGGGCTTCTCCCCCTAGGTCAGGAACATGGCAGGGATGTCCACTATCACCGCTGCTGTTCCACATAGTACTAGAAGTCCTAGCCTCAGAAATCAGACAGCAAAAAGAAATAAAAGGCATCCAAATCAGCAAAGAAGAAGTCAAACTCTCACTCTTTGCAGATGACATGATACTGTATGGGGAAAGCCCAAAATTGCTGGAACTCATACAGGAATTCAGCAAATGTATAGTGCATTTCTATACACTAACAATGAGACAGAAGAAAGAGAAATTAAGGATGCGGTCTCATTTACAATTGCACCAAAACCCATAAGTTACCTAGGAATAAACCTAACCAAGGAGGCAAAGGATCTGTACTCAGAAAACTATAGAACACTCATGAAAGAAATTGAGGAAGACACAAAGAGATGGAAAATGTTCCATGCTCATGTATTGGAAGAACAAATATTGTTAAAATGTCTGTGTTACCTAGAGCAATCTATACATTCAATGTAATCCCTATCAAAATACCACCAACTTTTTTTCACTTCATTCAAATCCTTATCAAAATATCATTCAACTTTTTTTCAAATTTGTGTGGAACCAGGAAAGACCCTGAATAGCCAAAGGAATGTTAAAAAAGAAAACCAAATGTGGTGGCATCACAGTCCCAGACTTTAAGCTCTATTATAAAGCTGTAATCATCAAGATGGTATAGTACTGGTGCAAAAACAGGTGCATAGATGAGTGGAACAGAACAAAGAACCCATGGTCAACTCCATGGTCAACTAGTTTTTGACAAAGCAGAAAAGAATATCCAATGGAAAAAAGACAGTCTCTTCACGAATCGTGTTGGGAAAATTGGACTGTTACATGCAGAAGAATGAAACTGTACCATTTCCTTATACCATACACAAACATAGACTTAGAATGGGTGAAAGACCTAAATGTGAGACAGGAATCCATCAAAATCCTAGAGGAGAACACAGGCAGCAACCTCTTTGACCTCGGCCACAGAAACTTCTTTCTAGACATGTCTCCAAAGGCAAGAGAAACAAGGCAAAAATGAACCATTGGGACTTCATCAAGATAAAAAGCTTTTGCTCAGCAAAGGAAACAGTCGACAAAACCAAAAGACAACCAACAGAATGGGAGAAGATATTTGCAAATGTCTTATCAGATAAAGGGCTAGTATCCAAAATCTATAAAGAACTTATCAATCTCAAAACCCAAAGAACAAATAATCCAATCAAGAAATGGGCAGAAGACATGAGCAGACAAAGAAGACATACAAATGGCCAACAGGCACATGAGAAAATGCTGAACTTGGCATCAGGGAAAAATGAATCACTTGGCATCAGGTAAATACAAGTCAAAACCACAATAAGATCCCACCTCACACCAGTCAGAATGGCTAAAATTAATGAGTCGGAAATGACAAATGTTAGCAAGGATGCAGAGAAAGGTGAACCCTCTTACACTGTTGGTGCGAATGCAAGCTGGTGCAGCCACTCTGGAAAACAGTACAGAGGTTCTTCAAAAAGTTGAAAATAGAGCTACCCCATTACCTAGCAATTGCACTGCTAGGTATTTACCCCCAAGATCCAAATATAGTGATCTGAAGGGGCACCTGCCCCCCAATGTTTATAGCAGCAATGTCTACAATAGCCAAAGAATGGAAAGAGCCTAGAAGTCCATCAACAGAGGAATGGATAAAGAAGATGTGGTATATATATACAGTGGAATATTAGTCATCAAAATGAAATCTTCCATTTGCAATGACATGGATGGAACTAGAGGGTATTATGCTAAGCAAAATAAGTTAATCAGAGAAAGACAATTATCATATGATCTCACTTATATGGGGAATTTAAGAAACAAAACAAAGGATCATAGGGAAGAGAGGAAAAAATAAAACAAGACAAAATCAGAGAAGGAGACAAACCATAAGAGACTCTTAAGCATAGGAATAAAATTGAGGATTGCTGGAGTGGAGGGAGGTGGGGGAACGGTGTAACTGGGTGACAGACATTAAGGAGGACACATGATGTAATGAGCACTGTGTATCATATAAGACTGATGAATCACTGACCTCTGTCTCTGAAACCAGTAACACATTACAAGTTAATTATTTGAATTAAAATTTTAAAAAAAGTACTAAATTTTGGACTAGAAATGCTGAGTCATCACAAAGAACCCATTGAGCTCTGCCCATCACTACTCACCAGAAGACATTTCTAAGCACGACAACAAAGACATAATTCATAAAGCGACACTTCAATAGACCTTACTGTATATAAACTAAAAACTTATATGTATCAAAAAATGCCATCATGTTTATAACTTATTTGTAAATGGTTCAAAAGAAAAATTATACAGGTGAGATGAAAAAGAACTAAGGGGCGCCTGGGTGGCGCAGTCGTTAAGCGTCTGCCTTCAGCTCAGGGCGTGATCCCAGCGTTCTGGGATCAAGCCCCACACATCAGGCTCCTTCCTAGGAGCCTGCTTCTTCCTCTCCCACTCCCCCTGCTTGTGTTCCCTCTCTCCCTGGCTGTCTCTGTCAAATAAATAAATAAAATCTTTAAAAAAAAAAAGAAAAAGAATTAAGCAAAGGTGATAAAATGTTAACATTTGAGGACTCTGGGTAGAGGTTAGCTGGGACTTCTTTGAGCTAATCTTGCAAAGTTTTCTGCTAGTACGGAATTATTTCAAAAGAAGAAAAGTTTTTTAAAAAGTAGAAAAATTTTAAAAGGTAAAATATTGCCAAAAATGAAAAGAAGAGACATATTACTACAATTGGAAAATAGTTATAACATTAATGATAGACAATGAATTATTTTCTTAATGTGTAAATCATAAGAGAAAGATAAATGGGACAACAGAAAAGTTAATTGAACAAGGAAGTTACAAAAGACCTTTAAGTGGCCAATCAGTGTGTGTGTGTGTGTGTGTGTGTGTGTGTGTATGTAGTCAAATTCATTGTCAGTAAGAAAAATATAAAGTTTTGAAAAGCTGTGATAAAATTTTGTCTAAGAAATGGCCTCAAGAATCAACTACCAAAAATCTCCAAATTTGGAGGATTTATGATTAAATGGATGCTGTCCTGCTGATGGGTATCTCAGCTGGTCTAATAATCTGTTTACAATCTGGCAACAGAAAAGGTTTTTAAAGATGTTCAGTCCCTTTAATTTAGCATTTCCTTTTACTTAGTAGAGCTTTATCCTGAGGAAACAATCAGAGGTGTGAAATCATGCACAATTCAGTTCATTTTAATATGATTTAAATAACATTGTATTAAAAGTCTAACAATCAGGGACTGTATCAATAAATGATGGATTACTAAGTAGCCATGACCAAGATCCTATTTCAGGAGAGTATTTATTGACAATGGGAAACGTTCATAATATGTACACTGTTCTCATTAGTTATCTTTGAATGGTGTCATTATTTTGCTGTCAACAACCTCCTGATTCCATGAAAAGACGTTCTACTTAGGTCATAGGACATAAACGCAACTGTGATTCTCTTTCTGAAGGAATGAAATGGTTATAAGGAGTATCTGGAAAGCTTAGCGAACACTTCTGAAGAGTGACATGGGCTTGCAATAAAATACTCTTTTCCCAGCCTAAGTGTTTTGTTTAACTCTGAAAAACTTGTTCATTAGGGTAGTCTTAGAAAAAGAAAACGTTGCTCTGGGGTCCCTTTTTCTTGACATCCAACCATCAATGTACCCATGCTTTACTTTATGGAATTGTGATTTGTACATGTTCAAATGTGAAGGGTAATCTAATTGTAAAAGTAGAAGGAGAGCAAGGGATGAATTGGTCTCCCTTTGTCCTTTAATAAGGAATTCATAGTGGGGTGCCTGGGTGGCTCAGTCGGTTAAGTGGCTGCTTTTGGCTCAGGTCATGATCTTAGGGTCCTGGGATTGAGTCCCTCATCGGGCTCCCCGCTCAGCGGGGAGTCTGCTTCTCCCTCTCCTTCTGCCACCCAACTCATGCTCTCTCTCTCTCTCTCTCTCAGATAAATAAAACATTTAAAAAAATAAGGAATTGATAGAGAGGTTAGGTGATGTGCTCATTTATTATTCTTAATAGACAACAAACTGCTTATACATAATAAACTGCTTTCTACATAATGAGAAAAATATAAACTCCACAGTGACCAAGTGGACAATAAATATGAACAAGTGAGTGATCGATGAAGAAATGTAAGTGGCCAATACACATGTAAAAAAAAAAATGAGAAATGTACTTTTTTTTTTTTTGAGAAGTCTAAATTTTTAAAAAACCTGTACAATTCTTCCTTTTGCTTAACAAATGACCCCAGCCC
Source organism: Ailuropoda melanoleuca (assembly GCF_002007445.2). Taxonomy (NCBI): domain Eukaryota; kingdom Metazoa; phylum Chordata; class Mammalia; order Carnivora; family Ursidae; genus Ailuropoda; species Ailuropoda melanoleuca. Next base: position 25,594,826 of record NC_048223.1, read on the forward strand.
CAAACAAGCAAGCAATCTGACGATCATACAGCAGAAACCCTGGGTCAACAAGTGAAAGCAGTCATAGCCTTGCTAACATTGCCTGCAATACACTTCACTAGTGATAGCTTGAGAAAGAAGAAGAAAAAGGCAAACATCGTAACGGGGAAGTTAAATGGACAAGGAGGCCACGAAGAAGAGGCACAGTTTAAACAACTGAATGGGGGCTATTTTATTCAAATGGAAGGATTCATAAGACTGTGACTGTGACTGTAAATGACAGGGAGCCCAACAGGATGGAAACATCAAATACTGCGCTAATTTCATGCCATATCCTAGTTTCATAAAGCCAGGTTCAGTGCAAACAACAGATCCTTGTTTCTTCTTCTTCAAGGCACATGTGGAGAAGTCTGAGTTCTTAGTTTTCTTTTCCACCAAGGCCAAAAGCCTCTAGCTTTCGTATTTGAACTTTTAGGTATTCATATCTTGGAACAAACTCCCCTATGTGGTGAATCATGGATTTATGCAAAACTGAGCTCATTATAATGCCATAAATGTTAGCAGAATTCCCCTCAGATTACTTAGGAAGCAGTGCTTAATTCCAGATTAATAAAATACCATATGAAGGCACTTTCTTACGTTCTCCATTAAAAATCAGTGTATTTAATGAGTGATTTCATATAGTCCTAATTTCAAACTAGGTAGAGTAAAGCAACGAGGAAATTTTGGCAAGACCTGACTCCGTTGTAGCTGATATTAAATAACCCCATAAAATAACCAAATTTCCATTTGAGTTAATGCAAAACATACAAATTTATTAAGCATTCTGGCTGAAAGTGACTGCATGCCAACAACGTGGCTCTTTTATCTGAAAACGCTGGTCTGCTTGCTTTTAGGAAAATAGATTCGATGTCCTTATTCCTGTTCATTTAAAGAATGGTTTTATTTTCATAAAGGCTAATTGATAGCTGGTATTGTATAACAGTAATATTCCCTATTATGTTTTTCAAAGAAGAAAATAGGCATATTTGCCCTTTAAATTACGCTCCTAAAGCAAGCACTGAGTTCTGAGGGCTTACAACTTGACTATGGTCTTCCATAATAAAGAAGCTCTTTTGGTTTCTTAAAGTAAACACAAAGCCTGAGATCACAGCCAAAGAGAGAGGGAAAAGGATACTGTTTTATTTCGTCCACAAACAAGGGAGTCTAAAGGAATAATTTTCTCAGCAGAGTCCATTAACATGCGCTGAGCATTATGTGTGTATGGAATCGATTTCTTTTGCAAATAGAAAACTACTGTTAGTTTCTACACTAGGAAGCCAATGCTGGGAAGCAGAAACTCCCTCCTCCACTGGGAGGCACCTGCGGTTCCAGCTCAGGATGCAAGGAAGGCATCGTGGCTTCTACAAGGTCAGCTGAAAAGCTGGCTCAGTTTAGAATTGTGCTGGGGTAAGCCTAGATTCCCAGCTCAGTCCTGGAGGCTCCCTGACTTGGCCTTGGGGGTTCTCCTCAACAATAAGATGGTCTGGACTACCTTGGACTCTAGACAGGGAGTGGGGTTGGGGAACAAACTGCAGTCCTTGGGCTCAAGCTGGCCTGCTGCCTGTTTTGTAAATAAAGTTTTGTTGAAACACATGCAACCCATATGTGTCTGTGCAGTCCGTGGCTTTTCCTGCATGGTGGCAGAGCTGAGTAGTCGGCAATGCTGGAGAGCTTTACTCTATGGCTCTTTAAAAAAAATTGCTGACCCCGTGCTCTGTAGGAACCTGAGATGGATGCTTACTTCTGGACTCAATCTGGAACCAATCCCAGGGCAAGTGGAACCAATGGTATTACTCACTTTTACACCAAGCTTTGCCATTTTGGTACGTCTCAGACACGTATGTTCTTTGAGACTGTATCTTTGGAAGCCTTTTCTAGCGGGTGGATTATCATGGAGCATAGAGCCACCCCCGTGTTGCACTTGATCCCACACCATCCTGTCTCCGTGGGGGGAGACTCTCCCTAGGTTTTGCAGGGTGGCTTCCTGCTGTCTGATATCTGTGCTCTCACGTGCCTGTGCCTGCAGAGACGTTAGGCTTCGTTCCTTCTGGCTGAGATTCTCACTCATCGGTAAACATGGATGAGCTAGCTAAGGTTGATCGGTACCAATTTTCCACTGAACAACCAGGTTTATGACATAGAATGGGTGAGATTTAAGTGGGAGAGGATTTTGGCTGGGTTGGCAGTGCAATAGAAAGAGGGTGGGTATGTTTTGAGGCCTGTTCATGAGTAAAAATAGGAGGAAATGATGAGATGTGGTTCTGAGGCCCTCACTTACTGGTGTGAATCATTCTGGTTTGTTCCGGCACTCCATCTTTTGTGCGGCACCAAGAGCTCCAGTGTAGGTGGGTAGAAGGGCAGGGCAGTGATGCTGAGAGAGGCAGTGTATGGTCACTGGGAGGCTTCCAAACTTGCAGAAGGCTGATTGGAGCTTTATGTCACTTCAGTTTCTCAGGTCTACTGGGGAATGGATTCTTGGAGGAATTGTCCTGCATGTTTAGTCTGTCATGACATGAATGGATTACCAAAGGTCAAGCTATACTCATGACACACAGAGGTCTATGGGTGTCTGCCCTGCTGCCATGGGAACCACAGGAATGGGTAGGGACTTGGTGATAGGCTGGAAGGTAGATAGCAGAGGTTGTAAACTGATGGCCCTTGGATTCATTCTAGTCAGCAGACATGTCTGGACGGGCCCCTGACTCTTTGACATTTTTATAAGTTAATTGTTAATATTTGTGGGGGGGATATTTCATTTGAAATCTGGATTTCCAACTTCTTTTGGAAATTTTTTTTTTTAAGATTTTTTATTTATTTATTTATTCGACAGAGATAGAGACAGCCAGCGAGAGAGGGAACACAAGCAGGGGGAGTGGGAGAGGAAGAAGCAGGCTCCTAGTGGAGGAGCCCGATGTGGGGCTCGATCCCGTAATGACGGGATCACGCCCTGAGCCGAAGGCAGACGCCTAACCGCTGTGCCACCCAGGTGCCCCTTCTTTTGGAAATTTGAAATCTCTGGGCATTCTGGGCTTTGTCCCTATTTGTCAGTGATCACCCTGGGGGAGGAATGGCTGTTCTTCAGACAGAACCCAAGTATTTCCGGTTTTGTTTGTTGTTTTCCCTGGCACCCAACCCTTTTCTGGCATTGGTGTTATCTGCCTGGCCCCTGGGGCCTCTGAGTTTGCAACCCCTGCTCTCTGTGTTGCACAAAAAATTCATACTATTGCAACCGTATCATCCTTGGAGGTCATCCTGTTTCCTTTGTCCCTTGCTAAGAGTTTTTACCTCATTTACCTGCTGTAATCTAATCATATTTCATTCTGACTCTACTGTTAAATGGAATAAACAGCCCATTTGGGGGAAGATGCCTGGACTCTAGTCATTAAGTGTGCAGAGCTCTTTATTATATTGGTCTAAGTAAATGCAAAGAGTCAACATGTCTAGTGTGCAATCTCAGGATAGCTAAAAACTAGCTTTTTACTGTGAATTATCATTTCTTCACCAGGTTTCTGGTGATGATGCATCTCATTGTTTCTGAAGAAGACGAAAGCTCCTTTGTCGGGATGTATTCACAGGATGTATCTGCATTTAGTAATACCGGAAATAATTGTTTCTAAGACTTCTAGGTTTCTTTTAGAAACCCTGTGTTTCTCTCTAGGTGGAACAAAAATGGAGACATGCAAAGAAAATTTTAAAAAAATAGATACCTGTCATACTGTTGGGAGTCATAGGTTAGTAATCATTCTGGACCTTTTTTTTCACTGACACCTCCTACAAAGAAAAAGACAAGAAAAAAATACCACAGGTTATAACCTGTATTTTCCATAATGTTTTTGTTTCAAACAATATCACATGCATTAATTAGCTTGAGGCAATTCATTACTCTCAACTCACAACTAGGGAAATTGAAACGTCGGTAGGCTCTGTGATACGTGTAAATTTACAAGATGTTTTAATTATAATTTAGGGTTCCTTCTACAAATACTCTTTAACATTATATTTTATTCAAAATCACATATTTATTTTTCCATGTCAAGTTTCAAGAATGCTACCAGCACACTGACTTGCTACTTTTGCCGAGAATGGCTGGGATGGACTAACATCTTCATTCTAGATCCTTCCTTCTCCAAGTGAGGAGGGTCAATCTCAGATTCATGCAGTGGCCTCCAATCCCTGCTTCCAGCTCTCCCTGAGGCCAGGTGGTGTCCCGCCTGTCCCTTCAAGGGTTTGGTTCCTCAATCCTTCCTGAGCAAACAGTTCCTGTGTTTACATAAGCTGGTTCAAGTCAGGTTTCTGCCACTTGCAACCAGGAGTCTTGACTAGTAACACCGATATTAAAGTAAAATATGAATACAAATGTGTCCAAATAGTTTTGTGTCCTTTTTATGATCTCAAAGGTGAAACTATAAAATTCCAGTTGTGTTCTTGCTATACCATCAAGTTAAAAAAAAAAACTTTGTTTCCAAAGTTTCAATTGAATAGGCATATGACCTACAGAAAGGTATTGTGTGTGAAGTAGAAAGTACCCAAGAACAAGAGAAAAAAATCTGATTATGGCTTTAAAAATATTGTCACCACAAAATTTCGTACGAACTTGCCTATTCAGTACTGTTTTCATTTAGTATTACCGCTACTATTACTATACGATTACCATTGGTAAAGCGTTAATAGTATACTAGTATTGCTATGACTATAGTACTTTGAAATTTGCTTGTATTTAGTGCTATTCTCCTTCAATGACCTCTAGAGTTTTATAATGTAATTGCAGGAAAGTCTAAGAACCCTCCAGAGCAGGCAGGCGTCTGGGGCCTCTTTTCCTGGCTGTCGTATGACATAGAGTGGGGTCAGCGCAGCGCTCTGTCCTGAGGAGTGGACACAGAGAAGGTCCCCCAGAATCTGGGGCTCACCAGCTTATCGTGGGGTCAAAGGAGAAAACAAAGCCTAAAGAGCTTAAAAATAAAGAAAGCTGAGTGTGTGTGTGTGTGTGTGTGTGTGTGTGTGTGTGTGTTTGGTTTGTTTGTTTGTTTGTTTTTGGTCAGGAAAGGAAGCAAACTTGGTGAAGGGTGTCACTGAGCAGGTCAGTGAGGAGGAGGCCTCAGGTGGCGTCGGGTTGGAAGGCAGCTCTCTGTCCCGGAAGGGCTGAGTCACAGTCTGCACATCATTTGTTCAGCACGTCCCACCGCTCATGCGCAGGGAAGAGTGTTCAGTTAGACCCGGCGCGGGTCTGCGTCCTGGGACCCTCAAAGGTGTAGCCCCTATCACAGCTTCGGCATCTCAGCCCCAATTGAGGGGGAAAATGGCACTCCGTTTAGTCTCCTAGGCGAGCTCCACCGGGATGGAGAACATTCCTTTTACATGAATCATTCATTTACTTGGTCGGTCAGTCCCGAGGCCTGGACTGAGGGCCTACTTTGCTCAGGCAGTCCCCCAGGCTTTGCCCAAAGACAGCACCTGGGCCTGTCCACCAGGGGCTTCTAATCCAACAGGGAGAGAATCAGGTTAAAAAATGCAAAAATGTACTCAGGTTTCCCCTTAAATGTCTCTTCAGAGCAGCCTGGGACACAAAGGGGGCAGAGGTCACTTCTGCCTGGTACAATCCAGAGAGGCTTCTCAGCGGAGGTGACTGCGGACCCGAAGGCTCTCTTCGCTAGGCCTTTCCACAGGTCATGATTAAATGCTTCTCATTCTTGTGCTTGAGGCACAGGGACTACTCTGGGTAATTATTTTAATTAATGCAGTTTTAAGTGGGGAAGTTTGAGTATCTAATTGATATTTTTAAAGCTGCCACGCTACTGAGCCAAAGCAGACCAGTCAGAGGGCTAGGGCAGGTGTAGGGGAGAGGCGAAGGTGGCTAGAACTAGGATGGTGGCAGCGGAGGGCGAGGGACTCAAGTGAAATAATAAGACACTGGGATGGATGCTATATGGGCATTTAATACTGGGATAAACACCGGTGGTACAAGTAGGTTAAGATAGAGGCTCTTGGCCCTCCAGGAATTTATAATCCATTTTACAAGCTGGCTGGGAAGGCAGAGCCCACTGGCCAGGCACATGTGGGGTGCCAAGAGGTGGTGTGGAGAATCCCTTGGGGGTGCGCCTTCTTCTGCCCACTTAGCACTCTCAGTCCAATGCCAGGTCCCTTAGGTGAAACTCATTCCCCTCGGAAGAATGGAAAAATGGGCATTCACCTCCAAAACACCTAAGATGCATTTATATTAAAAAAAATACAAATGACGGAGAAGTTGTTATTGAGTTTTCTGAAACTGGAAAGCAAATGCAATTATTACAAACACGTAGGAAGTAGGTCCAGGGACTCTGGGAGACACTGGGCTCCATGCAACTTAGCTCAAAGGCCACCTTGGGCTGCATGGATGAAAACGTAGCCCATAGGACAACAGCCAGGCCATGTCTGGGCTGCTGTATTTTAAGAGAAAGCCTCAAGTAGAATGTCCAGGCTGATGGAAACCACATCTTAAAGAAATGTGGAAGGGAACCTAGAAAAGGGAGCAGTCACATGAAGGTTAGGGGATGGTCTTCGAATTCCTGGGGGGCTGTTATGTGGAAAGAATTAAGGGTGTCTGTGGACAGAGGATGGCTGGAGAGATGCTGCTGGGGACCGCTGAGGGGACGGGGGACTTTCTCTGCTCGACCTTAGGTGGAAGAAGGTGCACACCTCCAGGCAAAAGAAAATGCACAAAGGCGCACCTTCTCCCAACCTCGGGCTGCTCTTGTTCTCAGGACAGGTTAAGCCTCTCTTGAGAAGACCAGAGTCTTTATTCTGCAACAAAGCAGGTGCCAGGGGTGCGATATGGCTCCGGGGATGTGCTAAAGGCCTGCTCCACACTTCACCTTAAAGTTCTTCTCTAAAGCTTCATTCCTTTAGCTCAGCCAATCTCAACTGTTTTCGGCAGCGGCGGGGGGGTGGGGTTCTGCTCTACTCAAAGAATATAATGAAAGTTACAGGCCCCTCCCCTTGAAAGACAGGTAGACTATTTGGCAAATATTTTCAGGGGATTTGTGGACACCCCCCTCCCTCCACAACCCATCTGTAGATGCCATATTAAATTTTGGCTGCAGGCTTTGATCATTGTTAAAATGCAAAAGCTCATGGAAAAGACATAAATTGATACAAATACAATCTATTGACTAGAATGAAAAGGAGTCATGCTGTTAGGAGTTCATTGGACAATTAGGTAGTCAGGCCAGTGTCCCCAACAAGAAAATGGGGACTCAGGACAGCTAAAATAAAACAGCACTGACATCCTGTTTTACAGCTTAGACAGGACTGCACTAGCATTCTGTTTTGCAGTCTTTGCTGAAATGACTTCTGCAAAATGTCCTAAAATAAGACAATTAACCACAAAGCATTTGTCACTATCACGGCCAAGGGGCAGTTAAGACATAAGCTCTCAGATGTCAGCAACAAGAAAAAGACCATCAACACATGGACATTAACCTAATAGGCAGACAGATACATGACCAAAGCCCTGATTGGCCCTACTCGGCACCTGTTTGCTTAAGATAGTTCCGCAAAAGAGCTCATAAACCCCCTCAACTTAGAAACTCCAAGGGCAACCCTCTTGGGTCCCCTCCATCCCCAGGAGCTTTGTCCTCTTGCTCAATAAACTTTGCTTTGCTGCCCATCATTCTTCATCTGCTCTACCTCTTCATTCTTCCAAGCGGCATGACCAAGAACTGTGGAAACTAAAGGCAGAGAAATCCTGCAACAGTGTGAGCTATTTTTGATCAGGGGCAAAGCAAACAGGACCTACAAGCAGTAGATCCCTTTGTGGGTGGAAGGAAGGTGGGTTTCAGAGAAGCAAGTCTGAAGGCTGAAGAGGAATCCTCCAACCCCGAGATTTGGTCTAGGGCCCTCCATTTATACCATCAGACACCATCACAATCTCTGGATCATTTGAGATAAATTATCCATGTTGCCTGCTCCTGGGGGGCTTAGATGAAGGACCAACCTATACCTTAGTGGCAGAAGAGTTGACCAGAGGTCAACTGTTTGGAGGTACTGAGGAGAGAGTGATTAATTCTATCTATATGAGGAGGACCTACGGTGACATTTGAGCTTGGCTTTGAAAAACGAGCCAGAATATTTTCCAGGTGGAGAATAAAGAGTATGGCTCATGATTCACAAAAGAACAAAAGGTAGAGCATCTTGGGACAGGATACATGATTTGGGGTGTGGAGGGAAAAGAACATGCCCAAGAAGGAAGCTGCAAATATAGTTAGGGGTCAGATGGTGAAGGGTCTTGAAAGGTTTGCCATGGAATTCAGACTTCATTGTATGGGAAATAGGTAGCTAGGGAAGGTCCTGAAGAGAACGGCCCGATTTGAGAAAGATAACTCTGCTGCAGTGTGGAGGAGGACTCCTCAGGAGGCTAACCCCTTTGGTGGCACCTCTTCGTGCGCGATCATTGCTATTTTCCTGTCTTAGTGTTCAAGGTCACAAAGCTAGACTAGGGCCAGAGAAAGCACCCCTAACTCCATCTTGTAAAACACCAGTGCAGGTGCTCAGACTGCATACCCATTTGTCCCCTTATGTTTCCCTTTTCGCTAGAGAAATGACAACATTAAAGGGACAACTGTAAAAATTACCCCTTGAAAAATCTTTCCATATGGACTCAGTGAGTCATTGCTTATACAGTCTGTACATAATTAACATGAAACACCACATCCCCCTCACGTCTTTACAGCAACCTTTTCTGAGGAGGGTGTTGGTGGCCTTTTCAAGGCCATCTTTCTTAGTGTGCTTCTCCTTGGCTCTCTCAGGCATGAGGATACCAGAGTATCATGTGGCCTGATGCATCAGAACAGTGAGATCTACAGGGCTTGTCTGTTAACACTTGAACAGGTGCTTCATGGGCTGTCCAGGGGCGCCATGAGTGCACTGAGGGGTGGGGGTAACCTTCACGGGCAAATCTCTTGGTTCAGTTCAAAAGGTCAGATGCCTGAATGTTACGTTACCAAGGACTCTAAGCTGAGACCACTAACACCAGGAAGGCTTTCAAAGGAGGACACACCCACCCTCTCACCTGACATTGAACAAACATGGATAATCCATTCTTCCTAGATAGAAGGATTTTAGAGGTCATGGCAATATGAGTAGAGGGCAATGCTTGGGGATGTGTCTTGAAGTTGTGTTTACCTAGAAAGCAACTGTTTTTCTAAGTTTATTTGGTATTGTAGGGCATTGGGCACTGCTGGGGTTTATGGGTTAGGGCCTGAGCACCGCTCCTGCCCCGCCACCATCCCAGGTCTGGCCTTGCCGTTATTCTGTCTGTGGCACCTGGAAACATAGCTGGGTGAAGGCAAATGGCCGTGTCTTCAGAGTGGTCTACACCTCACGCAAGGAGGGCAGTGAGGTTGTGGGTCTCCATCGGGTGCCTTGTGCCCCCATTTTGAACATCCTCTGCCTTCTGAAATTTCCCTTTCTATCCCCTGACCCTCACAGGGAAGGGCCCATTTCCATCAAAACTTTGACTCTGACATTTGGGAAACATTTTTGAGAACAAGTCCAAGCCCAGGTGTAGAGGAAAGACCCCCAGACTGGCCATCGTTCCAGATGCTTTAGGGACTCAACTCAGTAGCTCGGCCATCTCAGACAGACTCCTTATCTCTCTGAGTCTCATTTAGAAAATGTTGTCACAATTTCACCCTTCAGGGTTATGATGAGGGCCAAGGGGATTTGAAAATTCTTTGTAGATTTAACAGTAGGACATCAGCACAACGTTTTGGAAGATTTCATCACTATTGTAGTCACTATTATGATCTACTAATCTCCTGGCCAGGCCCAATCATCCCTAAGGTGTGAGAAATTGGAGCTACTATCTGGCCTCGACTTTGAGGTTCCCTGAGATGGTTTAAAGACCTTATAACAACACAGAAGTCCACCTCCCTAGACCCCATCATCACCAAGATAAAATGGAGGTGAAATTTCTCTTTTCTCCCACCTGCCATTCTCCTCTTTTGAGACTTAATTTTACCTTTTGGGAATTTTCTTCCCTTTGAAGGTTACCTTTCATGGTCATTTAAATTTGTTATGGAGAACAAAGAAGGTTGGGACCCAGATGAATTTGTTCCCACATCTATAACTTCCTAAATCAGTCCCAGTTGTCCTTTGCTGAGGTCTTTGCATTTTAATAGTAAATGTAGGTTCCAGTGAAGTGAATATATAATGGTTGAATTTATGATGATGGTAATAAGAGCTCAAATAGAAGAGAACAGAGGCAAGGTGTATTCAAATCAAACCACACTGTGATCCACCTTTCGCACTTGGTAAAACTAACCCTACTTGGCAGTGTTGTGTAAGAAAAAATCAATAAGAGGAACAATTTAAAAAGCCAGCACTGTTGGGGCTGGTTAAAAGGGAACATAAGGCTGCGATAAAGATGTGGAAAAAAGTAGTAGCTCATACTTGTGCTGTGGCCCAGATGTCAGTCTGAGTGGATCACCTCTAGGGGCAGAAGGCAGGGACAGAATTCCTCTGCTGGATCTGGTGGGCAAGCCACTAGGGCCCCACATAGGAGACGTCAGTAAATGACTATTGAATGGCAAAGCTATAATTTTCATTTGAGATTTTCAGCAGTTGCTGTAAGTGTTTTGTGCTTGGAGAGTGAGATAACACAACCAAGATCTGTAATTGAAATTGAGTCTAATTTGCTGTGGCTGATTTTTTTTTTTGTTCTTGGTAAAATGATTAGCCTTGACTTCCACCCCACCCACCCCTTTTAATTCATATCCAAAAATCTTGTTGTGAGGCTCGTTTCTGTTCTTCATTTTAACCTATGTCCATGCCAAATCCTTGTCCCCTTCTTTCTCTCTTCCATTCTTTTTCCTTCTCTCTCTCCCAGGCCAAAGTCACTCTGGCATGGGAAGAGTGTGGGTCCTGCTACTTACCAACAGAATGACACGGGACATTCAGAGTCAACGTTCTCAGGATGGGGACAAGGTCATCCACCTCAAAGTGGACTGTTGACCCATGGTGGTACTCTTCCATCCTGGCGTGCTAGCTTCTGGGGCCACAGCCTGAGAAAAATCCTGTTTTCTGCTTTGAGGACTAGGTAGTAGGCAGTGGTAGCAGTGGGGCTCTTGGGCTCAGACTGAGCTTTAAAGCAAACAAAAATGCCCCCCGTGAATCTAGAATCATCAGTTACATTCACTTTATTGTCACCCTGAATGGAACTTGGAACAATCTGTAGCCACATAATGTAGTGATAGAAAAGTCCAGAAGAAGAAACCAGCCAGTAAAAGTTTTATGAGAATCAACTTGACTGCCGCCTAGGTTTACAGTGCACTTTCCTCCGAGCTACCTTTCTCTGCAGGTGGACCAGCATCTCTGAACGCTTCTCAGAGCGGATGCTAGTCCCTTAAGAGGAAGCAGATGGGTGGTTTGAGGAAACGTCTGACACAGCAGGAGAAATAACTTCAACAGAGGCCCTGTTGGCCAAAGCGAGTGGTTGAAACTGCCTCTACTGACACCTGGTGGAGAGTAGGGTAGCTTCCCTGTGCCAACGAAAATACAGTGCGTGTGCTTGTGCGCCTGTGTGTGTGTGTTTGCGTGTGTGTGCACCTGTGTGCCTGTGCCTGTGCGTGTGTGTGTGTGCACCTGTGTGCCTGTGTGTGTGTGTGTGTGTGTGTGTGTTGAAGGGACTGGAAGCGAATTCCTCATGGCAGGGGAATTAAACAACTCCCGAGGAATGAGGGTACCACGCAGAACCACCAGATGCTTGAATATATAATTGTGGTTAGGTGACTCACTAAGACACATGCATGAAAAACAACAAACGAGAATGTGAAAATAAAACATTAGGACTGAAGCAAACGACTTATTATTGGTTTCTTAAAAGTATTTGATGATGAATAAGACAACAACAACAAACAAGAACATGCTCCCCCCACCCCCCACCGCCCACCCCCCTGACCCCGGACAGCCTTTGGCAGAGCGAGCATCTACATCTGGGGCGCTCAGGCTCTGCGGCCTCTGGAATCTGCAGTGAGCTCCTTGCAGATTCTCAACCCTCAGCTAAAAAGAATCACCTTGCCTAAGGAGGTCTTAGGAAAACTGATTTGCCCCTAAAATTCCTTGAAGATGAAAACAGAATTCTCCTAACAAATACCATTATGATTGCTTAGCACTTCCTAAATGCTAAATGGTGGGAGGGGGTGGGGGACTACGTTACAAAGTTCCTACAGAAAGAGACTTCATAACTTTACATTGTCTCCATTCTCGCCTTCACTGGGTTCCTGTTTGATGCTGCTTGATGAAGGTCCTTTGGGCGAACTTTATTGGTGAAAGCGGTGGTTTCTTGTGAGGTGTCATGTGCATAGTACAGCACACGCAGCTGGATTTTGCCTTTTAACAATCTGTTTGAAAGGTGATTTTTAGGAATGCACCAGAATGAATGCACAGTTCAAATTTGTAAGAATGAATCCATTACATCTAAGTCATAAAGGAAGGGCTGGGGCACTGAATGAGAATTTCGGTTGTTATTTCAAAATAACTACAGGAACTCTAGTGAAGGGTTGAGGCAGGGAGCTGAGATGGGCAGATCTAGATGGGAGATAAGAAGGAAAAGCCCCTGAAAGAGTGACATAGTTAAATTTTCTTATGTTTTTTATTCCTTGATATTTAAGTTAAAATTAGAATGTATATTTCCTTCAATGTGCTGGCTCAAATGTATGATTCTGACCAGAAAGTGTGTAAGTCCATATAGCCCTCCTCCTGGAGTCAGTGATTCTGGGACACAGAGATCCCAACTTTCTCAGTTCGTGACACCATTAGTGTTTTAGTAATTTGTTCATAGTGACCCCAGGTCAAAAGAAACAAACTTCGTATTTGCTAAGTAATAAAGTCAAACAGCCTCACAGTAGTATTTGCGTGGTGCCTGACAATGGGGTCTGACAGCCGTTGCTGTGTTTCCCTTAAAAATTAAACACGTTCCATTGTGTAACTATGGGTCTGCCATGGCACTCCCAGGGTGCCTCGGTACAGAGTTTGGGAACCAGGGTTGTAACAGTTTCGGGAATCAGTGAAAACTTCAAGTCTGGGGTTTACATGATCTCTGTCCACCCTTCACTCTCTGTGAGGCCATGGCCACAAAATTTGCCTTTTCAATTTAATGTTGCTGAGCAAGTCGGCCTGGCTTACTACTGTGGAGTAGAGAGTAAGAGAATGAGAGACAGGGTGAGGCCTTTGCAGGATTTAGGCCAGTGTTGGGAACAAACAAGATCTGACCATCAGTCAGTAGTGTCTCCTGAGCTCCTGTCACAGGGGCAGCTATGATAAAGTCTCTAAACAGTGAAAGAGCACAGCCTTTGCATTGTTTAAGAAGGGGAATGCACATTAAGAGGGGGAAGTCACATTTTCACTGGGAGTTACAGGGATGCCGGTAGTGAGTCCTTAGGTAGAAATCGGACCGATGAGAACGAGCTGGTAAACATGCCGGAAGAGTTGTATGGGTATTTCAGTAGATCTAAAGAGGGGGGTCACCTGCTTTTCTATTCTGTTCCATTTCTGAGTTCTATGTGGCAATGAAGCCACATATACACTAAACAAGTGGTTCTCAAACTTTGGCAAGCACCTGGAGGGCCTTTAAAACAGATTGTTGGGCTCCACCCCCAAAGATTCTGATTTAGCCAATCTTGGGTGGAGGGGTGTGGGTCTGAGGGTCTGCATTTCTAACAAGTTCCCAGGTGATCTGACTATGCTCTCCAGGGATCATGTGTCGGGAGCTACCAGCCTACACCATTTGGGACCATATGAGAGAAATCGAGGTGCCACCTTGGTAGGCTGCCCTGCCACTGGGCAGGCAACCCCATTTCTCCATTCCTGACCAGCACAGTCAGCCTCGTCTAGAACATTACCAGTGAAAGGTGCTTACCAAGGTACCAGGCACCTTTGAATCAGAGACACTCAAGTCTTAGAGTAATAACAAGACATGGTGTATGAAGGAGCTTTGCATTTCCAAAGAGGTTGGCTTTGCACTCTGCTTACAGTAAGTATGGGGCTCAACCATGGAGGCTTCAGAGAAAGTGGTTCTTAATCTCAAGAAGGGGGTTCAGAGCAGACTCGGCTGAGAAGCCTTGCTCACCCTCTCCAGGGCTGGGCCCAGGCCTGTGAACCTAGAAGAGGCCTTTTCTGTTGAGAATTTCTGCTCAGGAGAGAAGTGCTTAAGTATGAACACAACTGTGGGGTTAGGTCCCCTACTGTCACTCTCTTATCCCCTGACGCCATTCACCTCTGCTGTGAGTGATTAGGAGTCACTGGACACAGCCCTGCTCTATTATGTCCTGTTTGATTTCACAGGCCTGCAGAGAACTCTCCGCCCCCGCCTCTTGCCAGCCTTCCCAGTGGTGGCAAAATCACGGCCAGTGGGGCTGATCCAAAGCACACTGATAATCCAAACACATTTAAAAAGTGGTAACACATCCATTGCACCTTACCAGCAGACCTCTGTACTCAGCACACCCTCACCCCGCTTCTCCTGCCCAGGTGCTTATTTATTTGGCTTCTCAAAGTGTGGCTCCCAGACCAGCAGTGTGGCTCCCAGGAGCACAGATGTCCAGGCCCTACCCCCAGACTCACTAAATCAGAAATTCTGAGGATGGAGTCAGCGGCTGTGTTTTTAGCAAGCCCTCCAAGTGATGAATCTGGTGTATGCAGGAGTTCGAGAACCACTCACAGCTTTATAGCCTCCCTGTACTTGCCTGCCCATTACCAAAGATTAGAAGCTAGAAGATGGGGACCACCCTCCTTCCTGTCCCCACCTCCTGGCCCAGGGATCAGCACGTAGCAGGCACTCAAGAAATACTTGTTCGTGACTGCAGCTCGGGCAGCTCTGCTTCCTGATCGGGAGTGAACGAGCACTCTGGCCCCGGCGTGCCACCTCCGAGCGGTGCCAACGCTGCATCTAAATCATCTCGCATTTCTTATGGGTTGTAGTTTCCATATTTATAAATCAGCTTTCCCTAAATTCTCTCCAAGATTTTTACATTCCTTCCAGCTCAGGAAGCCAAAAACAAGATGCCACGGTTTAGCCAGTGTGTTTCCTGCTGGGGGGGGGGGACATTTCTGCATGTTTCTTAAATTCCATCCTCCCAGCATTGTGATTATTTTCTGAACAATAGAATGAGATTGCTGATTCATGCTCAGCTCACGGCGGCTCCAGGCATCGTTTTTTCCCGCTGTACTTGTGCCGATACAACACAATAATGTTCTATTCATCCCTCTGAATTAGGAATGCCAACAGCTCAGATATGCAACTGAGGGGTCCCTCCCCCCACCTTATTTAAAGGCTTCCCACAAATAACACATTTTGAAATATCATATGGCATTCACTCTGAGCCATTTGGCTTGGGCAAGGATGGTTAGACCTTATCTTTTTATCAGCCGCTCCTTGCACAATGCCAGGCACACTGTAATGACACAAGTCACATACTCACTTCCTGAGGTTCAAGCTTTATCCTTCTATGCTGCCCTGATAGATGACAGCAAGCCTTCTGTCAAGTGCGGGGAGAAAGCCCGGCTTTCCCATCAGGCTCATGTTCAGATCCAGTCAGAGAATGGGACTGACATCCTCAAGGTCTGCTGGCCCAGGCGGGCTTCATGCAGCCTCAGCCTGTTTGCACACAGCCTGCTGTTCCGGTTTTGGCCCTTCCGCAGCTGTGAGGTCTCTGGTCCCCTCTCGGCACAGCTTTGCCAAGGGGGGCCAGGGCCAGCTGTGGGTTTTTTTTTTTTTTTAAAGATTTTATTTATTTATTTGACAGAGATAGAGACAGCCAGCGAGAGAGGGAACACAAGCAGGGGGAGTGGGAGAGGAAGAAGCAGGCTCACAGCAGAGGAGCCTGATGTGGGGCTCGATCCCATAACGCCGGGATCACGCCCTGAGCCGAAGGCAGACGCTTAACCGCTGTGCCACCCAGGTGCCCCAGCTGTGGGTTTTTGTGTCCCAGCTGCAAAGTCGAACCGGTGAGAACCCGTAGAGCTCCTAAAACACTAATGTCCACCTGAGCTGCGTCTCGAATCACCTGGGTGGCTTTGCAAAGTCCCAGTGCCCAGCTGTATCCTCAGTCAGTTTGTGTGTTGTGACTCAAGCCTCAATTTTGTAAAGCTGCCCAAGGGATTCAGATGTGCAGCCAAGGTTGAGCACCACTGCTCTAAAGTCGCCTCAAAATAGTGTTTCGGGGCTCCCTTTGGATCTCCTTTCAACATGGCAGTTGCAGCGCTCCTTTGAGAATATATATAAGTCAGCGGGTGAGCTCTCTGCTTGAGACCCTGCTGGGGCACCCATCATCTGCCCCATTTGACTCTCTGTCTCGGTCTCCTACTGCACTCTCTACTCCAGCTTCACCAACTCCTCACTGTTCCTGGAACACGTTATCCTTGCCCGCACCATGAGCCTTTGCGCTGGGATTGTTCCTCTGCCCGAAATGCCTGACCCCAGACACCTGCTCCGGTCCCTCCGTCACTAAGTCTTGCAAACCTCAACTTCCCAGGGATGCCGACCTTGACCACCCCACTCCCTGCTGTGACCGGCCGCTTCCCTGTGCACTGCCTTCCCGACACCCCTCATCCTGCTCCACTCTTGCTTTCCCCACAGTACGTAGCTTGTCTTAACACACTTCTTCTTGCTACTCTACTGTCTCCCTGTGCTAGGAGGTCAGCTCCTTGAGGCCAGCGGTCTTTGTCTAGTTCACCGACTGCCCCAAGTGCTCAGACAGTGTGTGGCACAAGGCCGGCCCTTAATAAATACTCGGGAAATGAAGAATGATGTTCTCCTCCGTAGGTGGTGGTGGAGACGGGGGCTGAATGGAGGAGGGAAGGCTCAGTGAGGCATGAAGAAAATGAATTTTCTCAAAAGTGACAGATTTTGAGGGAACACTTATCATTTGATTCTAATTATAAGTCAAGGGAAGGGACCGCCAGGCAATGTCTAGGTTAAAAAAAATCACATGGAGACAGAAAGCGGATTTGTGGTGATCTCGGGTGGAGCAGGGGGGGTGGTGTGTGGTGGGTTGGCGCAGGGACAGGAGTGAATGCTAAGGGGAGCAAGTGTTCTATGGGGGTGATGGAGATGCCCTAACATGAGATTAGGGTGAGAACTGTACAACTCTGTGAAAATACTAAAATCCACTGAATTGTACACTTTCAGTTGGTGGACTCTGTTGAGTGAATTATGTCTCAATTAAACTGTTAAAAATGCACACTTAACCAAAGCGTCACACAGTGTCAAATCTAAAGCTGAAAAAGAAACATGGGCTGTTGTTATTTCTTATCAGTCATCTGGATTTTCCCTGGCTTGAGTTTGGAGTCGGAGCTGGGAGAGCCTGCCTTAGCCGTCATGGGCTGCCAGAGACATCTATTAGTCAGTAAAGAGCTGCAGACAATATTTTTGATCAAGGTTTAACCCAAGAGTTTGGATTATTTGGATTAAATGCCTTTCCCTTAATAACTTCCACAACTCCCCAAATGCTGGTCTTTTTCAGGACCAGCAGTTTCGGAAAGCAAGCAGCCACTTTGTGTGAAACAGAGCTTTGTACAGATTTGACACTTTTGAACTTGTAATGCCAGGAAGACTCTAGCCATGTTGACATTTACCATCTATGGATGGCCATGCGTCCCACATATCACAGAGTTCTGTTTGTCTGCAGATGTGAACTGAGATGCTGCTTGGCCCACAGCCCCGTGAACCTTCTGTCAACTCACTGATGCTCTGGTTATCTAGTAACATGTATGGAACAATGAGAGCAAGTTATGATTAAAATGATGGATAGCAACAGCTCAACGAGGACCATTCTCCTTCCCTCGGGGAGCTCAACAGCACACCCTGTTAGGCTAGGAAGGGTGAAATCTTCCTTCTGCTCACCTGCCCGTTTCTCTGCTTACAATCTTGACACGTGCTTGCCGAAGAACAAAGGGTCTGGTTGAAAGGTCAGGAGGCTGCTCAGAGTCCTGGGTTCAACCATTTCACTAGGCAGTCCCTAAGATGTGAGCATTGCTGTGATATAGGAAGATCCTTGGGACTGCTATGTCTCCAGGAAATTCCTGAAGACACAGCCAATAGCTCATCAATAGCCAAACTGAAGGAGGAGATGCTCACAGTTGTTTTCTGCTCATTGATGAAACAAAGGGTGAGAGAGACAGAGAAACTTGCCCTGTATCTCCCGACTGGTGAGAGGAGTTGGGATGCCAACCCAGAGCCAGTGCTCTTGATTGCTGAGACACCGCTTCCCACCCGCCATATGCACATCACTCAGCTGGGTGCCACGATGGGCACAGGGATGACTAAGTCCTCCTCGTTCCATCTGCTGGCACTGCCCAGTAGAGATGAGAGAGCATAGCAATTTTAATTAGAGGATGTTGTATTTGGTACCCTAGTAGAAGTGCAAAGGGCCATGGAAGTGAAGTGTGTGGGAGAGAAAGAGTTACCAAAAAAACCCAACTCTACAAAACATAGATGCTCTGTAAGTCATTATGCCATCCTTGCAATGGGGGTCATGCCAGTCTTTCTGGTCAAGATCCAGCTGTGAACTGAGGGTCTTTCAGAATGTGGGTTGTGCATAGGGTGGGTGATTGGGCTATAATTATCCTGACCATGAAATTTGGATGTTTGGACAGAGTATCTACATCAGCTTGTTTTAGTATCATTTGTGCACTTGTCCTATAGGAAAAAGTCAGAATGTCTCTTACAGAGAATTTACGAAGATGAAATGAGCTGATACAAGAGAAGTGCTTAGGACAGGACCTTACGTGTAGTAAGTGCTCAATAAATGTGAGTTGTTACTGTTACGTCTTGTTAATCATAGATTCTAGAAAATTGAGTACCGGCTACTAGGACTTAACTGCGTAGGGTCCTGGTTATTTGGTTGCACAATGAGAGAGGAGCTGGCACGCTCTCTTCCTGGGGTGGCTGGGGTGGGCAGCAAGAGGGTCAGGGAGTAGAGTGTTCACTAAGTGTCATTGCTATCTGGGGAGAACTGGGTTGACTCCATGCATGGTTGTAGTTTACAAAAAGGGCGCAGTATCAGACATACTATTTGTCAGGGCACAACAATTCTTTACAAAACAGTTGGCAATATTAGGAAAGCATGGGATTTCCATTCTCTAGCCTGATACTGTGTAAAAGATTTGAAAAGAGGACAACCCTCTTCTCTGAGGGCAGCAACATTTGTAAAACTGACTCTTTTAAGCAGTGTTGAAACAATTAATGAGTACTATTTGGGTATTCTCTGTTGGGACTTCAACTAATGCTTTCCCTGTGAGAGAACATTTATATCAATATTTTTCTACCTTCCCTCAAAAACATAGTTTAAGTCTAAAAATGATAGTTTCGGTCTAAAAATGATAGTTTCAATGGATATGATTTGGTACACTTCAGTTGTAGCATCTCTGGAGTCATGAAAAAGCTTATTGTAAACAAGACCCACCTGCCTACCCATTTTCTCATACAAAAGACCCTGGGCCTTGGTCATCAACTTGCATTGATAATTTTACCAGCCATAGATAGAAATGAATCACAGGATTTTCAGGAGAATTCAAGTGATTGGAAAACAAAGATTTCCAGAAAAAGAGAAATCAGCCAGTTTCTAAAACACCAAATAAATAAGGAGATCCCACATGAAATGCACAAATGTGTACCAAGAGCTAACGGGAGCTCTTCCTAGCTCCAGCGCAAAGGCCAGCTAGACCAAACATGGGCCTTGGCTTTGTAGTAAGATCTATAACAAATATAGAGTTTCTATTTGTATTCAGTGAAATTGAGTAGAGAAAAAAAGAATATGACATATATGTTAACATGTTAATGTATTACTCAGCATGCACCTGAATGTGTCTATATGGTTCCCTCAAAAGTAAGGATTATAATAATGGTGATAATAGTGATAGCATGTAACATTTATCGAGTGCTTACCACATGCTTGCCATCTGCCGAATGTCCTACATACACTGCTTCCTTTATTACTCTCAACAACCTGTGATGTAGGTGGTCCCATCCCCATTCTATAGTCACGGAACCTAAAGTTAACAGATGTGACCCCTTTGCCCAAGATCATAAGGGTTTCAAATGGTAGAGCCAGGAATTGAACCCAGGTCATGTGGATCCAGACTTTACGCTGTAAACCACTACACTTGTCAGCCTTTTACAAGAATAATAGTGGTTACATGCTTTGTAGCACCCTTTTACATAGGTTATAGGATCTGATGCTCACAGCCTTCATTTTATTATATCTTTTTACAAAGGAGGACACCGAGGCTCCGATGTTAAATGTCTAAAGGTAAACACTCGTATGTGGGAAAATCAAAGTTATGCCCCCTGGCCCCGAAGCCAAGTTTGTTTTTGAAGGATCTGAGCTTAAATCTTTTCTAAATGGAAGGTCCTGACCGTGAATTGTCGATACTGCTACGTATGAAGTCAAAAGCTGAGCAACAATTGCCCCTATGGGGTATTTAAAAAAAAAACACCGTACAATTTCTAGCTCAGAATATTAGGCAGCTGAAATTTTAATATCTAGAACACAGGGTTTGGACGGGTTGACACAAATGATTTGAAAAGTTCGCTCATGATGAGTCTGAAACTCACTCACATGCCCAGCACAGCATCAGCGAGACACGTATTACCTAAGAAGCAGGCAGACATTTCTTGTTAAATGTGAGACATTTGCTGAGTTCAATAAAGGTTACGTGGTAGTGCAGAAAATTAGAAGTTCTATTAATAATCACTGCTCTATTTGATTGAGGATATTGTTCATATTATTCTGTAGTTAAGTTCAGGAGAATAAGCCTTACAAATACACCAACTGGGGAGGAGTGTGTGGAAATGAACTGCCCCCGAGTCCTGACCCCTCTTATACTACCAGGCTCAGTCCCATATTGATGCTGCCAGAAACGTTTATAAAGGGCTTACCAATGAATAGTTCCTTAATAAAGGAAAGGTGCTTTTCGTGAAATGCTAAGAGACAGCTGGAAATGGGACATTGGTAGTTGCTCAAAGGGAAAGTTTGGAACAGTACAATGGACAAAGCAGGTTGACTGCTCCTTACAAAACGGCCGACTTTCCAACCCAAAGGCTGAGTGCCAGTTGGTTACCAATTGCCCCTCAGCTCCAAACCCACCTGTCTAGTCTCTGCTCAGTGATTCTGGGGCTGGGACTTTGCAAACTCTTTCCCACAGTCCCTTGCCAGAGGGCATTCTATTTGATTCTGCCAATAGGAGGCACTAGTGGGAGAGGGGAAGGTGAGAAGAGAGAAGACACCTCCCTCTTTTTCATGACAACCCCCCCCCCCCCCCCCCCCCGGTGGTGAGCACCTGCCTGCAGTGGCTCCTGGCGGGAACCTCCTGTCTTTTAGCATTTCCAGAAGCAGTCTCTCTGTATCCCACAGAGGTTCTAGCAGCAGCTGGATGGAGCCCTTTCCCAGTGCTCTGAGGGCTAACTCCACAGGACTCCAAGGGTGATCGCTGCTTCTTGCAGCTGGGTTACTTCAGCCTTCCTTTTTCTTTTTTTGGTACTCCAGCACCAGTTCAATAACCAATTGCTGCTCCTTCTGTTGGAATTGCCTAGTGGGATTCTGTTTTCCTGCCTGGACCCTGGCCGTTGCACGTGGATGGCATGATGGACAGCATGTTGCATGTTGGTGGCAGGCACAGTGCCGTGCAACATTGTAGCCCCAAAACCCAGCCCTGACTGAATTCAAACCTGCCCCTGCTAAGTGTGAGAAATTAGCATTTCTGGCCAAGAAATGAGTGGGTGTGAGAACTGACAACCCCGAGCTGAAGGGTAGTTAGAGTGGAAGACGTCAAAGGATTACATTTCTTAAACTTTTTTTTTTTTTAAAAGCGTAAGAATACCTGTTCGCAGGCAAATGTTTGCAAACATGGAAAGTATAAAGGAGAAAAAAAAAATTGAAACCTGTCCTAGAGTTAACCACTGATATTTTGACCTATTCTTTCTGGTCTTCCCCCATATTGCTATATATTTTAAAAGAATTGTTATTTTTAACTGACGCTTGGTCTCTAGAATTTTCACATGACAACGTGAGGAACTCAACTCCCAGAGGGATGTGACTTTGCTTCATCACAAGGACAACTTGTCTTTTCTGCTCTGGGACTGGCTCTCTCTGGCAGGGGCTGTTTACCTCTGACCCAGAAACTAGACAATGGCCAGGGCTACGGGCGCCCAACTCCGGTATGCCTGTTATGCCTTCTCAGTGGGGATCATAAAGTAAATAAATCTGTACACATTCAGGAGGAATGCTTAGTATATTATGAGCTGGCTCCCGGGGTGAGTCTATGAAAATTTTTGAAGGAATATAGAACACAGAAGTCTGCTCTGTAAGGAGTGGCATGTTTGGACAGAGAGGTGGGACAAATGCTGGTACCAATTACTCTGGTCTGTCACACGTGTTTGGTGTTTGGGTACTCATCCATTCATTCATTCATTCATTCACAACTACTTCCCAAGTGTCTACCAAGGAGAGAGTCTGCCCTATGCGAGCTGCTGGATACATGGATATGACATGGTTGCTGCCCTTTCTCACAAAATTTATAGCAAGAAGAATCAAACCCCAGGAAGCAGTGATCAGAAGACCATGTCACTCTACCTGATTAATAAAGCATCTTATTATTATGTGCATTTGTCATTGGCTCATTCACAGGTATACCTGTCACCAACTCCTTGTACCCTTGGAAAGTCTTTGGTTTTGAGATTTGCTTCAATAAATTGGGGTAGTATTAACCACCTGGTGGTCCAATGTTTCAGTCCCCATCTGCCTTAAAATTATTTATCTGGCAGAAAAAATAACCATCATGAATCTTTAGGCTTCAAGTAACATAGCATTGAAATATATGAAGTTAAAAACTGCAGAAAGTTTAAGGCAAAAAAAATGGAAACACAACAGTAGTTGAAGACCTTAACATACCTTGCATTCTTTGAAAGATTAAGTAAGTATAAAACAAGAAAGAATATCAGAATATTATTAATAATGTTAATGTAGCATTATTATGAAATTTTATACCTGAAAAACATAATAATTACAGAATAACAGAAAGAAACACAAATAATTATAAAACGTGACCAATAGGTGATAAAGAATCTTCCCCAAAGTTGAAATAGTAGAGGCAAAATAATGTTTCCACAACATAATCAACTTAGAAATTTAAAAAAGAAAAAGAAAACCAGACACATACAAAGAGAAAAACTGCAAATGCTTGAAAATCAAGAAAGTCCTCCCCTAAAAAACTCAATTCATCAAGAAGATATAACAACTGCAAATATATATGCACCCAGCATGGGGAGACCCAAATATATAAAGGAAATTTAACATAATTGAAGAAAGAAAGAAATGAACAGCAATATAATAATAATGAGAGGGGATTCCAATACTCCACTTTCATCAGTGGAGAGATCACCCAGACAAGAAATCATGGGAGAAAATTTCTCAACTATGTGGAAATTAAGCAATATGCTCCTGAACAACCAACTGGTCAAAGAAGAAATCAAAGGAGATCAAAAAGTGCCTCCAGATAAGCAAAAATGGAAATACAACATATCAAAAACTTATAGCTGCAGCAAAAGCAGTTCTAAGAGAGAAATTTAGAGAGATTGACAGCTACATTAAGTAAAAAGAAATATCTCAAATAACCTAACTTTATACCTTTTGGTATAAACTTTTGGTTAATCTACTTATAGTTCTGGAATTTTATCTTTAAAAAAAATCAACTCTTGATTTTGTTGATATTTCTATTGTCTTTTAAAAATATTTAATTTATTTATTTTAGGGAGAGAGAGTGCACCTGCAAGCAGGGGGAGGGGCAGAGCGAGAGGGACAAGCAGACTGTGATGAGCACAGAGCCCAATGGAGGGCTCGATCCCATGACCCTGAAATCATGACCTGAACTGAAATCAAGAGTTGGGCGCCCAACCTACTGAGTCGCCCAAGTGCCCCTCTATTATCTTTTTATTCTCTACTTCATTTATTTCTGCTCTTATCTCTATCATTTCTTTCTTTATGCTAACTTTGAACTTAGTTTATTCTTTCTTTTTTTCCTTGAGGTGTAAGCATGGTGATTATAGTTAATAATACTGTACTGTACACTTGAAATTTGCTAAGAGTGTAGATAGTAAGTGTTCTCACCACACACACACACACACACACACACACAAATGATTACCATATGAGGTGATAGATATATTAATTAACTTGATTGAGCTAATCACTTCATAGTGTATACATATTTAAGTCATAACATTGTATACCTTAAAATCATGTACAACCTACATATATATATATAATTTTTATTTATAAATCATACCTCAGTAAAGTTGGAAGAAAACCCCCAAGTACATCATGTTTTCAACATTAAGTATGTTAGAAAAAGAACACACAGAAAGGAAAAGCTGAAGGAATTCAGAAAGCTTATTGAATTAGAAAATATTGTAACAGGACTATGAAGAAAAATATCCAAAAGTTAACTCTTAGGAAAAAACAAAGACAAAACAACAAGTAGATGAAGTATCAGCTGACCTAATTATAAAAAGGGAGAAATAATAATTCACAAAATTAGGAATAGAAAAAAGAATTAGTTACAAATCTGAGAATTAGAACAATTAATAGATGACTTTGAATAACTTTGTGCAAATAAGTTGAAAACCTTGATTAATTCATTTTTTAAAAAAATATATAAAGTAACAAAATAAATAAAAGACAAGTCCATCCAGACTAATAATCATGGAAAAAAATAAACACTGTCGAAGAATTCCCCTATCCTTCCCTGATAATACCAAATCTAGATGATTTCATGTATGGATTATTTCAATAGACAAAAACAAACAAACAAAAAACAAAACAAAAAAACTATTTAAANTGTCGAAGAATTCCCCTATCCTTCCCTGATAATACCAAATCTAGATGATTTCATGTATGGATTATTTCAATAGACAAAAACAAACAAACAAAAAACAAAACAAAAAAACTTTTGAAAGCACAAAGAAAAAAGAAACATTCCCAATGATTTTTGTGAAACCCATGCAAAATGATACCCAAAATATGAAAAAGACAGCATAAAAAGAGAAATCTGCCCAGATCACTTCTTTATATTGATGGAAAAATCTTAAGGAAAATATGATTAAATAACTCTTGGGAATAATCAAATGAACAACAGATCAGGTGAAATGGAGTATTTCCAGGAGATCAAGGATGGCTCAATATGAGGAGGACTACAATTGCTAATCATAGTAATAAGTCCACTGAGGAAAAAAGTATTTGATCTTGAAGGATGCCAAAATGGAATGTGATGATATTCATCGCTTGTACCTGACAATTTAAAACCCACAGGGAAGCAAGACTATATGAATATTATCTTGACATAATATTAAATATGCACAAAATTTGGAAAAGAAAAATGAGGGGGAATTAGCCCTAACACATATTAAAACATACTATCCTGCCTTCATGATTAAAACAATGCAGTATTAGTGCATGAGTAGATAACAGATCAATAGAGCAGGATAGAAGTTCAGAAAATAAAGAAAATAAAGTTCAGAGATCTCCCTATACAGAAACTGAGAATATGATAAAAGTTGACTTATTCAAGTCATGGAGATGGGGTAACCAATAAACCACCTAGGACAAAAAGTCAATGTTTAATCCATAACGCATACCTTATACCTTATAAGATAACTTGGCTAAACGCCAAGTAGATGGAAGGCTTTAAGGTAACAAATGAAAGTCTTAGAAAAAAACCACATGAGAATCCTTTCATAGCTTTAAAATGGGGAGACTTTCTAACTATGGTGAAAAATATAGAAATTACCACAATCTTACTTTTTAAACACCTGTAACATCCATATCTTGAACACCTATAAAAGGAGATATGTAAAAACATAAATATCCATCAACAGGGACCAGATAGATAAGTAAAGAATCTCATAGTCACCCAACAGAATGCTATATGAGTGTAAAAAAAGAATGATGGAACTCCTTATGAGTTGAT
Organism: Ailuropoda melanoleuca; assembly: GCF_002007445.2. Taxonomy (NCBI): domain Eukaryota; kingdom Metazoa; phylum Chordata; class Mammalia; order Carnivora; family Ursidae; genus Ailuropoda; species Ailuropoda melanoleuca. Next base: position 25,620,842 of record NC_048223.1, read on the forward strand.
ATTGAATTAACTTTAAGAAATACTGTTAGGGGCACATGGGTGGCTCAGTCAGTTAAATGGCTGGCTCTTGATTTTGGCTCAGGTCATGATCTCAGGGTTGTGGGATTGAGCCCTACATTGGGGCAAGTTTACTTCGGATTCTCTCTCTCTCTCTCTCTCCCTTTGCCCCTCTCCCCACTTACGCACTCGCTCTCAAATAAGTAAATAAAATCTTAAAATAAAAGAAATACTGTTAAATGAGAAAAGCAAAGTGCAAAATGGTGTATATGGTATGACACATCTATGAACACAAAGAGAAAGAACATAGAGGTGTGTATACAAAGGATATCTACGCATGGACACTCAAGAAAGGAGCATCATTGCTGGCCTTGATGATTAGGGCTGGGGGTTGGAGGGAGACTTCACTGCAGTGATGTTATTATACTTTAGAATCTGAACTATGTGTAGACTTTAGTATCTGTTCAAAAGAATGAGATGATACAATACAATGAAATGAATACAAGAGAAAGGCAGAAAAACTTGAGGGAGAAGTCAGAGGTAATGCATACTTTACAAAATTGTTGTAAAGACTAAAGGCAACAACATGACAGAAATAAAATGTTCTCGATTTTATGCCTAAAATCTTGTTTACTAAGTGTGACTTTAAAGGAGGAGCTGTAAATACAAGTGCCCACAGCCAGACATTCATTCTTTCAGCAGATATGTACCAATGCCCGCTCCACACCGGACGCTGGGGATATGGCAGTGAACGAACACAGGGAAAAAAAGCCCCTCCTTCATCAGCTTTCAATCTAGAGAGAGATGGCACAGGCAATTAAACAAACAAATGTCCTATCAAACAATAAACACTGAAGGGGAGGTGCAGCCATAATTAGTGAGGTCAGGGCAGATGATAACGGGGGTGAGGGACGCAGGCCTGGCTGCTAGCTTTATAAAGGAGGCAGCAGGAACACGGATCCAGGAGCGGCCTCTCCTGTAGTGTGGTGGGCATAGGTTTGCCAGATCTTCAGATTTTCTGGAGGGCATCAGAAATCCAAATTTGTACTTGAAATCTCTTGATTTTTAAATCTTGACTCAATTTTTAAAGAAAACCACCACGTTGTCCAAATAAAACACATGCTGCGGGCCAAGGCTGGCCTGGGGGGTAGCCAGGTCAAATCTCTAAAGAAATGAGATTGAGTTTTAAAACAAACACATCAGAACTTGTAAGCCCTGTCATCTGATGAAGCTATGCATGTTTTCCATTTCTTCAAACATTTCTGGAACTCCTCATTGAGAACCAGTCAGCTCTTTAGACCCATTTTTTTGTTTTTTTTGTTCCCCATATAAGAAAACCTGTATCATTTTGGATTTAAATCTTATTTGGACCAAATGCTATTACTCAGCTTGATTCCCGATTTTATTCACCTGGCTTGATTCTTTATAACATTGAATTTTTCTAAAAATCAAATTTACTCTCAAAAGACTGAGGATACGTTTAATAATATACTCTTGGCCTTGAAGGCAGTCCCAAAGAGGAGTTGCAAATAATTTAGAGTAAGGGCAGTGTCACTAAAATAAATATGTTCCATTCTAAGATCACTGTTAAAGAGGATTGCACTTAAGTGTGTAGGAGTCAACACAAGGGTTCCAGTCTCACAGGCATTTAGGAAAATGCTCAATAATTTGGATTCAGTTGATTGTTATAGGGTATTGTTTTGTTTCAATAAGGACTCAGTTCTTTGGACCCGACCGCATGCTATAAGGCCGTTCATTCTAGGGATCCTTGGCATCCATATCCGCCCAAACAAAGGCTCTGTGCCAAACACAACCAGCACATACACCATTTTTATTTTCCTATGAGCAATGGCTCAGTTTCTGTGGTTGGCTAATGACATGAGTCATGTAGAATCACACTGAAGAAGACTGCAAAGCTTTTATGAGCCTGTGACAGCTTGGATTTTCCTTCCTAACAACATGTATGAATCAGAAGCCACAAGTTTGCATTTTAGAAATATTTGTGGTAGTTAAGAAACACACGCCACACTTGTTGTTATTATTATATTCCCATAGAAATAGAGTGTCCCTAGGAAGAGTGTAAAAGTGGTATGGAGATGTCCACCAAGATACTGACTGCCGTGATCCCGTTGTTGTCAAGTGCTTCTGTTTCCCCTCTCTTAGTTAATGGAAAATCTGCACAATTTTCATCCCGTCGGCCTAGAACCTATGCTAAGGCACAGTATCCAAGATCAAAGATGTCATAACTGTCTGTCCATCTGTCTATCTATCCACCCACTCTCTCTCCCCTTTCCTTCCTCACTATATTCTCTTATGAAATACTTATGACTAGGCACACCGTGTAAAACAAAAATAATACATGTATCTGTCCTTATGGAGCTTACTGCCTTCGGGGTAAGAACAGACACTAATCAAGCTAATTATGCAATTCAAGGTAGAATCATAGCTCTGTTAAGCATTATAAGGGACAGACTAAAATGCAGGCTTTGACTTAGTCAAGGAAGTCTTAGGAGAAATGATGAGTGGGACGAGATTCCTGGAAGTGCCCACAGGGATGAGATCAAAGCGTGAGTACGAGTTGCCTGGGTGAAGGGGGAGAGAAGGGCAATCCCAAGCACAGGGATAGAGTTCATTGCCTCATTCTCTGAGAGGGGAGAGAGCCTGGCCCACATAAGGGGTGACAGAAGGCCCATGCAGGCTGAGGAGTGAGGGTACAGTATGGGAGGAGATGAGGCTGGGGAGGCAGACAGGAAGCTGACCAGGCAGAGCCTTTTAGGCCACAGACATAATTTTATATTTATCCTAAATTAGTATAGGTTGAAGGCTCTTAAGTAGAAGCAGTGGAAATGATTAGATTTGCCTTTCAAAAATCACTATGACCATTTGTGTTGAAAGATTCAGAAGAGGCCTAAATTTGTGTATAAATAAACGGTCACTGAAGGCATTGACATGGATGAGATGCTCTCCAATTGCAAATAGATCAAAAAGAGGGAGCACCTACAGTCAACATTTGAGGAACTCCAATATTTCTCCAGGTCAGGAGGAAAATGTGAGCTCCTGAGGGATTCTGAGCAGCAAGTGAGCTAGTGGAGAGGGTCTGTGGGATACAAAGAAATCCCACAGAGTTCTGTGTCATGGAAGCTAAGGGAAGAGTATCAGGTCAAGAAGGAGAGAGTGAACGGTGGGGTTGAATGCTGCTGAGAGGTCAAGTAAGATGAGGTCTGGAAAATGTTCACTGGATTTAACAACATGAAAGTCATCAATGACCTTAATGAGTGTTATTTGCTTAAGAGAGTACCTGAAACCAGGCAGATCAGGTTGAAGAAAGTGGGAGTTGAGGACCCAAAGACAGTGCACACTGATGACACTTTTGAGAAGTTTGGCTGCAGCTGAGAGAAAAAATCGCTGGGAGTTAGCTGCAGGGGATGTGTGAATGATAGGCAATTTTTTTAAAAATAAGAGATATGAATATGTTTAAAAACATTTAAAAATAAGTTTAAGAAGGATGCAATATATGAGAGAGGGAGAGAGAAGAAAAAAGGGGAGAGAGGGAGAAAGAAGGGTTGACTAATCATGAAAACTTCTTGGGCAGCGATCCCATCCAGAGAAGGGACAAGTCTCCTACTGTGGGAGAAAGGGAGGACGGGCACAGACACAGGTGGCTTCTTCCTGTGTTTGGTATCAGGTCAATTCAAGTTTATGTGTCTCATTTTCTCTAGAGCAGGAAGTGACATTTTCAGAAGACAGCAAAGGGAGATGGGGATGATAGAGGTTTCTGGAAGATAAAGTCTGAAACAGTCATTACAGAATGTGGAAGAGTATGTTGAACAGGGACAGTCTTTAGTAGGACTTCAGGGCAATGCTGACCGCCCATCGGAGGTTGGTTATTTGAATTTCATAGTAGCAACCATCAGCTCTATTCGGTGCCTTTTTTGGGGGGGTGTCTAATGGGGCTGGAAAAAGTCCTGGGCCTGAAGTTAGAAGCCCCAGGTGATGCGTTGTGACAGCCATGACCTGTCATGGGACTTCGGGCACAGCCATCTTTAAGTTCCTAGTTTCTTCAGCTTATCAAATGGATGAGGAGAACAAAGGCATAAGAAATGTAGATAAAATTAAATTTCCTTACAACTTGCATCTCATTGACAAGTACTTGAGACCCACAGAGTATGACATTCCTAAAAGAACTCAAAACTGTCTCAATGTTAATGCTTTGCCAGAGGCAAACAGCAACCTTATCTTGACCATAGCCAGACCTCCAGATCCCTTAAGTCTTCTTTAACATATGAAAGTCCTTTTGGAAACTTTGGTCTCTACCCCTCCCAATTTAAAAGTATATAATCCACAGCTCCTTAGAATCCCAGTGCAGCTCTTTCTGCCAATGGGTAGTGTCCCCCTGCTTTAATAAAAACACCTCTTTGCACCCAAAATATCTCAAGAATCCGTTCTTGACTGTTCACACCTGGCCCACACACATCACATCAAAATGATGAGATCAGATTAGATGGTGACCTAACGTCTCTTTTTCAGTCCTAAACGTCCATAATAGCCTCAACATTCATAGAAAGACCTTCATAGCTTATCAAGATTTTTCTATTGATACCTTTGGTTTTAATTTAAAAATGAAATAGAACTTTATAAAATCTATAGGAAAATACATGCTTCATAGGAATCAAGAAGTCTAGATAATTTATTTGGCTATATTCAACAATCTATCATGTCTGGGGTCTCTACATCTGAATCAGGGCTTGGCACCCTTTATCTGAATGGGGCCAGACAGTAAATATTCCAGGCTGTTGGGGCCAGTTTCTTCTGCAACTACTCCAGCGTACCATGTGGTGTGAAAACAGCCACAGAAAATGTGTAAGTGAAGGAGCGTCGTCCAATAAAACTTTATTTATGAAGCCAGGCAGTGGACCCTCAGGCTATGGTTTGCTGACCCCTGATCTAAACAGTAGGATACTCCTGTTAGTTTTATTGGGAAATGTTCATTCTTACTCTGGCCCAAGAACGAAGCACTTTGCGAAACTGCCGTGCCGTGAATTATGTAATGCACTGAATGCAAGGCAAAGCGAGTGAAGGTATGCTGCTGGGCACAAATGGGGCAGTCTCCCAGCTGTGATCAGGCCTGGGGAGTTCGAGCTGAGCCCGACATTCAGCAGCTGTCGATCCAGCTTTAGCTGGGACAACTCTGCAAGAATGTGGTTTGGCACCTCCAACCCAGAGCAACACTTCCCAACCAGCCAGGGCGCCGACAAGGAACTGACTGCGTAAAGAACCATGTCCGTAGCTTTCTGAGATCAAATAAACAAAACCCTCTCTTTGTATTAATTTATTTATCACAGGGTTGGAGAGGTGTTTTTTTGAACAGAGCAGAGAGGGAGAAAGAGAAGGTGAAAGGCGGCATTCTAGGAGTGGGCGTAGGCACCCAGACTGGGGCCTAGGAATCATTTGGGGCAAGCTGGAAAACTTCAGCAGGGCACCCAGCAATGCAAGCGATGCCTGAGAGCCAACGGGGCGGGGGGGTCCTGCCAGTCTGAGGCTTGGAGACAGGAAAAGGCTGAAGGATCTGCTGCTTGGTTAGCTCCCCTGGGTGGGCCTGGTTTCAAACCAAAATAAACTTGGGAAAGCCAGAGGGGAGGAAGGAAAGAAACAAACAAACAAGTACAGCTTCAGCTTACGTTTCCTCCCAACCAACCGTCCGGGCCCTGAACTCAGCCGCCTGAAACTCACGTTCTCCGGTGCATGTTGTCCGAGCCTTTTCTGGACCATTGCTTTGTACTCTCTGGCTCTCAGACTCACAGATACTAGACTGAAAGTGTGTGCGGCACCACGTCTCGTTTGCTTTTGTGTTGAGCTGCACAGACACACCGTTAGCCTCTACTTTATGGCCAGCCCCGGGATCAGTAACTTGCAGGTAGGACCTAAGCAACTGGCATCACTCTCCTTCTCTTCTTTGACAGGAGGTAACTGGGCGATACAGATACTAAAGAATTAGAACCAGGTCACTAGTAAGTAGCAAACCCAGAATTCCAATCAGGTCATTCTGACTCTGGGGCCCCAGCTTCTCACCTCTCCGTTCACTGCCTTTTCTAGAGCTTAGCGTTAGAAAGAACTCCAGAGATGCTTGATGCAGCTCCTTGCTTTCAGATTTGGAAATGGAAAATTAAATGGCTTGCCCAAAGTCACGGAGCCACTGGCCGAAAAGCTAACTTGGCCTCCTGATGCTTCCTTCACGCTCTGACTGCAGAGTCCTATGCTGCTCAGTGAGTGTACAATAACTTCCATGAATATCTACCAAAAAATAGAGTGTGAATGATCAGTCGCCCTCAGAATTTATTTTTGGATACTGGAAGACAGGACTATGTGGTCTTAGGACTCTTCCTATACAAAGACAATTTGGCCAAGGTGAATGGTTAAGGAGTCACTTTATTTATTTATTAATTTTTTTAAGATTAAAAAAATTACCTACAGACAGGGTGTGGAGAGCAGGGGGAGAATTTCAATCAGACTCCCCACTGAGTGCGGGGCCAGGGCTCAATCTCACCGTCCTGAGATCATGACCTGAGCTGAAATCAAGAATCAGATGCTCAATCGACCGAGTCACCCAGGTGCCCCGTGGAGTCACTTTCAATCACCAGGAACAAGAGGTAGAAAAGCACCAGCATGCTTTAAAACAGGAGCAAGTTGCACATTTCGATGAGGGTATAAAAAAAGAGTGTGCTTCCCTAAGCTTAGAGCAAAAAAGATAATGCAACATAAAGGACCCTGTTAATGCTTAGCCATGAAGCTGGTGGAAGACAGCAACGAACTTTTTTCTTAACAGCATATGCCATTTAGAGACGAAAGAGATCCATATCACTTTAAAACTCCTGGAGCATTTGTTTTGATCAAACAGAGAAGATCTAGCCTTGAAAAGTAGAATTAATAACAGATTTGAGTCCAAGTTTTTTACAATAAAGCACTGGAGAGCGGGAATTGGTGTTCCTTTTTACTTTCCTCTTTTTTTTTTTTTTTAAGAAGGAAAAAAAGTTTAACTCCTGGAATTTACTTACTTTCCGTATCAGAGATTAGAAGTTTTTTTTTTTTAAGTATATCAGAAAGTTCTCAGCATTTGAAGGAATCTCTTCTATTTGTTTAAAAATAGGTGCAAAAGGATTCAGTTATAGGTTTAAAAGATTTGGTTAATTTTCATTAGCAAGTTCTTGATGTTCATCCATAAAAATAAGTAATTAAATGTGTAGGTGTGTAAGTTTTTTTTTTCCAAACTGCTTTCCTGAGATGTAATTCCCAACCATATAATTTACCCATATAAAGTGTACAGTTTGATGGATTATAGGATATTTACAGATAGGTGCAATTATCACCACAGTCAATTCCAGAATACTTTCATCACCTCAGAAAGAGACACCTTACCCTTTCTCTATCACTCCCCTGCCTCCCCATTTCTCCCTTCTCCAATCAACCACTAATCTACCATCTGTCTCTATGGATTTGCCCATTCTGGACATTTCACATAAGCAGAATCATACAATATACGGTCTTTTGTGATTGCCAAGTTTTTGTTTAGATAATAATGTTCAAAAGAGGAAAATACGGTGCACAGAAGAGAAAACGAAGAGGCAGTTCTTTCTGGGCCTTCCGTGGGTACACACTGCTGCTCTGACCAGTTCGCCACCTGACTCGTCAGGCAGCCCTCGCCAGACGAGGCGCCTAAGACCCATCAGCTGCGAGGTGATGGCAAGATTGCAGACAGGACTCTTTCCCCAGGTGGCTCATAGGTCAGGCCTCCAGGCTGGACTTTGGAGGTCAAGGATAACTGGTAAGTTGGTCTTTAGGAAATAGTAGTTTCCATGCTGGAAAGCAATGTTAACCTATAAAGCTCCTACTTATAAGATATCAGTCATTCTCTTCATTTATTCCTCTTATACATTTCTCTTGTATCTTATCAACTCCAGGTAGACGTGGCTGGAGAAAAGACACAATCAAATTGACTTTCTCAGCATAGACATGTGACCATGAGCCTCGCGTGAGCACTTAATGTTCCCAGACACACACTCCATGCCCTGGATCGTTCACTCTCCCACTCTCCTAGACAACTATTTCAAACCTTTCCTGTTCCATCAAATCTCCAACAACTTCTCCCCAGTCCTCCGTCTTAGCTAATGTCCTTTCTTCATCTGTCCCTGAGAAAATAGAGGCAAGCTGAGAGAATTTCCCACGCTCCCAGGGCCATATCTACTTCCTGACCATCATTGGTACCTATATATTCTGTTACTATAGACTAGCGGTTCTCAGACTTTACTGTGCATCAGAATCACATGGAGGGCTAGTTAAAAAAAGGTTAGTTGGCCTCAACCCCCAAATTTCGGAATCAGGAAGTCTGGGGAGGGGCCTGGCGATTTGCATTTCTAATAATTCTCAAATGATGCCGATGTTGGGACCACATTTTGGGGACCACTGCTGTAGACGCTGTGCTATCAACCTAACTAGGGTCATCCTCGCTGCTCGTGCATTCCATCCCTGACCCTTCCGCTCAGGGACACTGCTCCAGCAAGTCTCCCTTTCCTTCCTGCCTCATCACTTGTCCCTTCCTTTTTGGGTCAACCCATTGACTAATAAACCTGTCGTTATTTCTTGGATCTTAAAAAAATGTATCTCTCTGGACCCTTTACTTCCCCTCTATTTCTCTATTTCTCTGCTCCTTTTTGTAGCAAAGAGCTGTCTGTACTCTCTGATTCCAATTCCTCCCTGCCATTTTCTCTAATCAGCCTTGGCCCCTATCACTCCTACAAAATTGTCCTAGTCAAGGTAACCCATGATACCCCAAATTACTAAATCCTTTGGTCAATTTGCAAGTCTCATTTTATTTGATCTATCAGCAACATTGACACAGCTGATTACGACCTCCTCTTTGAAACACTTTCTTCTATGGCTCTATGGAATAAGACGCTTTCCTGATTTTTCCTTTCAGTCTCTTCTGGTACTTTTTCCTCTACGCATCGAGACTCTCCCAGAACTTATTCCTTGGACATCTATTCTTTATCTGTACTCACTGCCTTGGTAATCTTGTTCTGTCTCATGGCTTTAAATACCATCCGTATGCTGACAGTGCTCAAATGTCTATTTACAGCCCAGACCACTCTTTGCATATCTAATTGTATACAATAATGGACATCTTAAACTTGACAGGTCTGACACTAGATCATAGACCTTTCCCATGCCCTCCAAAATTACCTCAAACAAACTTGCTTGTTGTACCTTTTGTCTTTTTCATCACCATAAATGATGATTCTAAATGATTCAGAATCAAAAAATTCTTCTCACCTCCATAGTTACTATCATTCTCTCTCACTTGCATCATTACAGTAGTCTGGTCTTCCTGCTTTTATCTCTGTCCCCAACATTTAATTTTCAAAAAGCAGCCAGAGGTGACCTTTTTAAAACATAAATTATGTCACATGACTCCATTGGTTGAATTATACGTCAGTTCATTTAGCCCCTCTGCAGAAACCCTGCAATGGTTTCCTAGCATACTCTAGATAATCAAAGGCCCCCATGACCTCAATTTCATCTGCCACTCTTCCTCACTTCCTCCACTCCAGGCTAACTGACTTCCTTGCTGTTTCCCAGACATACCAGCCTTGCTCCTGCCTCAGGGCCTTTGAACATGATCCTGCTGGAAAGTTGCTCCCCCAGATATTATATTCTTAAAGATCTTAACCCCCACTTTTTTCAAGTCTTTGCTCAAATGTTATGTTTTCAATATTTTACTTAACCATCTATTTGAAGTTATACCCCCCACTCACTTTCCTTCTTTCTCTCCATAGAGAGCTTTTCACCTTTTCATATACTACCTGATTTACTTCTTTATCTCACTTATTACCTATTTCTCCCCCACTAGATTATAAATACCATGAGGATAGGATTTCCCCCCTATTTTGTTCATTGCTCTATCTCCAGTGCCTACAACAGTGCTGGGCACATAGCAATGTTTTGACATATTTAGTTGTAGACTTTATTTCTTGCAAATCTATTTTTAGCCAATTTAGACGGTGGGTTAAAACTGAACATGTTTTCTAGAGTATCTGGGCCCAGGCCTGAAAGACAACGGATATTAATTAGTATAATATAGAGTGGCAGAGCATTCCATTTTTAGTTTCAAACCTAACAGAAAATGATATTACTCTTCAGCTTTTTTATGACTTCCAGCCATATATATACAACAACATTAAGAAACTTTGCCATTTTTGGCACTCTGCCAATCTCAACTTGCCTCCTGGACTGCTTCCAATTTTCCTTTCTCTCTTCCTGTTCTTTTTCACTCAGCAGCTGCCATATATTGAACATGTATGCCAGACTCTTTGTACACATTATCTTATTTAATCCTTACAAACCCCCTGCAAATTAGGGAGCATTATCTCTGTTTATCAAGTAAGGGGACAGATGTGCAGAGAGGTAAGGTGGCTTTCTCAAGATCACACAGCTAATAAGAGGTTGAAAGGAAACTTGTCAGACCCAAAGCAGATGCTTGGCTACCTATATTATGATACCATTGATATGTATAATGTAACAAATATATCCAATTTCCTACCATTTAAATTTTGGCATCTTACTTCCCAGTTATTTTGGAAGACGACCCTGGGGATAACTTCGTGATACACTGGATAGTAGATTTCATGAGGATTCGGGTTAACAGTTATATCTTTTGCTGATATTTCCTCCATACCAGCACCAGGGCAGAGTGGCTACTCAATAAATATTTACAGAATAATTTTCTGGTGAATTAAATATAGACAGAGATAATTACATTAATACATAGTTAATTACATTTAGAACATATCTATTAGTCATAAGTTAAGGATACCTCTAGTAGCTTTAAAGAACTAACTTGATTGCCAAACAAGAGTTTTTCCAGTATTAACTGGCAGTTAACACTGCATGTTATACATATGCAAGTCCTATGTCATCAACCAAAGTGATGTCTTAGTTCTCAGGATTTTGGAGCCACCAATCCCAGGAAGGAGGAAGAAATGATGTTTTTGTCTCACCTTGGCATTGGCCAAGCATAATTATTAGATTCCTGGGTCTTCCTAAAATCATTTCATACTTGGAAGGATTCTCAACCTCATTTTACATTTGAGGAAACTAAGGTCTAGAGAAGACAAATAAATCTCTAAATGAAACACAATAATTAGGGTCAGAGTTGAGTCAACATTCAGGCCATATTGGTGCTTAAAAGAACCCCTTTATGCCATCTTTTCAATTTTCTCCCCTGGAAAGTCACAGATAAATTTGGACATAGAGAATCAGCTTTATTTAGAAGTTTAGGAAATCTTTCTTTATATTTCTCAAATTATCACCTTGTTTTCTCAGTGGACAATGCTTAAGCTAAATGAGGAAATAATATGAAAATCGCTTAGCACATTGGTTAGTATTGAGAAAACACTCATGAACTTTGAGACTATTATTTACACAAAAGTGATCTCACATTTTAGGTCATTCCTGTTTCAGGTAGATCAAACACTTAATCAGCTACTTGAAAATCAGTAAGTCTCAAGTACTTGCCAGTTGAAGAACCCGCCCCCAAAACAGTAAGTCCGTGGTTGCAAAAAATGAAACTAATCTTTGCGCCTCTAGTAGCATTATCCTAAAAGTCCACAAGAGGGCAGTCACCCTCCCAGCAGAATGGCACCAGAACTGTAGGTGGGTGGAAAGGAATTATGGGTGCCGAGGTAAGCTAATAATAACATTAATCAGAGCCATTATTTTATTATTATTATTATTTTAGAGCCACTATTAAGATACTTTTAAGTAATGAGAAGTACTATGAAGAAAATAAAGCAAGAGTAATGGAACAGAGAATGACTTGAGGGGAAAATTAATGAGAACATTAGCTGAACAGAGATGAACCCTTGAAGGAGAAAGGGTCAACCACGAGTACACTGGGCCAAGAGTATTACATTTGAAGGAACAGCAACAGCCAAGTTGGGTAAGATATTGGCCTGCCTGAGGGACAGAAAGAAGGTCAGTGTCATTGTAACATAGAGAAGGACGTGAAGAGGGAGGAGTGGAGGGTGCATTAGATCATGAAAGTGACACAACTGGAGTTAGATCCCGGGTCTTTCTGACCCCAGAGTTTGTGTGCTGAATCACTATGCTACTCTGAACTCTGTAGAAAAAGCCAGAGGGCACTGACCAATGCAGTAAAGTGGTACTTTTTGAAAAGAATGAAAACAGGTTAAAAAATGCTTCAGTGCCTTTCATTAAATAATTCATCAGGATTCATACGATTTTAGACCTTGAATTTATGAGGAAAAGGCCCTACAATACATCCAATTAAATTTATTAAAAATTTTATGTCCCAAGAGTTAATCTTGTACAGGATGTCTCTTTATCTCCCTATAGCACTGTATAATAATAACTAAGGTTCATAATGATTAGTATTAACATGTTTAAAAGGAAATACATCCAAGGATTTATGTAGAAAGGTGTTCACCCTAGCATTAATATTAACAAAAATTATAAATAGCATAAATGTGCAACAATAGGGGACTAATTGAATATATCAGCATGCTTCCAAGTGATTAACTTTTTTTTTCAAAGAATATTTAAGGCTATGTTAAGTGTTCATAACTGTTAGAAGCAAAACAAGCCACCAAATAAAAGCCATATATGAAGTATGAATCCAATTTTTAAAACTATACACAGATAAGTAAAATACTGCAAGAAAATACACCAAAATGATATGAGAATGATATGAGAATGTCTATGTGTTCTTTATAAGATGGACTGAAACACTGTAACTCTACCTCTCCCCTCTGTGACAATACAGAGGAAAGAAGGTGAACGGACTGAATCCAGAAAAACTCTAATGATATCTTTCGACTCAGAAGGTAGTGATCTGAGGGAAGTGAAGAGGTATCCCTGGGAAAAGTCAAGAAAAACACCTTAGAAAATAGTAGCTCAGTGTATGATCATGGAACGTTGGCAAAGGCAGGGCTCTGATCCAGACTGGAGAAAGAGTTGCGGTGCACAACCATGGAATCCATTGCGTTTGGTGGAGGAGACTCTGGTTTGGGACATTTAATGGGATTTAGATGAGGGAGACCCTGGTTTGGGACATCTAATGGGATTTAGAAGAGGGAGCTAAGCCCAGGTTCTAAGGAAAGGCAATCTGCTATAATGGTGCTTCCTCATTTGCATTTTCTTGCTTCAAAAAGGAGGCTGGCAAAAAAGAGAGTGGAGGGGCACCTCCGTGGCTCAGTTGGTTAAGTCTGCCTTTGGCTCAGGTCATGATCTCAGGGTCCTGGGATCCAGTCCCGCATTGGGCTCCCTGCTCTGTGGGGAGTACACTTCTCCCTCTCCATCTGCCCTGCCCCCTTGCTTGTGCACACATCCGCTCTCTCAAATAAATAAATAAATAAACAAATAAAAAGATGTCAGAATCCAACAGTCACCCCACAAACTGTACTCAGAAAGGAAGACAAAGGATTTTGAGGTGATGTGGGGAAAATGTCAAGAAATATTCACCTACACTCTACTACAGTAAAAAGAAGGTCTGGGTAGACCTTCTCCATCAAGCATGAGCAAGGTTGTGCCCTCTTTAGAAGGATGGAGGGAGATAGAGAGATAGAGATAGACAGAGAAAGGGAGAGAGAACAGTTTAGTCTATTAGGAAGATATAGCCCATGAAAAATAAGAAAATTTTCTTTAAGTACTCAATTTACAAGAGATTAAACAAGATGTTAAAACAAATTTATAGAAGACTAGATTAAAAGGGAGATGACAGAGCTTAGAAAACAAACTGAGAACCATAATGGCACCATGGTAGAGATAAAAATATTGACACAGCAAGGGTATAAAACTAAAATAATGACAGAAGAAAGACTTCATAAAATAGTCAGTGGAGAGAGAAGAGACAGTTTATAGCAGTTGGATAAGTGGACAGAGGCAGAGAACAGACAGTAGAACATAGGGATAATTGGTGCTTCCAGAGAAGGGAAATGTAACAAAAAAGGAATAGAATATTGGAAACTTTTCCTGAAATGAAAGAAAACTTCAAACTGCAGATCAGAAGGACATGCAATGTTCCAGGAAAAAACTGATAAAGAATGACGGACCACTAGCCATATCCCCGTTAAGTCATGAGCTTGAAGTTTAAGAAAATAATTCTTTTAGTCAACTAAGAAGAAAAAGAAAGTTCCCTAGAAAGGCAATAATATTGGCTAGCCTAAGATTTCTCCACGATGACGTTCAACCTTACAGACAACGAGGCAATTATTTACAAAGTACTGAGCGAAATTAGTGGACCCAGTCAACATCAATGAGAGGTAAGGGACATACATTCTGAAAGATGCAGGAGAACTCAGGAAATTAAAACACCCCAGAGTGATTCTAGAAAAACAAAACCAAAAACTTGACACTATTCAGCCAAGCATGAGATTAGCATAGGGAAGCCCAGGGAAAAGGGCTGTGGGTGAGCACCACCCTTACACGCAGAGTATGACTGGACAATTTGCAAAGGCAGATCCAAGCGTAATCCACCTCACAAAGGAAAAATAATAAAACCCACAGAAGCTGCAAGGATGGGAGGGGTGGAGGTGGAAAGAAACGTAGTTGCTTTTTCAAAACAGCTGTAGTTAACTAATGCTGTTTAAAATCAAAACAAATAAAAAGGAATGACCTCATTAAAAAGATCTTTTAAATGTATAGAGATCTTTTGAAATCTAATATCCTTTGAGTAAAGAAACATTTAACCAAAATTCAGCAATTTTTTCAGGTTCTCTTCAGATAAATTCAGGTAAAATTAAATTTAATGCTTTTTTAAAATTAGCACTCATAATGTGTTCCACACTTAGAAAAATATTTCTAGGTATCTTTCTATTGTCCTTTTCTCCCATTTTGCATTCACGCATGGAGAAATGCTCTAGAAAGAATGTTCTCCAAAATAACAGTGCTGGTTATTTTTGGATGGTTGAACTTGGGGTTATAGTTTGTTTTATTTCTTCTTTTTGGGTTATATATAAATTTTTATAGTAACTGCTATGTTTTACTATATAAGTAAACTATTAAACAATATACGTCACTATATTTGACAAAAGCAATACTCTAAGAGGAAAACGGAGTCATTTCTTACACACTTTTGCACTATCACCTAAACTCCAGTTGTAGAGCAAGCACTGTTAGCCATCCTGGCTGACGGGGCCCATATGCTCAGGAAATTATATAGTGTGTGGCAGGGACTTAGTTCCACAGAAGGATTTGGAACTGTAACACTATTGACATATTGCTTCTGGACAAACATACTGTTCTGGTCATTCTACAAGCATGAGATGCTGCCTTCTTGGTAATGAATGTTGTTGATTTGAAGTCAGGTGACAGAAACATGTAATGCAGGTGGGGGGGGGACTAAGGTCTTGATAAGTTACTAACGTTATCTCCAGGGAAGAGTCACCATTGCCCCTTATTCAACAAAGGCAGAAGTTCCCACAGCTTATTAAAATGAGAATATATGAATTTAAATAGAGGAAATGAGGCAGAAACTTAATATATTAAAAGTAAGAAAAATATAAAAAATAAAAGCAAAATGTATAGGTGTTTATATGCATATTTAAATTATTTCTGATTAAGGGTAACAATATCAGTTGTGTTCTAACTCTAGTTTATTTGCCTTGATAAGTAACTTGAGGAGAGATGCCCACTTTATTGGTAAGAAATTAAGTATAAAAATTTTTATTTTTGGTATATGTATTTATGATTTATATAAGAATAATTTTGATCCTTCCTTGTTTGGCTTTTTCTGAATTATCTTCTCCCCAAACTAGTAATTTTTCTTTCTTGCAACATCAAACCTATTTGAGCATTGAAGAATTAAACAATGCTATTTAACTTCTTACAAATGGGTGGTATTTACTCAGATTGGGAAGTGGAAAAGAAATATTTAAAAAAATGTGGTCATATAGTCAGCATTTTATATTTTGGAAATAGAAGGTAACAGATGGTTCTGTTGAAAATGGCAAAAATTTTAAACAAGCCTGTCTTGCATCTTTGTTTTTAATAATTTCTCTTGCATCACATCTCTGAAAAGCAAACAGGCCATTAAAATCATGGATGACATGCTAGATACTTAACCAGGTTTATTACTGAATGGAGTAAAATTTATTAAACTTGAAACACATTTTAATGAGCTACAGGCATAGTTTGTTCTGCAAAACTACAATGAATTACTCACTGTCTGACTCAAGTTAAAAACGAAATACAAGTGTCAGGCCAGAGATGAGCTGGAAATCCCATCTAATTATCAAAATAACAAGAATGTAAAGGGATCCACGTTGCTGTTTAATCAAATGAACCTGCAGTCTTGGGTGCTAACATTATGAGCATCTATCTATAAGGCCATTACTCAGGCTGCCTAGAAATTAGATACTTCCCCGCCCTTCCAGCTGCGGCTTAATAGAAACATTGCTAGCAGCCATGCAATTCTTGCAAGGGTCTGCAGTGGAGCTGAAGTAGTAGCAGCTAACAATGGGTCAATTACTCAGGACACGGAGACTTGTCACATGGTGCTCTGGAAATTGCACTGGACTGGAAGTTGGCAGACATGAATTCTAGCCTCTGCCTCTGTCGCCAATCAGCCAGGGGCTCTTTTCCCCGTTGGCCTTTTGATTCCCTTTGTAAAATGTAGAAGCTCGATTAGGTTATTTCTAAATTTCTTTCCTTCTTTAACATCCTTTGGTTCTTAAAAGCACGAGTCCATCTAATCTTGCACAGAAATGTTTAGAATAAAATGTGGGGAGGAACATAGCCCGTAGCTGGTCCAGATGGAGGGGGTCCTTGGGAGAAGGAAGAGAACACACAGTAGACTCCTTAGCTAGCAGACATTTGTCCATACTCAACAGGGGAATACACTTTCATGGAGCTGAAGCACTGCCTTTTATTTTCCTTCTCCCACTGGGTGCCAGTGTTTAAGCTCAACCAATGGTCATGCACCAGAACCTTCTGGAATCAAGGTAAGGAACAAGGCAGGCTATATCTTTGTCATGCACAGTTAAAAGACTGTAGAGTCAGGTCCTTCAGCAAAATGGCACAGATTGGAGCAAACTTCTTGCCGGGCTGTAATCTGCGTGTTAGATTCCCCTCTCACTGCCAGAATGAGTGGTTGCCTCTGAGAGATACCCAAGAAGATATGCTTCCACTAAGCCAATGCTCAAATAGGCATGATTCTAGGGAGGCCCAGAATAGCAAGGTTGGAGCCGTGCTCAGCAGGGACATAAAGGGTCACCAACAAAAGGAAAGGTGATCCACAACAGGTAAGTCTGAAGCACAAATACGATGCAAATGATCAAGGAGTGGATACTAAGGAGGGTCCATAGGACCCAGACTAAATCAGCAGGAGAGAGAAAGGGGAGGGGAAATGGAACCACAGGGGAGAAGGTACTATGATACTGCGCGCTCCAGAATTTCTGACCCTACACAGCCCATACGAATTCTGAAGAAGCCGGAGGATTCTGTTGGCTGACCCCCGAAGTCAAAAGAGAAAATGAGAGTTATTTTTAAGTGGGGTGTGGCAGAGTTAGGGTTTAGAGGAAGGTATGACATAAAACCTGCTTGCATTTTATTAGCCGAAGTGAGCCATGGGCAGATATTATTTGTGAAAGCTACCTTTTAAAATGCTATGAAAGAAACGGGGGGAGGGGGTCAAATACAGATGTAGCAGAGGGCCCTGGGCACCTTTTACTCTCCCAACTAGCGGCACTGGAGAGAGCTGACCTGCACTTCAAATCTTCGTGGGTCACAGTGTAACAGGCGGCGCATCTCATGGTCCAGGCTCTTGAGACAAATTTGTTAGTCATTTTTCCTCAAAAAGTAATAGTGGTGTAGGGTGACAGCTGCTAGCCACACTCCTGGTGAGCACAGCATAGTATAGACAAGTTAAATCATTCTGTTGTACACTTGAAACTAAAGTAACGTTGTGTCTCAACTATATCAAATAAACACATTCAAATAAATAAGTAAATAGTTTAAAGTTAAAACAAAACAAAACAAAACAAAAAGAAGTGCAGGGGCGCCTGGGTGGCTCAGTAGGTTAAACGTCCGACTCCAGCTTTCAGCTCAGGTCCTGATCATGGGATTGAGCCTCGTGTTGGGCTCTGCATTTGGGGAGAAGTCTGTTTGAGATTCCTTCTCCTTGCCCCTCCCCGCTTGTGGTCTCTCTCAAATAAATCAGATCTTAAAAAAAAGAAGTCCACTATTTTATTCTTTCTGGAACTGAGGCATTACACAGTTAGGAATCTAATAGGTTTAACGGTTGTTTTAAGCATACCCAAGGTCCTCCAATGAAACACAGTGTCATTGTGGGGGAATAAATGGCCAGTCCGGTGGGGCTGAATGGTTCTGGCTGAATGTCTGTCTCTGGTAATCCTCCTGGTTGTTCACCTTCAGGGAATTTTGATACAGGGAAGCTCTTGAAGTTTTCCCAGCTCAAGCCTCCTACCTTCTAATAAAGGTAACTGTGGCCTTTCCAGGGTGAACGAGATGGTCTAGTTTACATGGTTAGCTGGTGAAGGACAGGGGGCCATTTACATGGTTAGCTGGTGAAGGACAGGGGGCCAGAACACTGGTTTCTCAACTCCAGTTTTTAAGAACAAGCATTGCCAAAGGTTACTTATTCATGTATAACTTTCATAATTTTGGCCATATCCGAATAACAACTGTACTTGATAGTTCCATCCAAATCAACTCACACTTTTTAAAAACTTAAATTTGTTGAAAAGGACAACTATTTGCCACTATTCTAAATGGAAGAGCAGTATGGGTTCTCAAACATATAGAAAATGACACAATGCTAGGCATTGGTAGTTAGATACAGGTGTCGGGGATCCAGTCAGTAGCCTGAGTCCCAGTACAGTTGCAGGGAGGGGCAGGAGTGGAGCCTGCGAAGGGTGAGTAGCCCAGCGGCAGCTTTGGCCTGGGTCTAATCAATCTGGAAGAGAACTGAGAGGTGAGTTCCTGTCAACGCCACCTCCTCTTCTGCCTACAATCATTCTGGGCCCAACTAAAAGCATCTCCTAGACCACCAGGAGTGCACAGTCCCCATCTTGGGAACAACACAATATTGTAGATCACACATCTTTTGTACTGAACGAACCATCCTTAGCCTCTTTTTTTTTTTTTTAAATGGGGATTCTGATTCTTATCTCTAGTTGCTTTCAAGGTTTTATCACTGTTGGTGGCTCTTCGCAATGTATCTAGGCATGGATTTATTCTTATCTATCCTGCTAAGGACTTCATTATGCTTCTCAACTATTTAGGAAAATTGACTGTGATTATCACTTTGAAAATTGTCCCTGCCCATTCTGTTTACCTTGCCTTCTTCCTTCTGAAACTCTGGTTCTATTTATCTTGGACCTTGTTATTCTATTAGCTGTATCTCCCAATCTCTCATATTTTCCATCTCTTTATTATTATGTGATAGATTCTTGTGAATTTCCTGCTCCTTCATTAGCTCAACCGTTTCTATTTAACCTGTTTATCCTATTAGGCTTTTATTTTAGAAGGTACTTTCCCCACAACTTCTATTTAGTTTGTTTTCAAATCTATCTGTTTTTCTTCTCATCATTGTGATAGCTTATTTCTTATGGCATTTATTCCTTATTCTGACTCTAATTATTTTACTCATTGCTGCTTATGGTCTTTCCAACTGTTTCCATCATATAAAGTTTTTGTGGTGGTAATATTTCTTTTATATTATCTGACGACTCTCACTTGTGGTATTCGCTTTCCTTGTGATATTTCTGGAAACCTGTGATTTATCTTTTAATGTCTTCTTTCATTTCTGGTACCTGCTAAACTTCCAGTGGTGTGCGGCTGTCAGCTGTGCGTTAACACTTTTTGTTACAGTTTACTTAGCTTGTCTAGAGTTTTGTGATGTAAAAGTTTCCATGTTGGCTAACCCTATCAGGTTTCTAGGACCAGAAGCAATGCTGACACAGGGAAAGTGAAGGACTCCATAAAAATCTACTTTTTGTTCCTTTTCCTGCTTCATTCTTGCTAGGACTTGCACTCCCACCCCACTTTACATACGCCTTGTAATCAAATAGCTTATGTCTGCCTCAGAAGGGACAAGAATTAATGATTTCTTTAGATTAGTTCACATCTGAGGAAGGACCAGGTGAGAACGACCAGAGGAAGCTATCATACGCGTATTCCAGACCACTGGGTGCTAGACATCTTGATTCCAAGGCCCCCTGGCTCCAAGGAATAACACCTGGGCCTTCATCTTGGTTCTAACCTGTTCCTGGGTGCCTGAAAGGACACATACACAAAACCACCATCCTCAATAAAACTCCCCAGACCCCGAACAAAGATGAGACTCATGCTCCTTTCCTTTCCGAGTCTCCAGACGCTCTGTCTGTATCTGCTCTCTCTGTATCTTCAATAAACTCTGCCCTCACTTTCTGCTGGCTCGTGTTTGATTTCCACCCTATGAGAAGCCAAGGACCCTCCTGACTGGTTCTGTGGGACCCCCTCTAGGTCCCCAGAGCCGGCCTGCTGGCATCAATGCTGTATGGTCACTATCAAGAAAACTTAATGTTTGTATGTATTATAATTCTTGAATTGGTGAATTTTGCTTTTTTTACATTTCTTATTTTATGTCTTCTCTCTTAATACTCCTCCCTATTTCTTATATATTTGCCTCCTTTTCATCTCTTACATTCTGGTCTCTATCTTTTGCTTCCCTCCTGCTAAATAAGTTTATCAAAGGATTTCTGTGGGAGCAATCGTCTTGTTCCATGAGCAATATTTTAAAGGCTACTTAGCTTTTAGATATAGACAAGCACAGATTCCTTGGAAGGAGACAGTATTTACGAAACATTAAATATTATTTATTAGAAAGTATTTTGTGTACTTATACAGTTATGATTAGAGACAAATTATTCTTGCCTATATACTGAAGCTAGTGATGTGCTTTAGATGTTTGTGTTTAGAATGCACTAAATCAGGGGCACCTGGGTGGCACAGCAGTTAAGCGTCTGCCTTCGGCTCAGGGTGTGATCCCAGCGTTATGGGATCGAGCCCCACATCAGGCTCCTCTGCTATGAGCCCGCTTCTTCTCCCACTCCCCCTGTGTGTTCCCTCTCTCGCTGGCTGTCTCTCTCTGTGTCAAATAAATAAATAAAATCTTTTAAAAAAAAAGTGCGCTAAATCAGAGCTTGGCAACATTTCCTATAAAGGGTCAGATAGTAAATATTTTAGGCTTTGCAAGCCAGACAGTCCCTGTGACCATTATTCAAATCTGCATTATGGTGTGAAAGCAGCCACAGACAATATGTAATAATCCCTTGCCTTTATGGTCTTATCTCAAACATCAGCCTTCACAGGATATTTTAAAGCCTCTTTTCACTTGAAAGACTCAACATCTCCTTATTAAATTGGATTTTAGATTCCCCAAAGCACCTACACCAATTTCTAACACATATCGGGGTACTCAATGCATTTGTTAAATGAATGATTTGATGATTTATGGTTTTAATTACACTTGACTCCTATGGCAGTATTTTCTTACTTTGGTTTGTTCATATGTGGAGTCTCTGCTTAAAATAAATTAGGTTGCATAACAGAAATTCTGTAATTCTTTTCTGGGGGTGACTGGCAAAACTAAAAGTTTCATTATTTAAGACATGACACAGTACAAGAAAACAATTAGGCAATTAAAATCTCACCAATCTATTTCAGAACGAGCCATTTTAATAACCAGGTAAGAACCTAATGGCAAGCTGAAAAGACTATTAGCTGAGATGAACTGCTCTTGACTTTCTGGGTGCATTTATTATCATAAACAGCGGCGGAAGATGAAAACACTCAACAGAAGAAAATAAATTACAGTAATCGGAAGTGCTTGCTGTTGGGTGTCAGTTACTTTACATCCAGAGGGTCTCAGAGTTTTAGCATTTCAGCTGACTGATGTGGCCGAAGGAAGGCAGAGTGGTCCAATGGGCGATGTATGGGTAAGATGCATCTGGATTATAACCCCACTTTGCCGCTTACTGTGGTATAAACTTAGAAAGTTATTGAAACTTTCTGAATTCCAATGACCTCAATTCTAAAATGGCAGTGGGGGGGTGATGACACCAATAAGTGTGTTAGATGAGTAGTGTTAATTGTACAGTGTCTGGCAAATAGTAAACACTCACTAAGTGAGAGCCGTTACGATTACAATGGTCAAAGGGTTGTTATGTTTCAAAGATAATGGCTAATTACTAATAATTGAGCTCTTTAATCTTCAGATGGATGGGATCATGAGCCATTTAAAATTTCATTATACACTGGAGTTGGTACATGGCTGCAGGATTTTGTCTTAGTTCTGAAAAAGATTGCCAATAATTTATGATGTGCTAACATGCTGTCTTTACTTAGAAGATACTGCCTTTCTTTTAGTCGGGGATAATTTTTTTCCTGGCAAAGAAGTTTTGCTCATTTAATCACACTTATCAAAACCATACCCATATGAGTCAAGGGAAGAGAACCAATTTAACTTCCTTCGAAAAGTTACACTCGTTTCCTTTTGCCATCACATTTCGTCCAGCTGTAGTCATATTTTGTTGCGATCATGAAAATCAATTCAGATCCATGGTTGCTAAGCAATTTCCTTTTAACATTTCACTGTATTTTATTTTACTGAATTATTTTATTTCCACTGAATATTTTACTGTATTCATGGTCTTTTTTCCTATTAAAGTTCATTGACCTCTCACCTATTTTTTGACCATCTGGATCCAAAATAGCAAAGAAAATGAAATACTCTGTCTTTAAAAAATCACCAAATAAGTACCAAAACTCAGGAGTTTCAGATGATTCAATATATGACATCATTATCTGGAACTTTCTTATTCAAATTCTGTTTACAACTGAAGAACCAGTGGGAAGACCTCACATATACATTTTTTTTTTTTTGTAGAAAGATGTAGCAGATTGCTCTGTATTGAACACACACTCACACACACCATAACTCAATTCTATATCCATGAGCTGTCTGTGATAGTTTTAGTATTTGCATGTGTTGTTAACTCATAAATCTTTCATTGATTTAACAAATACTGAGCACCTATAATGTGTCAGGCACTCTTAATACATCTGGGGATGTATCAGTGAACAAAATACACATCTCTGCCTCATACAGCACATTCTAGCAGGTGATCATTTAGTAATCGCTTCAGTAACACTCAGGTAGACATGAATTAATATATCTCATCACCATAGGGCTATGGTTCTAAATGGAGAATAAGTGAAGAAATTATATGATCAGAGGCCAAAAACACACTCCATGCGTCATCATTCCCATCAGTGATAGAATGCTTCCTGCTCCACAGCAAAATGAGAAGAAAAAGGGCAATACTATAGGACATATATGTGCATAATTCCTTATTTGTACTTTCAAAATCTAAAGGTATCAGAAACTAAACGGTTTTTCATAACTTATTTGATGGTAAAAACTGACCTGATTTCATATGGGTGTCCTGTCTTTATTGATTCGACTTAGTGTGAATATTTATATTTATATATAGTGTGAATATTTCTCTGCAGAAATATAAGTGCGCTTCACATGGTATAGTGTGTTCCCTCAGATGCTCTAATACTACTTTCAGACCTTCTAGAACCCCATACCCTCCAAAAAATCTGAAATCTGGGACCTGTCTAACAAGGATTTTGGATAAGGGACTATTGACCTATGTGTATATGTCTTTGTAAGGTTGCCAACCATATTTTCTTGGGAAGGCCTATCTTTTCTTTCTGCTGTTGTCTTTCTTGCTTTTAGGGGTATGAAAATATTCTTTTATTTGGTGATAGTAGGTAGTAAATGTTTGTTTGTTCTGTTTTTAAATATCTTTATTTAGTAAAATAAGAAAAGCTAGCAGTTCTCTATTTCTTTTTAAGCATGATGCTAAGCTGTGAAATGTGAAATTCTGGGTGATACTGAACTAGTCTAGCAAGCCTGCTTGCTGGTCATATCCCACCCTCAAGCCATCTGCCCTTTTTTAAAATTATTATAGCTCTTTAAATTGACCCACTTAAAAACCTGAAATCAACTTCTTTTCAAAGCGAATATTTTATCACCACTGTAAATGAAAAAAAAAAATCCAAAACACCCAAAAACCAAAAAAAACAAAACAAAACAAGAAACCCAAAAAAACCCAGTACCATTTGTCATAAATAAGAGGTCACTGACCAAACAATATCCTTTGGTCCACCAAAAAACACCTGGGGATCTAACCCATGCTTACATCCTTGAAATGGAACAGATAAAAAGTGTTTTAGGTTTCTTTCTATCTGACCATTCACCTTCATCTCTCCCAAGACAATTTAAATTTCCTTTGTTCTGACTTGAAAGGGTAAATCACCAACCTCCTTCCAAGTATTTCATGTATTCCACAATGATAATCAAATCACATCTTGAATTTTTCCCACTTGGGTGGTTGTGGTTATACTTTGATCTCAACTGTTCCAGTGTAGCCTTGGGTTTCTTTCCCCTTACTGCTTCTCAAACTTGAACATGCACTCGCATCCCCTGGGCACCTTGATAAATGCAGACTTTGATTCTGGAGGTTTGGAGTGGACTCGGAGATTTGCATCTCTTGCAAGCTCCATGGGGGTGCTGATGTTGCTGGTCACAGGATCACACTGTGGGTAGCCATGGTGTCTTTGACAATGAGAGTGTCAGGACTGGCTGGGGGGTGGGATGGATTCGATTATCATTCTTCTTTGCCCTTTAATTTCAAGGAGTGCTTTCCTAAGAGTGATTGGGAGAGAGCAGCCTAAGTTATTTTTATTTCCATTCAGTGATTGAGTCTGTGGCAAACTGACTTTTCCCAATCTCTAATTCTCTGCATCTGATGGTACTTACACAGGATTAATGGTATGTACTGCACTGAAATACTGTTTATATGGACTTAAATTATAGAACGTTCAGAGCAAAAACCAAAGGGATAAACAAGTAAGGTTAACTGGGGAAGCAAATTAGTGTTAGCTATTTTAAAGTTTCTATGGATTCATTTGTGTTCTCTTTCTTTGTGGGTTACATATATTCATAGTATCATCTTTTTCCAAAAAACTACCTCAAGAAACCAGGAATGAATGAATGTATGCACAAATAACTTGTAAAGCCTTTGTAATGATCAGTTTTGATGACTCATTCCTTCTCTCTGTTTTCTTTTCCTCCCATTCTTCCTTTCCAATTTGTCTATTTCTCTTCTATTATTATCTCAATCACAAGCATTTATACCCTAATTGTGACATACAAAGCAGTCGACATTCACAAGGCACCTGCCTAGAGAAAGTGAAGCAAAAATTCGTCATATTTAGTTCACTGCAAAAATACCAGATTGTTGCTGTCCCCGTTAGTGCTTATTGGTTAATTCAATTTCAAGAATCACGAAGCCTAACAGAAAACTGTGCTGTCAGCAAAGGTCCCACTCAAACATCTTATGCTGTTTGCTTTTTCTTTTATTTTTCTTTGAGAGAGAAGTTTCTTATACTCTTTGTTTGGTTAGGCCTTAGTTATAAAGTATGTAATACCTAAATTCGAAATATACATGTGTAATTTAGAATTTGGGCATCAATCTGTTTTTTCTTTAGCTACTTTTGTACTTGTTGGTTGAAGACAAAAGCAAGAGAGAGCAACCAAGCGAGTAAGCTTGGGCTCTGGATTCACCCTGTAGTTTCTTCCCTTGGTGAAGCATCGGCCATGTCTTGGAGTGCCTGTTTACTCCTCTGTGAGAGCGGAGCACCTACGTTATGGTGGGAGAATGAGATGATGTAATTCCTCCAAAGCACTCGACGCCCAGCCCAGTTCATTGAGTTCAATAAAATGATTAATCTTCTAATATCCCATGGGAAGAGTTGCTATTGTTCCTCCAGTATGCTCTGGGGTTTTCTTCTAAGGAAAATCTGTGTCATGGTTTGTAGAATTATTACTCAGATTTTGGGAACAACTGGATTTTTAAAGGACAGAGTTGGTTTTTTAAAATTTAATTTTCTCAACTTATATTAAATAATAGTGTCACTTTGGGCAAGTCACTTAACCTCTTATTTATTCATTTAATTTACTTTTATTTATTTGTATTTATTTGAGAGAGAGAGAGAGCACACAAGCAGGGGGAGCGGCAGACAGAGGGAGAGGGAGAAACAGGCTCCCCACTGAGCGGGAGCCCGATGTAGGGCTCAATCCCAGGACCCTCAGCACATGACCAGAGTTGAAGACAGATGCTTAACCGAGTGAGCCACCCAGGTGCCCCTAACCTCTTTTGGTCTAACTTTCTTCCTATTTATAAGGTGAAGGTACTGGACTAGATGTTCTATAATAAGTGTATTCTGCATTGCCATACTCCCTCTCCACACACCCCAAACCAAGTTTCATGAAACACTACCTAATCTCCCAAAGAAAGATTTATTACACGGTTTCTAATCTATGGTTTTTCATGAAAAAACGCTGGATATGACCCACTTAATTCATTTCACGCTCACTGCTTATTATAACTTGCAGTGTGAGAACCCTGGAGAAGGTCATCTCCACGTTCTACATTTGCCAGCAGGGACCATCTCTGCCTCCAGCCGGTTGTGACTGGGGCTCTTTCGAGGACTAAAGGAGCTTCAACTCCAGTATTCTCGAACTGGAATTTTAGTGCCAGCTTGACTTTCAGTTCAAAGCATTCTGTTTTTCTGCCCTCATATAATGTGCTGTTTATGGATTAGTAAACCAAGACTCAAGGAGTCTAAGGGATACTCTCTTATCAGAGCATGTGAATTCCTCCCAAGGCTGGTCCTCTGCTTTGCCCCGTGCTTTCCCAGCACTTGGTTCCGGCCTGCACTTTCCTCTTCCAAATATTTCGGAAATAAGAAGTTTGCATCTTGAATTTTGCAACAAACATAAATGTGTGTTGGAAAAGGAATATGGAAAGCAACACGTAACAGTCATTTTAAATTCACGTAAGGATAAATAAAATGCCATGGTACAGCCATGGACAGCTAAAGTTTAATTTAAACATCATGTTTAAAAACCGCTCTGGCAGTTTGCCCAGAGTGTTAACAATCACTCCTAACTTTATGAAACTTTGAAAATTGAACACCACTACTGACCTCACTTTCTTTATCTCTGAATGAAGGAGCCAACATGGATCATCTCTGAGGACACTTCTGGGCTTTTTAAAAGACTATTCTATCTTGAAAGTCCAGCCTGCGGTTAGTTACAGGCACCCTTGCTGCTGAAAACTTCACTGTCTCATAGTTTCTCTTATGAGGAGGATGAATTCAAGGGAAAAGAAACTGGCAGTGATCCTGAGAGCCTTGTTTTACAGATCTCATCATGTCCCACTGCTTTGTGGGGCCACATGTTTATTTCTCATATGGCTCTGTCTTGAACAGGATGGAAATGCATGTTTTTGAGAGCAACCTAACTCTGTGACTGCCTATTGTGGGCCTTCTTTTCTGTCCCCCTTTTTGGACTTTGGACACTGCCTGGGAGAAGACAATGACCTGTAGTGGCTCTCGACCTTTCGCGTGCAGCCGAACCACCTGGGGACTTTAAAACACAACTCAAAAGACCAGGCTATGGCCTTTGAGCCTCTGATTCACTAGGTCCCGCTGGACCTCCTGCGACCCTCTGCATTTTGAAAGTGCTCTCTCCAGGTGATCTGAGGGATAGCAGAGGCTGAATAACTACTGGACTTAGACACATCAATGGGCCCTCTACTCACCCCTAAACTGTCACTTCCCCAGGAACTGAAATGTCCAGGGACTGCAGGAGAAGAAAGGAGAGTCTGGGAAACCTCCCTATATTCTTCTATTTCTTTTGTTAACCTTTCATGCTCTTAGACACAGCCTTCTGAGTTAAACCACTATCATACTTGGAGACTGAAGGCCAACAAATCCAATTGTCTTTATTATATATGACTTCTCCAAGTAGTAACTGTTTTGGGAAGTTTTGAAACCATTCTCCCAAATGTCGCCGGTTAGTGTATAATAATTGATACAGACATAACTTGGAGATATTACGGGTTTGGTCCCAGACCAAGGCAACAAAGTGAGTATCACAATACATTTTTTTTTGGTGTCCCAGTGCATATAAAGTTTATGTTTACACTATACTGGAGTCTGTTAAGTGTACAATAACATTATCATCTAAAAAAACAATATACATATCTTAATTAAAAATACTTTATTGTTAAAAAATGCTAACCATCATCTGAGCTTTCAGTGAGTCATGATCTTTCTGCTGGTGGTGGGTCCTGTCTCCATGCTGATGACTGCTGGGGCTGGGGCAATTTCTTAAAATAAGAAAAATCAAGTTTGCCGCATCCAGTGACGCTTGCACAAATGATTTCTCTGCACTTATGATGCTGTTTAAGAGCATTTTACCCATAGCAGAACGTCTTTTCAAAATTGTAATGAATCCTCTCAAACCCTGCTGCTGTGGCTTTATCAACTGAGTTTGTGTGCTATTTTATATCCTTTGTTGTCATTTCAACAATCTTCCCAGCATCCGCACCAGGAGTAGTTTCCATCTCAAGAAACCACTTTCTTTGCTCATTCGTAAGAAGTAACTCCTCTCTTGTTCAAGTTTATCATGAGATGGCAACAATTCAGTCCCATCTTCAGGCCCCACTTCTAAGCCTAGTTCTCTTGCTATTTCCCACCACATTTGCAGCGACTTCCTCCACTGAAGTCCTGAGTTTTCAGTTCATAAAACACGCAATATTTGCGAAGTGCAGGGAGTGCAAGGAAATGAGGTGCTCCTGCATTCACACTATACAGTAGGCTGATGAATGAACTTTTAGGTAATTCACCTGAAAGCTTTCATCATTAGCTTTAACTAAGTCAATTATTCATTCATTCATTCATCCTGCATTAAAGAGTGAATGCATTTGCTAGACATTTCAGTACTCAAAATAGTGCACTGATGAACAGCCTGAGACCAAGGTCTCCCTTGGTTCAAATCCAGCTCCATCATTTCTCAGCTTTTTGACCTGGAACAAAGTATCCAGCCCAGTAAATCTCAATTTTCTTTTCTGCAAATAGGAATAATGATAGGACCTGCCTTATTGGTGGTGGTATGAGAAAACAAACTTAAAAACACTTAGCCCAGTGCCTAGGACATGATGGATAAGATAAAGGGCAAGATGGGTAAGATTAGATGATTTAGAGTATAGAAGTAAGGAGTCAAAAACTAATTAATAGATGGAGTAAATGTGCAAGAACATCTGAGTGGATCCAGAGTCTGTTGCGGGTAGGACGGGGAGAGAGCAGTGTGTGCTCTGGGAAATCTGAATGATATGATGCTGAAATAGAGTTCTGAAGGAAGATCAGTAATCAAGCATGTTGAAAAAAATTCATTCTTGGGTCTCCTGGGTGGTTCATTGGTTAAGCGTCTGCTTTTGGCTCAGGTCATGATCCCAGGGTCCAGGAATGGAGCCTTACATTGGGCTCCCCGCTCAGCAGTGAGTCTGTTCCTCCCTCTGCCCCTCCCCCTGCTCATGCTCTCTCTCTCATAAATAAATAAAATCTTAAAAAAAATCATTCTTGTTTCTTATATGATTAATTGCATGCCATTTAAAAAATTATATAGATACTTTAAAATTAAATATATTTAAAACGTTGAAGTTTTTAGTAATCATATTTTTTGGGGGGTGAGTTTATGAGTTCCATGGCTTCTAAGGGGAGAAGGAAAAGAAAAGATCTCACACATCTGTCAAGAATGCTGTAAAGGAGATTCGTGTATCAGGTGTGGAGGGGAGTCTAGAGCAGTGGTTCTCAGCAGGGAACAGGTTTGTCTTCCCCACCCAAAGGAACATTTGACAATGTCTGGAGACAGATTTTATTGTCATGATTGGGAGGGGCGCTGCTGGCATCTGGTGGGTAGAGGCCAGAGATGCTGCTAAACATCGAACAATACACAGGACAGCCCTCCGTCCAAAGAATGATCTGGATCAAATTGTTTAGAGTGCCAACCTAAATCACTGATTCTCAAATAGTGCACCAGAACCACCTGGAGAGTTGTTAAAATCCACATTGCTGGGTCCCACCCCCAGAACTTCTAATTCAGTAGGTCTGGGGTAGGACCCAAGAATTTGTATCTCTAAGTTCCCAGGTAATGCTGATATTGCTGGTTGGGGGCCCTACTTTGAGAACCACTGGTCTATATAACCTCTATATTCATTTTCAAATCTGAAATCTCAGAGTTACGGAAACTTTTTTCATTTATACAAAATTTGAGTGGAAAGTTGCCAAGGTTATATTTATGTCATTTACCAACAAGGCCCAGTTTATTATAGAAATGTGTAGAATTAAACTAGTTATAAAATTTTAAAAGTAAGCTGTCAATGTGCTGCCCCAGATTTCAGCTGCTGCCTTCTGGGTGTCTTTTTCCTCAGTGGCTTTCTTGGCCAAAAGTAATGTCACATTTAAGTTCTAGATATAAAGAATTACTGGCACTTTCTTTAAAATTCAAATTTGTTACAATAAATCAGTCCTTTGGCATTTGCCACATAATCAATGTTCTCAAGTGGTAGGATCATTAGCAATCATTCACTTGTCAATAACTATGCTATGATATTTGCACCACGCATGGACATATTTTTATTAAGCTTGACTTTTCCTTCCAAGTAGGCAGAAGTCTTGTTCCATTCTTCTTATCTTATGAGGAGTTTAGGGATTTAAGGCAGTTAAAGGAATCCATAATGATGTTGGAACACAGAGGACAGGCAGAAAAAGTAAAGGGACCAGACTTCCAGGGCACAAAATAGAAAAGATTCATAATGCCTTGCAAGCACACTTATTCGATCTCTTACTAATTCATTATGCTTTTATTTGAAAAACTATATGAAGCATATAAAAGCTATTATGATGTCTGACTAATCTCCATTTCAGACCCGAAAGAAGCAGGCATGACTAGATAAAAGAAATGAGAAATAATTTGAGCACTGTTAAAACTGCTAAGATATACTAAGAGAGGTTGTGTCATGTATAAAAATATCAAGCAGATTTCATTCTGTTAGCAAAGTCCTAGTCCATCTTGCCCAAAGGCAGAGATTAGACTTAGCGTTTGAGCCCTGCTCGGCATCCCCTGAAAAAGCCCATTTTTGCTTCTTGAATCGGCAGCATATTATACTGTATGCAGTACATGATGTACAAAAATGCACTGTATTTTTCATTTAGAAACAACCTGGAATTATGGAAAAGGAGGGCGTATTTTTTATCACAACCCTCCATTGAAGTCACAGCATTTTGAGAACAAGTTTTAAAATATCAGTAGTGCCACTGCATCGAAAGTGTCTTTTTACCAGTCTCTCATACCTCCAGACTCTTAACTTCTTGTGGGCAGGAACCTCATCCCAAACCATCTATAATCCCCACAACCAGCACAGCCGCCGATGTGGCCCATGCTCAGAATGGCTCACTAAATGAATAGGCACCAAACAGGTACATGTACATTGGGTCGTTTACATTTAAACCTTCAGCTTTCACAGGACATAATTTGAAGGGTATGTTAGAAGCTTTTCAGAATTTTTTAATGTTCATTTTTAAGGTTGTACCTTGTTTGGGATAAAGGTTTGTGTCCTTCCAAAATTCATACGTTGAAGCTCTAACTGTGGGACTCTCATAATGGGATTAGTGTCTTTATAAGAAGAGGAAGACAGACAGATCTCACTCTCTCCCAGCGCATGCACCAAGGAATGGCCATATGAACACAGCCATCTGCAAACCAGGAAGAGGGCCCTCCCCAGACATCAAATCTGCCGGCACCTTGATGTTGGACTTCCCAGCTTCCAGAACTGTGAGAAATAAATTTCTGTTGTTTTAGTCATCCACTCTGTAGTATTTTGTTATAGCAGCCCAAGCTAAGACATGCCTCTTCTCATTTACAGTCTTTATCAACAATGTAGGGTTCACCATTACCAACGTGCTTTTATAAAAAAGCAACTTTCTAAAGGAAGCATTTTTTAATACTATTTTTTTCAGCATGGTTCAATAAGATGCTTACACACACAATGAAAGAAAGAAGTCCCAGACATGCCATATTTCTTCACAGTTCAACCCTGTGGCCATCACTAGCTAAGAGGCAAGGGAGAAATTCCGTGTGCTGGTGACTTAATGCAAATGGCTTAATATTTTAGCCTCAACAATCAGGTTGCTCTCCTCTAAACATCTCGAAAGCCTGCATTTGGACAAAGGGCTAGATCATTTGTAGACAGAGCTGAAGAACACGAATCCGCCGTGAGGCTGAGCTCACTCATGTCCGACTCAATGCAATTCACTAGCAGCTTTGCTTACTCATGTTGAAACAGAACAGTTTCAAGATTTAAGATCATGGTGTGACTAGAAGAAACAGAAATTTTATATTGAAACACAGCTTCTTCATTGCAACGTCCCTCTCTTCCCGTGTAAACACCATTCTTCACACCTCTTCTTGACCTTCATTTCTCTGGTAAACAACCATGTTTCTGTGAGGAGGCAGAAACTCTACATTTCCCACACTAGCCAGGGTGGGATGGGATGCAGAGCCAGGAGGAACACAAGAATGGGGTTTAAACGGCCCTTCTCGCTTTCAACTTCCGTATGTTCCTATAAGTTAAGAAGCTGAAGATCAGGTCTGACGGAGGTTGAAGTTGGGTAAATTCCAATGAATAATGTCCAACGTTCATGAGACACAGGGCACTCAAGCAGCCCTGTAAAGCCCAGCACTTATGGTAGAAATCCAGGCTCTTCTGGAGAGTTTCTGGAATACATGGTATAACCGGCAGATGCACCTTACACAGATTTCCTTCTCATATTCCTTCTTTTGCCCCTGAATACCCACTGTTTGGCTCCCTCTACCCGGTACCTTTGATTTAAGCCCCTCTTTTACTCAGATCTAAGCCCTGCACTTTCTCCATAAAAAGCAGACTCCTTGGGTGATGAGGACTTAAAAATACCACCTTCCTCCTCGCCTTAGGTCTGGACTGATGGAAAACAGAAAGGAACACAGCCTTTGGACCTTATGTTTACCGTAGTATTTTCATGTGTAGGATGGCCACATCCATTCTATGAGCCACGTAGGCCTAGAGTGGTTTCCTAACTTAAAGAAGCAGAAAATCAGTTGTAGGCCAGCATGGCTTCTATAGTCTCCTGTTTGTAGGTGAAATGAAAGTCATCTCCAGGGCTTCCGCTACCCTACTGAGTACTCTTCGGGCTTTTCCTGCTCCATTTGAAAGAGATAAGAAAACCAACCTTCAGAGGGGTTGATGTCCCAGCTTTGTTCAGAATCCTCAAGAACGTCCAAGAATCTTTATCGTCAAGAACATCTCTTGATGGCTTTTAAACATGTTTGCCGAATGGTGCAGGGGAAAGTATGAAGGTATGAAGGCAGAACACCTGTGGTGGCCCCTCTGAAGTTAAATTTGCTGTGGCATGGTAAGGAAACATAGAAATTTAGGCCCCTGGACTGATTAGATCGGGCCCACTTTGAGTTGTCATCTGATAAATTCCCATCCCCCTGCAGCATAAGCGTAAAAAGGACACATCAGGAGCCCAAGACCAGGAAGAGAAAGGAACAATTACTCACATAACTAATGAAAACTGCCAAACACAGAATGAACTGTGCACGTATCCTGGATCTTCTCTACACTCGCGGCTTTCGCGGAAGCTGCAGCTCTGAGGTGGTACAGAACGGGATTCTGACCTGGTACGGGAATACGCTGTGGATTCAGAAGTACCTGATAGACTATTTCCTTCAGGTTTCAAGAACAGCTTTTATTTGTCCCAAATCTAGAAAACAAGTTTTCACCCAGGTGGCCAAAGCAGAACAAGTTGTGGCCCAAGGTGGTAAAAGGGAGGCTGGGGGAAGGCCAGAAGATGGCTGAAGACAGCCAGTGGCTGTGAGCCCAGAGAGACTCTGTTCCCGGTCCCAACAGGAAACGAGGCACGACTGACAGTCACAGAGCCAGCCTCCCTTCATCCGAGTTTCCCCCCACTGCCTGCGTCTGAAATATCTCCATTCCCTACTACCTGGAAAACAAGCCAGCCTTTTTTTTTTTTTTTTTTTTAAATTCAGATGAGAGCTGTACTTGGAAGCAAAGTTCCAGAACCGGAGTCTGTGGGGTTCTGTCTCCCTCCTGAGAGTGCGTGACAGCCATTTTTTAACCCTTTGTTATTTTCTGGCTGAGACAGTCTCCCATTAATAGACTTGATACCTGTTTATTCTACTGCTATTAAAAAAGTCTTCTGAAAGCTGCCAAAGGATGTTTTCACCATGTTCCTAGCAATGAATAGTCCTGCCTTTTCTGCCGATATAAGCAAGCCTGTGATTGACTGCCAAACTTAAAATTCTCGGGCTGAATCAAGTACACTAAAGCAGTGTTTCTCAAACTATGGGTCCTAATCCATTAGTGGGTTGTGAAATCAATTTAGTGGGTAGCAAGAAGCATCTTTTAAAAAATGAAATGAAGTTCACTGGAAGGAGTTCCCTGTAGTTACTAAGAGCAAGTATTGTTTTGTGGAACTTTTGTTTGAGTTTGTAGACACACACCACTTGTAGGCTCAGTAGTTATATAAAATGTATTTTGTACTGGGGACTGTGGTCATCGTTTAAAGCCGCAGCACCAAAGCAATGCCAGAAACGTTGAAAGAAGTGACTTGCTTAAGGAAATAAAGCCCTTCTGATTTCTGACTGTCGTCCAGAGTGCTGGCTAAGAAAAGGGAGGGGAGAGGAGACTCACGAAAAATGGACAAGAGCCCAGTACGGGATTTCAAGCCAGAGGCTTACTGGCCAAATGGGAGGGTTGGCAAGTGGACAAACAAGGGCTTTATTACTGCTGCTTATTAGCCGCGTGAAGACTAGGGAATTTTTAAAGAAATCAAGCACACAGGATTTAAAGCACCAATAAGAGTTCCAGGTATGCAACTTCACTTTGAGAGAGAGATTTCATAAACTGCGTGCTTGGTGGCTTGCACAGAGTTCTAAATTCTTAGGAAATACAAACAAAAGTTTCTGTGCTTGAGATGCACATTCTATTTAGGTAGGAGCATGAAACAGTGCCACAATGCGCTCATTTTAATTGCAGCTTTATATGGTTCTGACTTCAAAGAAACTGCATTTGAATTTTTGTTCGGGTAAAACAGCCAGTGTGTCAGTGTCTACCCATCCATGCAACAGTCTTTTTGGGGAGTGGGGGGTTTAGGGGTAGGGTGCTAAGGATTAAAACACAACTCTGCCTTTCAGAAATAAAACAAAATTTAAAATATCACCTGATTATTTATTACAATGGCACTTAAAGAAAACCTAATTATCTCCAGGAGTTTGTTTCTTGGTTAAAGGGTATTAAATGTAGCCTAGGATAAAACATCTATAAAGACTATTACTTTTTTTTTTAAATGAAATCCCTCTAAAATATTTTTTAATACCCTGAGTTTGAAATCAGTTTCCTTACTTACTGGCATGACTAAAAATCCTCTATCTGTATATAAACAAAAATTCAGAGTATTGGGCTGTTCCCTATCATACTGACCAATCTAAAATCTCCACAACTTTACCTACAGATTTCCTCATCT
Source organism: Ailuropoda melanoleuca (assembly GCF_002007445.2). Classification (NCBI taxonomy): domain Eukaryota; kingdom Metazoa; phylum Chordata; class Mammalia; order Carnivora; family Ursidae; genus Ailuropoda; species Ailuropoda melanoleuca. The sequence goes on from NC_048223.1 coordinate 25,656,416, forward strand.
CCAGCAAAGACCTTTGATGCTTTTCATAAACAACTTCCTTATTTTCAAAGGCAATGCTTAGCTTCTTCCTCCCGATTTTTAACTGTGGCAGATAGTATTTATTTTTCTGGATACTATTTCCTAGCAAAGAAGAAATCAACTAAGTTGTGCTTCCTTTTCATTCCCTCAGCCGCCCAGAAACGTGTCTGCAAGGCAATAAAGTTTTCCATAATGTCTGAGCTGAAAAAATACAAGCCAAGATAAACCCCAAAACACTGGCAGAGAGAAAAATAGCTGGTGCTTGGTTACGTTCCTTTTTAGATATGAAGAAAGGGAAATAAATCTTCCAGCAAGTTTGCTTTAATTAAATGCAATCCATGTTTCTTTCTTCATGGGCCGTGCAGTCTCGGAGAGCTGTGTGTCATGTTCTGGGCCCTTCTGAAATGTCTGAATTGACACCAGAGATATCTTGTAAACAAAATGTTCTTTCAAGTCAGCATCATATCCTAGGCATGTTCACTATAAACTTCAAAAACTATGTTAAACATTTTGAAACAAAATGATTATGGATCAAAGTTCCTCCGTAGATACACTCAAAGGACTTAAATTATTAGAGGTGTGATTTTCTGATGACTTAATTCCCTTCCTGCCCCAAGAGATATGAAGCACAATTAAGTGGTTAGAATACCCTAATTAATAAGAAATTGACCTTTCTGACCAGAGGAGTCTGATTTTTCTAACACTTTTTGGTCCTGGGCTGGTGTTCAAATCAGTCCCAGCAGCTGAGCTGCCTAGTAATGACTAACCTTGAAACCTTTTACTTGGAGATCCCAAAGCAGTCATCTAGGCCTAGAGGCTAATATTTTTCTGTGCTCTGCCAGGCGTGGAATAAAAGATCCTAAAATGATTCTTGAAATTTTTCTGACTGACCTGACTGTAGGGAAATGGCCTGTTCCCACAAATTTCCATACCAAAGAGGAGCAGTGAGGGCAGGTCAGGTTCGAACTGAGTTTAGTCTTAGGACTCCCCAGGACTGTGTAAGGACAGGGAGCAGGGCGGCCACTTGTCCTGGTCACCTGTGATTAATCACACTTTCCCTCCAGAGAGCCTTATCCAACTAAGAGAGATCCACAAAATAGGTTCCTGTTTTCTTTTTCCTCCTGCAACTGAAGATGAGAAGCCAAGTTGTACCTGAACCCAAAGTTCAAGGAAACACTTAAACTAAATTCCCAAGACACAGCAGTCCTTTAGAAGGACTCCAGAAAATGGAGGCATTTTGGATCGTGGCTCTGCCTTTTCTCTCATTAGCAAGTGACACAGGACTCTGCTTACATCTGTCTCAAATATGAGGTGCTCACTTCTTGCTTTCAAAGCTCCATCAGGCACTCTGTGAATACACGGGTTATTGTCAGGGGTATTTTGTGTGAAAGAAAACGGTGGCTCTCTTACTCCCTGTCAATAGGGTGCAAATCAGTCCAGCATTTTCGCAATATCTGTCAAAACTCCAGGAGCATATATCCTTTGACTTTGCAATGCCCCCTCTTGGAATTTAACCCACAGACACATGTTCATCAGCAGAAGACCCTGTAAATAAGTTTTGGTGCATTAATTGTACTACAGACTAATATGTGGCTATTAAAAAGAATGAGAGGGAATAGAGTCTATTTACAGTATTATTTACACAAGATCATAACACCTGTTACGTGCGAAATATAGTTATATGGAGAGGTATGTACAGGTGTCAAAGCTTGTTATTTAAAGAAAGAGTAAGGCATAGTGTGATATACAGAATATAATCCAGTTTGTGCAAAAGGTGTATTTGTGTGTATGTGTGTGTGTAGTAGAAATGCTGTGCACGCAAAAGGTCTGATAAGGTAGACAAAAAATTTTTACTAGTGGTGACCTGCAGGGAGTAGGACTGGGAGACGGGGAGGAGGTTTTTACATTTTATTTTATGTCCTTCTGAACTTCTCAATATCATTAATTTTTTTTTTTTTTACTATAAGCATGCATCACTTTTAATAAAACACTTTTTAAAGAACTCCATGGTCACAGTTTCTACAAAAACGATGCCTTTCAGACTTAGGGGCATTAGGGATGTGTATAACTTGTATTTTGGACATAAGCAGGGCTCTGAACAAGATGTAGATATTGGTTCCTTTCCCTGAGTTCCCCACGCATTGCATTAAGTGCACCACTTTGCTCTTTGCTCCTCTCCCTGGTGACGGTAAACTCCCCTGCTCAAGGCCAGGAACCATCTTGCCCTCAGGTGTGAATCGCTGGTTCTCAGCACAGTATCTGGCAAATATCAGGTAGCCAATAAATCTAGTTGATAAAAAAGTCAGTGACCTCACCTCAACTACAGTTGTAACAGGATAATGTTAGATTTAAAAATCAATAAAGGAAGGAGAGCAACTTGCTTTGAAGTTATTTGCAAAATTAGCCATAAACCAAAAATTCAGAACACAAGGAGTGGACTAGAGGCCCTTGAACCACTCTTCAGAAGATTTTGTAGATTCTTGCTCTCATTTTCACAGTTCTTTCAGAAACCTTCTCTTTCTCTTGTGTTCAAGGACAGCTACTCTGGCAAAATGCGTTTCACTGAGATTTAAAACTTCTTTCTGGAATTTCTCCAAAAGTTCTGGGGAAAAGATTTTGGTGAAATGTTCATTTAGTTTGATTAAATTATTCCCTTTTTGTAATTTGACAGAGGGGAGCAGGGGATGGAATTGAAAACCAACAGAATGCTGTAGAACATGGTTGTCTGGCTTGGTAGCCCAAAGTCTTCCAGAAGTCCTGAGCCTGGTAAGCCAAGGCTCTCCTTGGGCTTTCTTTGAGGGGCAATAGCTTGTAGCAGTTTTGAAGTCAGGATGTCCGGGGTTCAAATGCAGCTCCCTCACTTACTAGCTGTGCAACTGTGGGCGGTTTGCCTCACCTCTCTCGACCTGTTTCCTTATCAGTAAGATAGGATCACGTCGCTCCATCTCATAGAGTGTTTGTGAGGGTTGAGTGAGGTTAAGAGCTGTAAGACGTTTCACATGGAGTATCATAAGGGTAACAAGTGTTACGACTTTGTGTAAATAATACTATAAGTACACTCTGGCAAAATAATACCAGAATACCATAAACACAGGAATCTAGCTGCAAATTTGGACCAGTTCCCTTGGCTTCCTGGCCCTTTCACTGATCTATGTCACGGTTCCCAGGCCACATAAAACATCCATGTCCCATAAATTACACGGGGGCATTTCAATGCAAAAGTGGAAGTTTTGCCAAAGTTAGTATTTTAATTTATTTAAAAAACACCAAATGTTACCAATTTTCTAAAAAAAAAAAATATATCACTTGATAGAACTTCTTAGCTGCAAAATTTTCTTTTGTTTCTTTCTCCTAGTTTTTTTGTACATGCTACCCTCCTGGGTCTGTCCCAGAATCAAGTACAAAATATTAGTGATTTCCCCCAAAATTCCATTGGTTACCTTTGAAAGTTCCCTGTAGCACTGTGTTGGGGTGCTCTGAACAAGGATCGTGACTTCCAGACACTCTGATGCCTGGATGGACCGGAGAACGCTGTGACGTGTTGTTAAATCAGCGAAGCTGTTGAGCTTTCCCCAGAGTTTGGAGCCACTCACACCTCCATCCAACCACACTGCAAAGCCCGCACTGCCAGTCAAATCACACAAACACTGTGGACGTGCCCCTCCAGTCACTAGAGACGAAATGTCCCCTTCACACGAGCTGTACATTGCTTTCTAATAGGTGACTGGCTCTCAGCACAGTCATCCAAGGCGTGAAAGGAAACAGGATAGAGATATTCTTACTCAAAAGTAAGAAGATAAATTCTCTTCAAATTCAAGAAAAATCCCTGTTAGCCTTCTGTAAAGTCATGACCAAAAAATGTCCCTGAACCTATGGCACCAACTCAAATTTCTCACATAATCCCATTTTATTTTATTTACTTACTTTAATTTTTTAAAAATTTTAAAAGATTTTATTTATTTATTTGTCAGAGGGAGAGAGCAAGCACACAAGCAGCAGGAGTGGCAGGCAGAGGGAAAAGCAGGCTCCCCGCTGAGCAAAAAGCCCCGTGTGAGACTTGATCCTAGGACCCTGGGATCATGACCTGAGCTGAAGGCAGACACTTAATGAACTGAGCCATGCAGGCATCCCAACACAGAATCCTATTTTAAATGTTGCCACAAGTCTGAAAACTTACCACTGTGGTTCTTGGAAACCCAGTTTAAATGTATAAAGAAAACTGATATTCTTTATAGGAGGGCGTACATGGGCACATTGTATTGTTGAAGCCACCTCAAGATATAAGAAAGAAATCTGAACATATATAAGCATAAGCAACATTTTGAAAGGCCAAATAATTTATGTCAATGCACGATGTGTGACAGCTCTAACCACAATAATGTATACTCAGAAGATGAAAATGTGAATTTTTCAGGGGTAATATTTCATGGAGCAACGTGTTATTATTATACAAAAGCAGGCCGTTAAATAGCTACACATACATGCACGGGGATTATTGATTAGCATGCAATTTCCTGACCTGATATTAAGTTGAGTGATTAGATGATGCTTTTTAAGACCACATAGCTTAGTGTTTTAAGTATAATATAAAGACAAGTTTTGTTCAGAAGTTTTCCATTTAAGATAATTACTATACCTGTACTTTTTATTCAGAAATTTTCTTTCAGTATGTCTTAGTATAACAGCACCAGATGGCTACTTTGTACTTTTGAATTCAATGGAATTCACTAGCCTTTCTCATTTTCTTTGACTCACACAAATTAGAGAGCAAAAGCGGGCGAATCTCCCAGCATGGAGTGTTGGAAGGTCAGCCTGGGATTCCTGAGGTTTGGGTCCCAGGCATCGGCCTACTGTGTGTCTGTGGCTAGTCACTAACCTTCCCCAGCTGTCAGGCTTCCCATCTGTAAAAGGATGGGATTAATCCAGTGATGTCTAATAGGACTTACTGGGATAATGGCAAAGCTCTTTATCTGCACTGTCCAAAATGGGAGCCGTACTGAGCATTTGAAAGTGGCTAGTGTGATTGAGGAAATGAATGTTTAATTTTGTTTTATTTCGTCAATTTACATTTAAATTAAATAGCCCCCCCGTGGCTGGCGGCTCTAGTCCTAGACAGCACAGGTTGATGGTCTAGATCCCTTCTTATCTAAATGGTAAACACTACCCCAACTTACCACTTAGTTTTCTCATTTGTACCTTCACCTCTCCAACTCCATTGTCTTTTAATTTCACTTAGAATTAAAGGTCAGATATGCCTCCATTGCCATTTCAGCTTAGAGTCGAGAACTTGGAATTAACCTGTAGCATTAACCCACTACTTGAAGTGGAGAAAAGGACCCGCTCTTAAGAGCCTCTTTGATCTTCCATTAGGGCCCCGTTGGAGAGTCCGGAGTTATTTGGATGGAATGAGAGCTGACATTTATCGAGTCAAAAGGTGGCATTGATGTGGCTTCCTATTTTAGGATAATGTCAGCTTCAGTTAGAAGCTTTACTGTCCAAAGCTTCTGCTAATAAATATGGCCACGCTGTCAGGATGGGCAATTCATTTGCCAAGCATCGTCTACTGTAATTAGGTGGTGTGATTCCTACCACGTGCCAAGGCCCCAGACTAAGTTCTGAGGCCAGGGAGTTGAGTAAGTTTCCCTCCTTCTTTAAGAAGAGCCCAGGTCTAAAAGAGGAGCCTGGCCAGAAGGTAAATACAACACACCATGACACATCTTACAATCAATATGTGAACGGTGTGTGGTAAGAATACAAGGAGAGAGCAAATTTTCATCCTCAATTCCTGGCCAGCTAGGGAAGGTTTTAGAAATGAGTTATCATAGGGTGAACAGGAGTGTATTAAGGTATCAAGGATGGAGGAGGGCATTTCTGACAGAGGAACATGGTTCCTTCAGGGATGGCTGTTGAATAGGGCTGTCCAGAAGCTTTATACTGAAGTTTATGAGAACAATGTAAGAGATTAGAGCTGATTTTGCCACCTCTCACTAAAGAGTCTTTTAGCTAAACTATTTCTCCAATAGGCAAAATGACTCGAACTTTGGGTTCTGGATTTTTGCTTATTTTAAGGGCAACTTCCACTTCCTTGATAAATGACAAGAGCCCTACCCTTTCCAATCCTACTTAGGTCCACCTCTTGGATACAGTAAAGGAGATTCTAAGGCATATCTGAGACAAGAACTCTTTTTTTGTTTTTAAAAGATTTTATTTATTTATTTATTTATTTATTTATTTATTTATTTAAAGAGAGAATATGAGTGGGAGGGAGGGGCAGAGGGAGAGGGAGAATCTCAAGCAGACTCTGTGCTGAATGTGGAGCCCAAAGTAGGGCTCGATGTCACAACCCTGATATTATGACTTGAGCTGAAACCAAGAATCAGATGCTTAACCAACTGAGCCACGTAGGCACCCTGAGAAGCAGTCTTTTGAAGGGACTGGGTACAAGGTAGGATCCATGAGTTAGAGAGGAGGAAAAGAGTTAAAAAAGAGCTAAGAAACATGGAGCGTAGGCATCTGGAGCATTGAGTTCCCAATCAAAATAGAAGCATTTTTCATCACCAGAGTGACAGAATCTTGGAATACAAACCTTACTTGGGAGAGTCTAACGCTAACCTCTGTGAAACCTCTTGGTCTCCAGGAAGAGCTTGTTTCTTGCATTTTCTTTTCCTACAGTGAATTCACTGGGGCAGATGAGATATAAAATGCTGGTGTCTACGTCTCTGGTGACGTGCAGAAAGCAATTTCTGCATTCTTGTGATTGTCCATTGAACTGCTGTACTTAGTTGTCTGTACAAGCAGTTATCCCACCCTCGCCCTGCCATTTAGAAACGCACAGGCTAAAAGGATGACGACTTAGACAGGATATTAAGGCCCTACAAACAAATACATACTCATTATAGAAACATACAGTAAATGTTTTCCTTATGTGAAAGCCACAGGCCAAGGTAAATGGTGGATGGAGTGGTGGCAGATTTGGTGTTTGCCAATTAGATGAGTTGAGATTCCCTCCATGTTTTCACTGCTGTTTATAAACACCTATGAGAGCTTTCCAAGCTTCTTCCCTCTGTTTTAGATAGTCGTTCATAAATGCTGTACATTGGAATCATGTGGGGGAGCTTTTAAAAATTTAGATGCCCAGGAAAAAAAATCTGGATGCCCTAGTTACTTCTCAGACAATTAAATTAGGAGATCTAGGGGTGGAATCCAGCCCTTAATATTTTATTTTATTTTATTTTATTTTTAAAGATTTTATTTATTTATTCAACAGAGATAGAAATAGCCAGCAAGAGAGGGAACACAAGCAGGGGGAGTGGGAGAGGAAGAAGCAGGCTCATAGCAGAAGAGCCTGATATGGGGCTCGATCCCATAGCGCCGGGATCACGCCCTGAGCCGAAGGCAGACGCTTAACCGCTGTGCCACCCAGGCGCCCCCAGCCCTTAATATTTTAAAACTCCCTGGGTGATTCCAAAATGCAGCAAAGTTTAGGGACCTCTGCATTAGACTTGAGAGGAGTCTAATATTCCTAATTTTGGAGTTAAAACCACAGATTCCCGGGCCCCACCCCCGGATCCAGAAAACCATCATCTCTAGGGGTGGGCAGATCTTGATGTTTGCCTTTTTTTTTTTTAAGATGTATTCAGTTATTTTAGAGAGAAAGAGTGTGTGTGAGAGAGCATGTGTGTGTGCTGGGGGAGGGGTTAGAAAAAGACAATCTTAAGCAGACTACTTGCTGAGCATGGAGCCCAATGTGGGGCTCGATCCTACAACCCTGAGATCATGACCTGAGCTGAAACCAAGAGTTGGATGTTCAATCGACTGAGCCACCCAGGTGCTCCTCAATGTTTACTTTAAAAAAAAACTCCAAAGCCACCCTCGTGCCCAGCCTTAGTTGAAAACCTGTGTTCTAATGTACTCATTTTGATTTCTCCTCTGATGTGTATATGAAATGTGAGAAAGATTAAAAAAGAAGAATGAGGTCCATTCAATACTATATAGGTGATACTTTCTGGGACACCCCTTTGCTTTTTTCTTTTATGGTTTCCACTTTTTATTAAAGCGTAACACACTTATAGACACATGCAGGGGATGTAAATGTATGAACTATAATCAGCACCCACATAAAAACCCTGAGGCTTACCAGTCATCCAGGAGCCTTCCCTCACAGGCATGACCCAGGCCCCATGGGAACCACAGATCTGATCTCTAATATCACTTCTTCTCATTAAAAAGTTTTATTTGTTCCCATGATCACACTGCAGTACAGTGGGTCTATTTAGATGCAAATAATTGTTGAGAGATAATTAATGGGCCAGTAGAGTATTTTGAAGACATATGGCCTAATCCAACTTGTATTGCTCTTGCTCATGGGTTTTTAAAACAAGGAAGAACACGAGAAAGAAATATTTTCCCAGATTTTCATATATTGTTAGTTATTGGGTGCAATTTTCCGACGCTCTAACCCTAAGTCTTCTAACAGTTCTGCAAAAGTAAGAATTATTGTCATCTCTACTTAACAAATGAGTAAACGGAGGCTTAGAGAGGAAGGGAATTTCCACATTTGGCTTTAGGTCCCTGTTACACAGAAGGCCTTTCCCCTGTGCTGCAGTGTCTCTCATGTTTGTAACTAATTGAGAGTTTAATCTCCTATAAATACCAGCATGAGAAAAGGTCTCCAGGCATTCATGCTATGAAATTCTGATTATGGATTGTAACTCGTTTGGCTGTTTCTTTAAAAATCCACTCCAAAAATACTTTACGAACTGTAATTCTCAAATCACATAGTTGAGTTTTTAGTTAATGTAGTATTTTTCTGATTAGGAAAGTAATTTATATTCACTGTAGAATAAGATTAAAATATAGAGGAAGAAACTACGAATCATGCATTATACCCAAGTTTTCTCTAAAAATAAGAAGGGCTTTCAAGAGCCTGGGAAGGGTAGGTCTCTGGGAAGAGTTACTTGATCCTTGGATGCTATTCAAGAGATTTGAGGTGATAACTTATTTTTGAATATTTCTAAGTATTCTGGAGTTAACGCAGACCTGACTTCTATACCACATAGTGTGCAAGCAATCTGAAAGGATCAATAAACTATCCGATCTCAGGTTTTCACAGATTACTAGGTGTAACTGCATTTCCCTGCAATTTTTAAAAAAATAGTTCCTATGAACACACACACATCGTTCTTCTTTTTTCTACTTGTTAACCGTATTGGCTGAAATTAAGGTATTTAGAAATTTATCATCAGTAATCTGAATTTTTAATAGAGATTCCAGGAAGCCTTGAGTTTTCTGGGCAAGTGTGCTTTCTTTTTTTTTTTTAAAGCAAACATACCAGAGTTTATACCTTTGAATGCGTGTGGTTTTTTTCTGGAGGAAAAAAGCTGTGTACCTTTTTCAATGTGTTCCCATTGCTCAAAATATTCTGGGGCAATTACAGGAAGCAGGGCCAAGACATCTTTGAATGGAACATCCCAACACTGCCTCTCAGTTCCTGGACTAAACGTCGCAGAACTTTCTCACTTACTCAGCAATGACTGTCAAAAGCCACTGATTACATCTCTGTGTCTGTCCAGTCAAATCACAAAACAGTATCCTCACTATGCGTCAGGGGGAGCGGAACCCAAACACTTTGCTCCTTCTGGAATGTGCCATCTACTCACAGGATCAAGAAGCTTGAGAGGTGAGCAGGGGTGGCCTCCTACCCAAGGCTGACAGTCGCAGATGCAGGGTGGCTGGTGACATGTGACTCTGCTCAGTTATACTGAGAATTAGGGAATCAAGAAGTTTATACAGGATCCCAGGCATTGTGACTCAAAAGAAAGAAATCTTTTCCACTTAAAACCTCAAACGTGACTTCTAGCACCATCTACCACTCGCTCTCCCATAATAAAAGCTGATACTTCTCCTCCCACATATTTCTCAAATCTCTTATATATATATATCCATGGTATAGGTGTACCACAATGTTTTTCAATCATTCCCTGATTGCTGGGCATTCATTTTGTTTCCAGATTCTTCTTTCCTTCACCACAATAATGATGCAAAAACATTCTTGTGTACAAAATCTTGCATACTGATGTTTTTATTTTTATGGGCTAGTTTCCCAGAAGCTGAGTCATGTAATATATGATATGTGTGTGTGTGTGTGTGTGTGTGTGTGTTTGCATTAAGACTTTGCTAGATTGTTTTTCAGAAATTCACAAGACCTTAGCAGTGTATGAGATCCCCCTCCCCCACCTCCATCTCTCCATCCACCACAATGGTGAATATTAGTGCTCTTTTAAAATTTTTACGTTTGATGGGAGGGTTAGTATCTTATTACAGTGGATGAATGGAAGTCCCTCTCCCCCCAAAAGATATGTCCATGTCCTAATTCCCAGAATCTATAAATATGACCTCATTAGAAAAAGGGTCTTTGAGATATAACTAAGGATATCTAGATGAAATCATTGTGGATTATCCAGTGGGCCCTAAATTCAATAAATATCTTTATAAGAGACACACAGGAGAGAGACACAGGGAGAAGAGAGCCATGTGGAGAAGGAGGTGGAGACTGGAGTGATAGAGCCACCAGCCAATGAACAGCTAGAGCCACCAGACCCTGGCCGACTTAAGGGTGTATTCTCCCGTAGAGCCTTTGGGTGGAGCATGGTCCTGATCTTGATTTTGGACTTCTCGCCCTCAGAACTGTGAGAATACATGTCTATTGTTTTAAGCCACCAAGTTTGTAGTAATTCATTATGGCATCTTTAGGGAACTAATATACTCATTGTTACCATAAACTTGTGTTTTTCTGAAAACTACTGAGGTTGAACATATTTTCATGTAGTTTTATTGGCCATTTGGATTTGCTTTCATGTGAATTGACTATTCAGATCTTTCCCCCATTTTCCAAAGTTTTTTTTCCCTAATAATTCTTATAACTACTGTAAGAATGCAGACGTGAACATGTTGTCTACCACATGTTGGAAGACATCTAGCATATGTCTTTAGAATTTGTTTATGGTATGTTTGGTCATACAATTAAAACAAATTACATGGTATAGTATGCTCATCTTTTCCTTTATCCTTTATGAGTCGGTTCCCTGTTGATTATACACATTTCCCTGACATCTGGGTTATAAAAATATTCTCCTAAATCTCCTTTAAAATGTTTGTGGTAGGCGCAGAGAAGATCCCCAAAGATGTCCATGCCCTCATCCCTGGAATAGACAGTAATTAAGGTTATCATATTTAAGTAAAAGAGAAATAGAAAGTAAATAAGTATTTTTTTAAATTAAAAATGGCTGAATTTTACAAAATCTTTTTCCACATGTATTGTTATAATCTTTTCTATTGATGAGACAAATTATTCTGATAGCGCTCCTGATTTTTAATTATATTTATGCTCCAGAAGCAAGTCCTTGGTCATAACATATTTTTCTTTTGGGGTCCTTCTGGATTATTTTATTTAGAAGTTTGCATCTATATGTATAAGTGAAATTGGTCCATAGGTTTTTGGTTTGTATTTTGTTTCTCAGGTTTTGGAATAAAGGTAACATTGGCTTTAGGAAATGATTTGGAATTTTCAGAATTGATCAAGGGAGCCCAAATATAAGAAAGGACGTAAAGATTTGAAACACATACGCCACATAATCTAACAGATTTCTGCTCAGACCTTGCATCACAATGGAACATTGATAAATAAATAAATTAAAAGGCTGAATGAAAATTTTAAACTTACTTTACAAAGTAGATATTTTAATAGACCATAATCTTTGATCATAAGCAAATAAAGTTGATATTAAATAAGAAAGCAATAGCTAGTCAATCTTAACTACTTGGAAAAAAAAAAAACTTCCTTCAAAATAACTCTACGGTTAGTGAGAGAAGCAAAATTTTAATTATAAACTATCTAGAACCAATGAAAAGGAAAATATTTATTTTCTACCAAAACTTACAGGAACATAGTTAAAGCTATATTCAGAGGAAAATGTATAGCTTATAGTTATGACAGCTTTGTTATTGAGAGATTCACAATAAATGAACACAGTGCTGATACTAAGAAATTTCACGAAGAACAAAAGGATAAACCTAAGAAAAGTATGAAGAAAGAATTAGTAAAGATAAATACTGAAATGAATGAAGTGGAAAACAAAAATGGTAGAAAGAACAAATAAATGCAAAAGCTGTTTCTTTTATAAAATATAAAACGAGTGCATGAATATGATTAGGGGAAGAAGAGAGGAAAATATTGGAATTGAAAAGAAGAAACACACACAAACATGAAAGTAATTATAAGAAGTACTACATTAAATCCTACTGCAATTGATGTGAAATTCTAGAGAGAATGGATTATTTCTTAACAAAATAGGAATTAACTAACCCAAGAAGAACTAGAAAAATTTAATAAAAAGAGATTGAAACAGTGATCAAAATTCTGTCATTGAAAAGGGCGTGTTGGGGGCAGGGGGAATACCAGGATGAAGCAATTTCACAGCTGGGGTCCAACTAACTATTAAAGAACAGATGATTCCAATATTATTTAAACTGTTCTGGACCAATTACCCAAAAGATACAAAAATATGAATTTGGAGGCATACCTGCACCCTGATGTTTATAGCAGCATTTTCAACAATAGGTAAATTATGGAAAGAGCCCAAACGTTCAACAACTGATGAATGGATAAAAAAATGGTATATATATGTACAATGGAATATTACTTAGCGATCAACAAGAATGAAATCGTGCCATTTGCAACAACATGGATGGAGCTAGAGAGTATAATGCTATGCGAAATAAGTCAGAGAAAGACAAACACTGTATGATTTCACTCATATGTGGAATTTAAGAAACATAGGGAGAAAAAAAGAAAGACAAACCAAGAACAGATTCTTAACTATAGAGAACAAACTGCTGGTTACCAGAGGGGAGGTGGGTGAGGGGATGGGTGAACTAGGTGATGGGGATTCAGGAGCGCACTTGCTGGGGTGAGCACCGGGTGTTGTATGGAAGTGCTGAATCACTCTGATGTATACCTGAAACTAATACTGTACATTAACCAACTGAAATTTAAATAAAAACTTGGAGGAAAAAAACTATTCTGGACCACAGAAAAAGATGAAAAGCTCCTAAATTCATTTTCGAATTATATAGATCAGTGGTTCTCAGAGTGGTTTCCTGGACCAGCAGCATCAGCATCATCCGGAAACTTGATAGGAATGCAGATTATATGGCCCCACTGAGACCTACTGAATCAGAGGCTCTGGGAGTAAGGGACAGGGAATCCAAGGCCCTTCTGTGAGTCAAGTTCATGCTAAAATTTGCGAAACACTGCTGTCAGCGTAGCTGGCATACATTTTACATCCCAAAGGCTATAATTTGCTTCTTATTCAGGAGTATGTCTCCTAAATCTACCCACCTTCTTTCTTTTTCTCAACATCATAATCTCTCTTCCAACATGTTATATTGAACTTGCTCACACAATTCTATCCTCCCATATATATAAATATATACTAATATATACATATATTTATGTATAATACATAAACATAAAATTTATGTATAATACATAATAATTTATGTATAATACATAAATATATATATATTTATTTTTTTTAATTTTTTCAAAACAAGTCTCTTCCATGTGAAGTTACATACAGGCATTTACTGCTATGACGGATTACCTGGAAAATCATTTCCATGGATTGCAAAGGAGGTGGAGGCAGGAATGAGCATATGCAGGTGGGCTGTATATGGCAGTATAGGGTGGAAATGTGCATGTAACATCAATACACTGGTGTTGGGGTTTCTGCTGGCAATAGAAGTTGCATGTGTGCGATGAGGTCAAGGGCAATGGTGGTACAGGTATCGATATTAGTATCTGTTTATAGGCGGTAACTGATCCCAAGCTAGGTTCAACATGACCATTTGCATGTTGCATTCTAATTATCACATGAAAAGAAGTACATTTTCCTTTAAGTGCCAACTGATAACAACGGGTTGGAAGCATTTTGATATGCTTTAATCAGGAGATAAAGAGGTATGTGATATGCACACCACAAAAGCCAAGTGTTTCACATCCATTATATTATTTCCCCTATATCACTGTGAAAAGTATTTATTGTGAGCCCCATTGTTTAAGCGAGGAAAGAAAGGGTCAGAAAAGTTTGGGAGCTAACCCAAGGACACCCAATTCTATGCAGGATTCAAAATCAGGTTTGCCTTGCTTTAATCCAGTTTTGGCTCCCTCTACTAAATCTTTTCAGAACTTTTTTCTAAGACCGAGTTGGCGCCCAAGAAATCTGAGTCTATCTCGGTGATGGGCTAACTCCTTCAGAGTCTTTTCCAGCAGATAACATACTTCCTCCCTTTTTTCATTTAGATGTGCTTCAGAGTTAAAGACCTTCCATGATGTTTTTATTGCATTGGCCTCGAGACTAACAAATGGTTACACATACTATATAAAAGAAACCATTTTAATATTAATAGCCCAGTTATTTGGGGATTAAAGGTTTGGGGTTTGCTTTGGCATGCAAAAGGAATATTAGTTACCTGTAATTCTGGTTTGGGGGAGGCTCATAGCTGTAATAGATAACAGCTCCCTGAACCTAAATTTCCTGGCACATGACAGGCCTGGGAGAGAAAGCTCAGATTTCCCTACCTCTGACCACCCACGGGGAGGAGGCATGAATCTGTCAACAGTGTGGTCTCTATAAAGCTGCCTTCCACGGGAGACTCACACGGAGACACAGGGCGTGGGCCAAGATGATTAGGTTGTCATAAATATAGACTCTCTGTGAGCAGAAATTATTAACAGTGCTGGGGAACAAAGGAAAAATTCTCCAAAACAGAGGAGCAAAAGTTTTCTTAGTATTTGCCTGTGTGCAGCCGACCAATTTGACCTGTAGAGATGGGCACTGCTCTACCACCAAATTTTCAAGGTGATCAGCAGAGTAGCCTATCTCATTTGTTTTTTCCTAAGACATAGCAAACAGTTTGACAAGTGGGTAAAAAAATACAGTGTCAGGGTAAAGCTCTCTTTTGCCAGTCTGTAGCTGAGTATCCTTGAATAAGTCCCTCACTCTAACCTTGTAGATCATAAAATACAATGTTGTAACTTGGTTTTTTTTATTTTTTATTTTTATTTTTTTATTATATTATGTTAGTCACCATACAGTACAATGTTGTAACTTGTAACCCTGCGGGGCTTTGGAGGCTAATGACACTTCTAAAGACAACTAGAATTTGCATGTTAATAGTTTTCTCTATACAAAAAGTTAATTGACAAAATTTAGTAATCAATATTATGAGCCAATTAACTGCTATCACATCTGGTTCTAAAAAAAAAAGGTCACTTTTTTAAAGCAAATCATGATTACATATCATTCTCTTTTTTCTCATCATAAGGAGTGGAAATCTCCTATGAGAGTTCTTGTTTATTTTTAGATATAGTTGAAATTGTATCATAAATTCCAATTTTTATCCTTTTCCACTGAACATTATAACTTAACCATTTTGCTACACTATAATCTCTTTATAAATAGCCCTTTTAGTGACTTTAAATAGTCTATTATATAAATATAACAATATGTGTTTAACATTCTCCTATTGATATATATTTGGTTGATTTTCAAATATAAATAAGGCCACACATAACATTTCTGTGCCAAAATCTATTTCTGAATTCTGGATTATTTCTTTAGGAAAAATTTTCAAAACCATTCCAGAAGATTCTCAAATTATTGCTTCAAGGAATATGAACATTTAGTGAGCTCTTGATAGAACTACAAATTACCGCGTTCCAAAACTTTTGCTTAAAGGATCCTTCAAGAATTTCCCAGAGACTTTGCTCTGTCCATACTCACAGCTTTTACTAGATCCTGGCTGCCTTGAGCTAGAGTGCAGAACGTTGTCTCTGGTTTCCAGACTACTTGCCAATGGCCTGAGAGCCCACAGTCCGCTGCAGTCAATCAGGAGAGTGGTATATACTGGCAATTGCTGAAATAGCTTTTGTGCTACTGCGGCAGCCTCTGAGTTCTCCCCAATGAGCAAAGGAAGTGGGAGGCTAAGTTTTGAAGAGGTTGCAGGCTCAAAGTTTTCAGGAAGGTAGGGGAACAGATGCTTGGGATGGTAGAAGGGGCTTGGGCAGCTGAACTGAGTGCAATATCAAGGAGATAGAGCGTATTACAATAATAATGATAAAATCAATAACAAAAATAGTAAATTTGTTACAAACATGGGCACAACTACTATCAGAGTGTTGGCTTTAGAATTCAGGGTTCTATGAAAGGATTTGGGAATCTTAGGGGGAAGGATTAGAGTGTTACAGAGCTCATGAGTCTCTTTGCAAAGCTTTGTTTGAGGTCCTAGAATATAAAATAACCTTTGGATACAGAACATCCCTACCTTCTGAAATATAGATCAGGGCAGATAATCTAATTAGGCAGAAAGCATCCTGTTATCTAATTGGGCAGCAACCATCCTGTAGTGAATGAAATCTTTGTTATAAAGCCAAACAGAGAAAAATAAATTCGGTGCATGTGGAATAGGACTTTTTAAAAAGGGGAATGGCTGACTTTTCTTAATAATTAAATTGTTATCTTTGGTCTTTCATGTATATGTGTGTTTAGAACCCTACCTACTCTTGTTCATCTTTGAATTCACCATGTGTAATTGTTTGCCATGGTAAAAATTTAATAAATGTTTGCTGATTTCAGTTGAATATGTGTTTTCCTCCTATGAAGAATTTGGGGATTTTCCATGTCTTTGAAGTGAAATCTATCTGTGTTTCTGGAATAGGTTCATGCCTCTCTTTTGTTTTTGTTCTGCAATCAACCAAAAATTCTAGAATTTTCCTTCCTAAGGAGGAAGGAAACTGTCCATTTTCTTTTCCATTTGGTTGCCACACTGCCACACCCCAGGTATTCAGGCCCCAAACAGAACCCTTGCATTTCTAATTCCCTTTGTCTGGAAGGCTCATCTACTCTTTCCTACTGGCTTCCTCTCTTCAGACAGGCCATCCCTGACCATACAATAGTGTTGGTTCTTTCTCCCTGCACTGGACGTTTTTTGTGATTTCCTTTTTTTTTTTTTTTTAAAGATTTTTATTTATTTGACAGAGATAGAGACAGCCAGCGAGAGGGAACACAAGCAGGGGGAGTGGGAGAGGAAGAAGCAGGCTCATAGCAGAAGAGCCTGATGTGGGGCTCGATCCCATACTGCCGGGATCACGCCCTGAGCCGAAGGCAGACGCTTAACCGCTGAGCCACCCAGGCGCCCCTCCTTTTTTTTTTTTAATGTGAAATTTAAATGTTATTTTATTTTTTCATTATTATGTTCAGTTAGCCAACATAGAGTACATCATTAGTTTTTGATGTAGTGTTCAATGATTCAATAGTTGCGTATAACACCCAGTGCTCATCCCAACCCGTTGGTGTTTTCTCTTAGCCTCTTAGCCTTTCATAGCATGCATTATGATTCAAAATCATTTATTTCTGTATTTTAAACATTTCACTATTTTTCAAAGTTAAAACACATAATGAGAAATGTTTTATATTGATTCATGTCCACACACACACACACACACACACACACAGAGCTGAACGAACAGTTTGGTAAAATAACATGCTTAAGAGGTATGGTAGAATGAAGCCGAACTTCTTAATTCTAGTCTAGTTTGCTCACTAAAGAAACAGTCACAAAAGCAATTTGTGACCAACTCAATTGATCTCATAGGCAGGATATGATCCGAAATTTGAAATATTAGGTTATTTATCTTCTGTTTCCCTCTGCCTACAAAAAAAATGTAAGCTCCATGGGGTCAGAGAATATATATTTGTCTTATTCACTGGTATATAGTGGATACCCAATTAGTAGTTTTTGAACAAATCAGTATATGAAAAAATTAATAAGTTAATGAATGAAATCTTACTAAAGTTATCTTCCTTATTTTGGCATACCTGTGCCCCTAAGAAAAGAATAATTCTTCAAGTGGACACCATTTTCTTTTCTTATAAAATGATATTCAGAATCCAATCTAACATTCAGAGGCCCAACTGGCATTTCATGGAAGACACTGACATCACAGAACTGGTTAGCAACTCAAAGAATTTGAAGATACACTTGAACAATGGAACTTTCCATCTGAACTTTTATAATTTGTAGGATGCACCACAAAGCTACTGCTTAAATAAACCAGAAAACCCCACTCTTTTATTTAGTGCTGCTTTTGGTGGAAAAGGGGCGAGTGAACAAACAAGTAAAAAAAAAGGGGAAGCTAAGGAAGAAAACAAAGGAAAGTCTTCCTGTACACAGACATCTGCCCTATCTTTCCAAATGCCTGTGAGTGCTGGGGCAGACAAGCGGGGTTGCTAGCCTGAATGGAAGCTCTATATTGACATTACTATTCTGCTTGCAGAAAGTTTTCCCATGTACTTATTTATTGATTTATTTATTTTTAAATATTATTTATTTATCTGAGAGAGAGAGAGCGCACTAACGGGGTGGGGAGAAGGAGAGGGAGAAGTGACTCCTTACTGAGCAGGGAGCATGAGGCGGGGGCTCTATCCCAGGACCCCCAGATCATGACGTGAGCTGAAGGCAGACGCTTAAACAACTGAGTCACCCAGGGGCCCCCTCCATGTGTTTATTTTTAATCTCTCTTTGTCAATTGGACACCGAATCACTCTATGACTGATCTTTGTGAACTAAGGGGGGAGAATTCTGTTTGCTGTAACAAACTTTTCATGTGATTTAAAAATTGTTGTGTATCTATAAGAAGTTCCATGAGAGAAATTTATCTATCAATAATCTTTGCCTTTCAGATATAAAATGATGTACTCTCATTCCCTTTCTTTAAAGAGAAAGGAAAAGGGAAGAGAAAAGACTTTCCTGTATTCAAAAATTTTTTTAAAGATTTTCTTTCTTGCTTGCTTGCTTTCTTTTATATATAGAGAGGGAGCATGAAAGCATGCTCGAGTGGGGAGAAGGGCAGAAGGGGTGGGAAAGGGAGAGAATCCCAAGCAGAATTCTGAGCTGAGCATGGACTCGATCTCATAGCCCTGAGATCACGACCTGAGCTGAACCAAGAATTGGACACCCAACCAATTGAGCCATCCAAATCTATTTTTTTTTTACATAAATAACTATTTCTTGTGAAACTTTAGTTACCACTCATGTGTTCCGGTGGTGTGCTTCCCAAACTTCAGTGTATATCTGAATCTTCTGGCAGGCTTCTTAAACACAGATTGCTGAGCCCTACACCTAGAATTTCTTTCTCAGTAGGTGTGGGTTGTGCTTCACAGGTTCCATTTCTAACAAGTTTTCAGGTGACACCGATGCTACTGGTCTGAGAACCATATTTTGAGAACCACTGCTCTGAAGCAATGATTCCCAGCTGGGGGCAATTTTGTCCCCCCAGTGGATATTTGGCAGTATCTGGAGACATGTTTGACTGTCACAATTGTGTGTGTGTGTGTGTGTGTGTGTGTGTGTGTGTGTGGGGTTCTCTTACTGGTAATTTGTGGGTGGAGGCCAGAGATGCTACTAAACATTCTACAGGGCATAGGACAGGTCCCCACAACAAAGCTTTATCCAGCTCAAAATGTCCGTAGCGCCAAGGTTGAGAAAACTTGTTCTAAAGGAACTCTCTGTCTCATGGAAGCACATTGTTTAATAAGAGTATAAACAACACATAAAACAAGAGCTACTCATTTCAGAAGACTTCAGCTAAAGTGGGATGATGTCACAGAAATTAAATTAATTGAGTGGTGTCTCAAGCAGATATCTACTGTCATCTTTCTCTGTGTCTGTCTCTTTCTCCCACATTCACATGTCCATTAAGCTTATAAAACACCATACAGTCCAGACATTTACTCATCCAAAATGTAAATGAGGACCTGTGTATGGCTAAAGAGGGATGTGAAGCCAGTTGGGATGAAGAAACACTTTTATTCCCCAAGGGGCTGCAGTTGCCTTGTCCAAAGCAGTTAAGATCCTGGACACACCTTCACTGTGTAAAATGTAAATACCAGGTACCACAGAATCACGCAGTTGGAAGGACCCTGCCATTACTTATTAGATCCAATATCCTCTTTAATATTGTTTATTGACAGAAGAACTTGCTTGGCATCTTGTCCAGGGCTTAAACAAAATTAAAGAGGAGTTAATGATTGTCTTAGGTACCTTCTGGTCTCTCCTCTCCATTTGTCACAGACTCTTCCAACCGTCTATTTTCAGTATTTCCAGAGCCCATACCATGAAGAAAACCTGCTCTCAGATTTAAAAAAAAAAAAGTATCTCACTATCAGGTGTGACTTCTCCCCATCTTCTGGAGCCTCTTTTTGCACTTGAGTCCCCATCTTAGCAAATGGTTCCCTGGGTTTCCCATGGTGGAAACATAAGAATCACTATTTTTTCTCTTTTCTCACTCACCTCTGTATTATCCACTCCATCTCCAAAAGTCTTGTGGATTATCCTTACTACATCTCTTTTTTGGATTTCTCTCAATCATTTCTACCTCTATGCTGGTTTATATCAACACCACTTCTGGATTATAGAAGAGCTTCTCAATTGGCCCATCAACCTCTGGACTTGCCCCCTCTAACACTCTCTCCAGAGTGAGCTCTCCAAAACATATATCAGATCTTGTCACTCCACTGCTTAAAACCTTTCATCTGTTACTAGTAGTTCCAAAGACCTTATGATGATTTATAAGTCTCTATATACCCAGACAACTGCTTACTTTTCATATCTCATTCCTCTTCTCTCCCCTCTACCCACTTTCCCATTGTGTTGCAGCAATTCTGAACTTTCATTGAAATGCCATGTTCTCCTTCAATACCATCCCTTTGCATGTGCTGTTTCCCCTGCCAAGAATACTTGAATGCTTTCCCCTGCCCTCTGCCCCACTATTTCAGGTCTCAGCTAAAATGGCACTTCCCCTGGGAAGCTTTCTTAGACCTCTCAAGTTAGAGTTAGGTGCTTCAACCTTGTGTTCTCCTGGCATCTCATAAAACTTCTCATTTGTGATGATCTTCTGTTGTAATTGCGTCCCTCAGTAGGTTGAAAGCACTACGAAGAGAGGGTCTGCATGTCTTCTAAAAATTTTGTTGTAGCTCCTGTACCCAGCACAGTACTTGGCACACAGTAAATACTGGCTGTACTTCTTGGTGGGAATTTAATAAAATCTATTATCCTGAAAAGAATTGAATGAAGCTGGTGGAGGAAATAAATTTTGAAATACAGAGGAAGCCTTCCACGGGAGTCCTTGAAATCAAATCATGCTGCTGACATTTTTGACTTGTATGTCCACATTTGTGTGGCAGAATCATAAAACCGGGCTCTCTTGATAATTTTGAGAACTGATCTCCTTAGATAACTTTCAGTAATTTTCACATTATTTTTTAATCTACTGTACATCCAACTGGATCGAAGCATCATAGGAAGGCAGTGTGGCTGGACCATGCTGAAAAATGGGGGTGAGAGTGGTAAGGTTGGCCACATCCCTCAGGGCCTAGGAGGCCACGGTGAGGAGCGAAGACTTTATTTTTAATCCAAGGGGTATATTTCAAAGACTTTAAGGCATGGTAGTGACTTTCTCATTCTGGCTGCTTTATGGAAAATGGATTTGATGATGAACCAAAAGGAGAAGGAGGGACCAGCTAATAGACCAGTGAGGTGTTTCAGTGGCCTGACGGTGGCCAGGACAATGGCCACAGAGGTGGGGGGGAGCGTGCAGATTTAAGATAAGTTTTGGAGGTAAAAGATGTAGGAGTTGCTGAGAATTTGGATTTTGGGGTGAGGGAAAGAGGAAGCAAGTATGATTTTTAGGTTTTTGGACAGAACACCTACAAGAATGGTGCTGCCATACTGAGATGGGAAGACAAGTGCCTACGCATCTTCATGGCCCAGCACGGTTCTCACCTCCTCCTTGCAGGCTGTCATCGACTTCAAAACCCTCTCTCTTTCCTCTCAACAACTTGGGAAATCATTGCCTGCACCACTCATCGTTTTAGGAGGAATGCTGAGCTCCCTAAACTGGCTTTTGAAGGTGAGGGATCTCCCCTTCACGTCCAGTGCGGCCTGTAGGTGGGCCACACAAATGTGCTGGTTGGTGAATTCAGTGTGGTTCACACTGTAGCCAATGCTCCGGAGCTGTTCCCTGGAGCCGTCAGCCGCTAAGAATATCCTGCCACCCACGGGACTAAATGTTCATATCCTCCGATTCATGCCCCAATTGGACGTTTTAAAAAGGCCATTACCAAAAGCCTTTGAAAATTATGTTCCTTTCTAGAATCTTAAAGACAGGCATTTAACTTCTATTATATACTCTATGATTATTTAGCATTAACACTTTTCACTTGGTATATAGTTACTTTTCTTTCCTATTATTAAGTATCACCTTAAAATGCAACCTCATTTCCTCTTCTATTAAATAGAAATTCAGGATAAGTTTCTTCTCATTGAAAATATGTTGAATTCTTTCAAGAACATCTCATTTTTGTAATGCTCATTCACACTTTGGTTAGAAGTCTCTTTTAAAAAAAATAAAACTTCAAGATACCATTATATCACCTTTCAATTCATTTTAAAAGTTTTTTTTAACTATAAATCTGTTGCCTATTTGGAGTTACACATTTATTGTAACCTCCCACACAAAGCTAGAATGCTGTCTATAATATTCTTAGCAGTAAAAAAGGAGCATGATTATGAAGAACTTATGCAGAGGCAGGAATCAGGCTTTTTCTTGCTCTTCCTTTCAACACATGATCTTCGAGAATGACTTAGAAAAGTTAATTTTGATTCACCATCTTCTTCTAGTACCGGGACAGGCATTTTACATACCTTTTATAGTTGAATTATCCCAACCACCCTGTGATGAATTTTTGCCTCCAATTCCCAGTGGATTGAAGGTACATTTAGCAGCACTGACTAGTAAGTCTGAGGATACACATCTAGAAACAGCAGCTTCTGCCTCCAGATCCAGGTCTCGGGGAGTCTAAAGCTCACCTAACCATTCATTTAGGCTCTAGTTATGGGGGAGATAATCCCCTTTTGAAAAACCCAGTTCCACTGTAGCACTTGCCAAACTACTTGAGAATTCTTCCTTAGATCAAGCCAAGTCCCCAAATTCCCATTCACTGTCAGTCTTAACCATCCCAAGCAGGAGTTGCTTACATGAACTTCATAAGATTCCATGAAATCCCTGATGGTGTGCGCCAATTTTGCATTTATATAAATGCATTTCCTGGGGAGTAAGTCTAACTTTGTTTGTTTTTTTTAAAAATCAGATTTCCAGAGGGCTCTGTTATCCCCCCTTCCCAAAGGATGAAACCCTTCCTCCTGGGGAAATACAGAACAAGTAGTCTCCTTACTCTGTATTTCAGGCCTTGTACTTGAAAATAAGCTGCAGTCCCTTCTGCAGCCTTTCCTTCTCCAACTGGAGAAGTTCTTCCCACCTTTCTTGTGCAACGTGGCACATCTCCAAGCCTCAGCCTCTATGGAACGCACTGTGGTTGTCCTCTCAAGCATGGCACTTGGGGGGGCTCAATACCCCTCAAAGTTTAGCACTGAGAACTGATTACAACGTTCTATTCCTATATCCATTCAATATTTTACTTAAGAATAAGATGATAATTTATTTTCCTCTTACAAGTCTCCTCAAAACTTTTCAAGTTTATAGAATTGTTGAATCAATATGTTGTACACCTGAAACTAATATTACATGGTACATCCATTATACTTCCAGAATAATACACCTTTTTTTCAAGTTCAGAAAATACAGGATTATAATCTATATCCCTTTAGGATCCTCCTTTCCCCCACCACTTCCCACCAAAAAAGCCTGAAATACAGAAGTTATATTTTCTTTACTTTGTCTTTTAACTTTAAGAAACCTGAGAAATACAGGAAAAGCACATTTGTGTAATCTTACCCTTAGCAATGATACATTAGGGTTTTAAGAAAAGTTGGCCATTGGAAGCCCACGCCCTGCATATGGACAGATCTTGACCCACACACGAATTGTAACAAAATCTCCCCTAGCGTTCATGGGGAGAGCATCACAGGGGCTGTCACGCACTCACCCTGCCGTCTTGCCCGCTTCCAGAACTTGCTGACATCTCCACACCTTCTGCACGAACTGCTCCTTGTCTACTTCCACGTCAGGTAGAAGGAAGACTCTCTAAGCAAATGAACTGCTGGGGACCCAACTCCGCGGTCCTGCACTGCCCTGGCTGAGCGATACCAATTATACGTTCTGGAGACGCATCTCAGATGAGTGCGTTGACTGACGCTGGGCTGGCGTCATGACTGCACGGGCTCGGCCACAGAACACACTCGCCAGACAAATGGCTCACCACACCAGACTGTTCTCTCGATCTGGGATTCCACACCATGCCTCCCGCCTGCTACCAGCAGCCAGTCTTGCAGCAGGAAGATGAGCAAGGCTTGTGGAAACTGAAACCCCCAGTGAAACGGGACTCCTCTAACACCAGGAGGCTGCCAGGACAGCTAACACCTGACATGCTACCTTATCCACGTTCTTGGGCCCTGGGACGATGAGAACTTTTACTCTCTCTCTCCTCCACTCAGCCTCATCATCAGAATTGCAGAGAGAAATGGTTCACCCCACGGATGCTGTGGCTTCTATAGAGCGAAGAGGATGGGAATCATTTCTTTGGCTTGAGATAAGGCTTAGGATTCCCACATACTTGAATTTTCCATGGGTTTGAAGCCGTCAAGGTTCAGGCTTGTGGGTCAATTTCCAATGGCCTCCTTGTCCTCCTCCTTTTTTAAAAGAAAGGCATGATTCTGAAGATGTCCCATCCAGCAGCACTTGCTTGCTGCCAGGGTGCCTAGCAATGCATTTAGCTCGTTTCATTGCCCTCTTCAGATAACATGTTTCTGCTGGTGTGTAAGGTCTGGAAGCTGTCTGCATGCCAAGGCAATGCCCCTTAAATGAAGTCTTACATAAGCCTGACAAATTATCTTCAGATAGAAGTAATCTCAATGAGTTATTACAAAGCCATGAAAGTAACCGCTGGTGAACCACCAAAACAGAAGCTGGCTGAGCAAATACATCAAAATGCCTGTCATATGGGGATTTTGGCAGTAACATTTCCCCATCAGGTTTTTTTAAAGGTACTGGCACATTTTCTTTTCTTGACTCCCATCCTTTCCTCCCCTTTTCCTCCCTCCCTCCATCCCACTCTCCCTCCCTTCCTTTCAGCAGACATCATTCTCTCTCTTTCTTTCCCCCCATTCCTTCCTCCTTCTTTCCCTCTTCCCCTCACCTCTCTGTCCCCTCCCCCTGCATGTCCCCCCCTCTCCGCATGCTATAGTTGAGACTCAATATTTTATCGTCGCCCACCTGATACTCTTAGATTACAAGTACCCTGCATGGCTAACTTTCACCCTCTCTTGGATTCTAGCAGGGAGGATGGTGTATCACTTCTCTCCTCGACTTGACAGCCCTCAATGTCTTCTTTGTGGGTCCAAGATAAAGCCCTACCCTTCAGCCTGCATACAACACCCCCAGTGCAGTCCCGACTGCCACACTGCCACCTGTCCTATCTCCCATATTCACATTCGACACAGCACAACCTAACACCTCACAAGCACACGTGACTCCTCCCGGACACGGTTTGCCTGGTCCTAACTCTGACAGCTGCCTCTTCTGTTCACTCCTTTTCCCAAAAGGCTGAGCCTGTCTTTCAGCTTTAAGCCCTTCCCTGAGTTCCTCAGACAGTCAGTTACTTTCCTCCTTGGGTTAATATTGCGTTGCAAACAGTTTTTTTTTCCCGTCTCCTCAAATAGGTTAAGAGTTCCTGGGGCAAAGGCGTTGCTGACTCACCCACCAGGCAGTTGCTCAATAAATGTTTGCTGAATGAACTCTGTTTCTCGGAGTTTCTCCGGGATGTTTCACAAGTATGAAGAAGCAGCAGCACAGTATACTGTTTACAAGAAAGGATGTGTGAGTTCAAATCCCATTCGTGATTTGAGCAAGTTACTTAGCCTCTAGCTGTCCCAGCTCCCCATTTGTAAAATGGGACTAATATTGTTCAACTCTAGGTGCATAGCTATGCGGAATGTAGTTAGAAACTGCCCGGAAAATGGAAGGAGATACAAGCTACATGAGTGTTTGCTAAAAGCAGTGGTAAT
This sequence comes from Ailuropoda melanoleuca, assembly GCF_002007445.2. Classification (NCBI taxonomy): domain Eukaryota; kingdom Metazoa; phylum Chordata; class Mammalia; order Carnivora; family Ursidae; genus Ailuropoda; species Ailuropoda melanoleuca. Next base: position 25,682,576 of record NC_048223.1, read on the forward strand.
TCTGATACCCCACGGCTGCCTTAGCTTTGCTTTAGGGAGAAAGTTTCAGACGCGATCAGGGCTGACGTGATTTAGATGAGTAGATCTTTTATTGGGAATGTAAATATCTGCCTCACCCTCCAAGCAAAAGGACAGATGCTAAGCCAAGAATAAAACTGCATTCCACAAGACAACTCTCAGCGGGCTATGCCATTCCCAGGGTTATTCTATGAGCCAGGGGTTTGGGTCTGGATGGCATATAATAAAAGACCTAGTTAAGAAAATATAATTTATAGACTACCATGTATGAGGAAGTACACACTCGCTGTGTACTGTTTAACAGAAAATATGTTCGTGTCCAGATAAGAAGTTAGAAGTTTGACATCTCCCAATTTAACATCAAAAAGTGAGTAAAAGTCAAAACTCAGAGACGACAGCCAAAGGAAGTCTTGCTTCCTTTTGTTTGCCGGAACACCGAGATTATCTAGGCTGAATTTCTGCGGAAAAGATTTCCACCGAAGTATACCTGCAGGATGTGGCCCTGCAGACATCCTGGCTGTATCTCTTGCCAGTGCCCTCCCTCACCAGGCTTAATGCTCCCCTTGCCCTGGAAATCCTGGAAAAACCCATACTGAAGGTTACCTCCATGCCTTGGCTTCGCAGCTCCCTTGCCTGGGATGCCCTCCCTCTGCTTCCTGTAACACTCACTTGGGTTATCACCCTTCCTGGGAAGACTTCCCTTGCTCTCTCCAAGCCCCTTTGCTCCAGGCCTCAGAGCCCCCTGAGCATACACATTTCTCAAACCACGTAACATACTGCATTACACTTGTATGCTCACTTTCTGTCTCCCTCACTAGAGTGTTCCAGGAAGGGACTGTACTTAGGTCCCAGTTGCTTCCTCAATGCTCAGCACAGTGCCTGGAACAAAGTAGGTGCTCAATAACGGCTCCCCGGGGACTCATTGAGCCGGCAGGCTGCCCTATGTCTGTAGGGACAAACTCATTGCCAGGTGTCTTTGGGAGCAATGCTGGGTGTCCCCTGTGCACTGTTGATCAGGGCATACCCTAGGGGTGTGGCTGAGAAATTTTCACATCTAACAAAGCTGGAATGATTGCACAATCAGGCATCATGTCCCTTGTGAAGGGGAAATAGGATTTCTGGAAATGGTTAATAACTATCACACATACTGTAGCCTGAGACAGGAACTTAAATGCATCTTGATGAACTTCAACAATTTTTGTGACTCACTGATGTTAGGTGAAGCTGTGCATTACAGCCATATGGTGAGACACTGACAGCCCCGTCAGAATGACCACACTGAAAAAGCCCGACATCAGAAGCGTGGGAGGGGGTGAGGAGGAGCTAGAACACTCTCGCATTGCTGGTGACACCGTGATTTCACACAGTCACTTTGGAAAGCTGCGTGGCACTCTCTCATACAGTTAAACATGCACCTGCCCTCTGACCCAGCTCCTGGATAGACAGCCAGGGGAAATGCATATGCTCACCGAAGGACGGCCGCCAACGGGGAATGACCCAAATGTCTATCAGCAGGAGAATGAATAAGCAAACTGGTCTATTTGCATAATCATGGCTACTCCGCAGTAGCAACAAGGAACATGGACACGCACAGAGATGCGTGCGACTCTCACAGATGATATATTGCACAAGAAGCATCAAATACGAAAGAGTATGTATCATGCACTTTCACGTTGAAGAAGTTCAAAAAAGGGCAAAAAAATCAATCAGTGGTGAAGGAAGTCAGAATAGTCATAATAACCCTTGGGGTGAATGTTAGGTTCTGATAGGGGCCGGATGGGCGGGGGCGTGAGAGGACATTCTGGGATGTTGCAATCTGTATCCTGATTAGTGATTACATGAGTGCACACCTGTTTAAAAAATTCATTGAGTCTTACCTACTTTAGCATATGGGTGTTATACCTCACCAAAGAGTGGTCGATCGAGCGACCGATAGATTGATCAATCACCAGAAATCTAGATGAGTGGAAGGGAGGAAACACTCCACCATTCATGCAAAATTATGGATTGTATAACCCCTCTGTGGTTCAGGGAAAGCGATTATCACTGAACATAGCCCAAGAAACATCTCAGCTGAACTGGCTGGATCGTAGGACCAAAATTATGGTAAACTCAATTTGTTCCCACAAGTAATAACAAAGATGTGCCCTTCCCAAGAGGTCACACCTGTAGCACAACTTCCTTTGGGGCTGGATGAATAAGAAGTTCGGCCGAACTCACTATTGTGGAATTTGTGCAACAGGGACCTTTCCTCAGTTATAAACTTTGAATCAAACTCATCACCTTGAGGATAACACCGTGTGAAAGTTACATCATAAAAACAAAGCTATGAAAACTTTATTTTTTTCAGAATAAAGTCAAAACTCTTTGAAGAGTGTAAGCATATGAAGGCCAGAAAAGGGGAAATAAAGTCGTTTTCTAAGGTCTTTTTGCAAAGCTTTGCCAAAATGTGAGTTAAGCCAAAGATGATCAGAATTTTCAAATCCTTAAAATCTACTATGTCTGCCACACCTGTCTAATCAAAGGGAAACTGATGCCCCAGGAAGATGCATTTTCTCTCTATAACCAAAGGGGCTTTGGTCCCAAACCCACGCTGTAACTGACCACACAAGATGCGGACCTGGAGAAGGCCCATTACTCTTTCAACGTTTCTCAGCTGAGGTATGACAGCATTTGGGGCTAGTCGTTGGAATATTTTGGATATTGCTTTATGTATAATGTAATATTAAAGTAAATCTCACTGGTTGTTTAATTTTTTAATGTTGTTGCCAGAAAATTTAAAATTACATTTGTGACTTGCATTTGTGGCTCACCCTACATTTTCAGAGGACGATACTGGGTTATAGTATAAGAACAGGAAAAATAAAACAGAACTCAGAAGTCCATGAGGAATTGCAATTATGCATAATGTATGACTAACATACTCATATTTCATATATATTTCGTAATGTATTTCATACATTCATAAAGCATATTATCAAGCAAGACACTAGAGAGGAACTTGGAGGAAAAAAATAAACTTTGGTGAAATACTATTTCCAGAGAAACAATAATGTAAGTATAAATTTCACACTGTCTCCTTAATCACTTAGCCAGAAAAATAAACCAGTATTAGAAGCTTGAATACTTTTTATCTCTTCAAATTAAAACCATAGTTTCCATAGGTTCAGACAGGATTTTTAAGCTCCTGGGAAAAGTAGGTAAGTGTGTTAATTGTCATTTTTTTGTTAATCTAATCTACATGCATCAAATAACAAAGAGTTTATTGTATTATTTGCCTTGGGCCAGGTCCAGCTTCCACCTCTGTCTTCTGACCCCTCCTAGAGGTAACGAGAGTGTATACCGTTTTTTAGCAACTCTTAAAGCTCCTTTCTTTGCCTGGAGTTTCAGGAAGGCATTTTTCCACTTTGGGTCTTTAGATCTTGGGGGCATCAGAAACTCTCCTCAGCTCTTGGAGCTGAAAGCTCATTACTTCAGGGTATAGCTGTCCTGGTGCAAAGAAATATGACTGAAACATTTTCTTCTTTTTCTCTGCTACTGTTATGATCAAGGTTTTGACTCATTTAGAACCCTCTCCCAAAAGACATGTTTTCTTGTGATAGGAGTTTGCTCTTCCGTGCTGAACAATATGTGGGTGTGATCTCATGTTCTTACATAGTCCTGCATCTAATGTATTACAGAAAAGATTTAAGCTGTTCGCTCCACCTCATCTTCTTGCCATCCCGGCACGTTTCGCAATGCGGGTGTTATCTGCGTGCTGATGAATGGGTCTTTTTCAGGTTGGCAGAGATATGGAAATCATGGGTGAATTTAGCCATCAGTGCGTTTTTCTCATGAGCACCGCATTCGTGCCCGCTCACCTCCCATTCGCTCCACTTCCTATTCCCCCAGAACTTTAAACACTATTCCTATCGGTGTCCAAGGTTTTCACAAAATCATGCCATTCGTTTTGATGAGTGTTAAGAGGCCCCCAGATAAAGTTACCAACTTGTTTTCCTCCACGAGTTGACTTGTTTCAACAAACTCAGGCCTCAGGCAACCACAGTTCCTAAGCATATTTTTTTGGATCCTGCATTTCTACCCTTTAAAATGGCAACTGCTTCCCCAGCCAAGACGGGAGCCCTTAAAGGCTCTGTGTTGTTTTCAGATGTTCTTAGGATGGCAACAACAGCAATCACACAGGGCAGCTAGCCATGTGGCACGCAAGGGGACGGAGTATGTATGGACTTAGCCTTCTCCCAGTTTACTGTGCATCAGAATCCTCTGGGGATCTTTTTTTTTTTTTTAAAGATTTTATTTATTTATTCAACAGATATAGAGACAGCCAGCGAGAGTGGGAACACAAGCAGGAGGAGTGGGAGAGGAAGAAGCAGGCTCATAGCAGAAGAGCCTGATGTGGGGCTCGATCCCATAATGCCGGGATCACGCCTGGAGCCGAAGGCAGACGCTTAACCGCTGTGCCACCCAGGCGCCCCTCTGGGGATCTTGTTAAAAAGTGCAGATTCTGATTTGCCAGATCTACAGAAAGCTCTAAGATTCATTCTTTCTTTCTTTCTTTTTCTTTCTCTTTCTTTCTCTTTCTTTCTTTCTTTCTTTCTTTCTTTCTTTCTTTCTTTCTTTCTTTCTTTAAGATTGATTTATTTGAGAGAGCGCACACAGGAGGGTGAGTGGGGGGTGGGGCAGAGGGACAGAAGCAGAGCGAAAGAATCTCAAGTAGACTCCCTGCTGAGCTCGGAGCCTGACAATGACCCGGGAGATCCTGACCTGAGTGGAAACCAAGAGTCCAGTGCTGAACCCCCTGAACCACCCAGGGCTCCTGAGACTCTGCATTTCTAACAAGCTCCCAGGTAGCACCAGCACCACTGCCCCTAAGGCACACTTTGCGTGGGAAGGAGGTCAACTATAGGAAATCGTCCATACACAGGATTCTGTAATTCTGTCTGCCAGAAACCAATAGCTGACGTAAGCAGGGGCAGAGTCTCCTCAGGACCTTCGCTAGAATACGCCAGAAGTCATGCTACCAGTTATAGAAATTTATCGAGATAGGAGGATTTAGAAATGAAGTCTGAGAGTCTACCACCAAATCATTTTAGAATCTTGCAGTGGATCAAAGTTACTATCTATTATTTCTTTCAAATGTGCATTCAGCTACTTTGTTCCTAGAATATCTCTACAAATGAGCCCCTTTACGCCCCAGCTGGATCTCTGATTATGCTGGATGCAAAACACATCTAAGTTTATTCAGTAACTAGTTACATAAAGCAGCTATCTTGAAGCGTTATGCAAAGAAGAATTTTGCTAAATAAATATTTGCTACTCAATTTATCTATTCTGTAAACACAAATGCTACAGTGTAAGGTTTGCTTAAAGTAGAACATATCTCGTTCATTCCATATCTGATAAGAATGAAAAAAAACAATTTATATTCATAGTAAACACGAAAACTCGCGGATGCTTCCATCACATCAATTGTTTATCAATTCCAAGGAAATGTGTATACCACCCTGTCTTCGATGCTGACATTAAATTCCTTTGTGTAGGTAAATTCTAAAAGAATGATGACGTAAACTAAGTGGAAGTGAAAATGAAACTTACATACGATCTTTTTTATGTATGATTTTTCTGCCTCTCTTGACTTGAGGCAGATGATGTTTTGCCATATGAACTGAGTGCTACGCACATACCATATGCCAAATACTGTGCCAGGTGCTGGCAGGTGATGGGAGGGCGGTAAGGAGTGAGAAGACAAATAATTCCAGTCTCTACCCCAGCCAGGCTCAACTGAGTGGGGGAAGATAGGCACCTGACTAAGTATTTACAACATAATATGCCTATAATAGCTGAAACTAACAATTATATAGCTCGTTTATCTGTCAAACACTCACTGTTCTAAGCATTTTACATATATTAATTCATTTAATCTTCATAGCAATCCTATGAGGTATTATCTCCATTCTATGGCTGCGAAAACAGGCAAAGGCAAGTTAAATGGTTTCCTCAGAGTCACAGAGAAATACGTGGCAAACTTGGATTTGAACCTGGAAGATTTGTTCTGGAGCCACTTTGCGGCTTGAAGTGTGGTCTGTTGACCAGCACCACGGGCATCACCGAGGAGCTGTGTTAGGAATAGGGGATCTCAGACCCTGCCCTAGACCTCTTGATTCAGAATCAGCATTTTAACAAGATTTCTAGGTGAGCGTATGATCATTAATCCTTGAGATGCACTACTCTAAACTGTCATAATAGGCAACTTCTGGTAAGAGCCCAACCTCGATGTCAGCCTTCCACCTTGGCCTGAAAGACTCATTCTGAAGGATTTCTACAATCCCCCAGCCCCCTCAGACACCATTCCTCTGGGCACCGGATCTGCCTCAGTTTCACCCCGTGTTGATATGAGTCAAAAGTAAGTTCTTTCTACAACACACCTACTAGCACCAAACATTTCAGCTTCTTCGCTGAGGATCGAAGGAGTCACAGAGAGGAGTCACTTCACTAAACTTAAAGCCTTCTGTCATCTCCCTCTCCCCAGCCCCCTCCCTACATTCCCCCCCTTTCTGGAGTAATGGCCCAAACCTCCCCTTGTCTCCAGCAAAAACAGTTCTACTTCCACCCAGATCCCTTGGAGATTTATTGCTCTACCTCCAAACACTGGCCAAGGTATTTTCCCAAATAAACACAGTTCCCTTCCTTAAAGGAATTCTGTGGCTAGTTGTTACTGGGCATCATTTGCCCATCTTCTTACAGTTACTTCTGTTATAACCTCTATTTTATTGTGAAATACACATACAGAAAATTACACACATGTTACACACAGGAGTGTGTGTGTGCAAGCAGGTGGGGAGTATTGGGGGGGCAGAGGAAAAGGGAGAGAGATAATCTTAAGCAGACTCCACATCCAGTGGGGAGCCCGATGCAGGCCTTCATCTCATGACCCTGAGATCATGACCTGAGCCGAAATCGAGAGTTGGATGCTTAACCAACTGAGTCCCCTAGGCTCCCCCAACTTCTACTCTCTTTAAATTTTCATGGAAAAAAAAAAAAACCCTGCTCTCCATTAATAACATATTAAATAAAAGTATGAACCATATAATTTAGTAATATAGCCATAATTAGTAGCTCACAGATCCAAGATACAAATGAACTAAGGCCACACTTGGACTAGAAAGCTCAAGGTCTACATATCCTGTTGATTGCTGACTGGGATATGTTGGATTGTCTGTCCCTTAATCCTGATTACCAGAAAATCAGGGAGGTAAATGCTCTTAGAATAAGCATGTTCCAATGCTGTGTATATCTTGCTGAAAAAAATGTATGTAGTATATTATTTTTGATTAAATGGGAAATATAAAATATGCATGAGAATATTTTAGATTAAGCAGGAACATCTAGAGAAGGTGAATAAAAAAGATGATTGCAGGAGGCTCCTAGCTAGTCACAGCCTGTCTTTCAGACTGTGGGTTAAGCTCCCGCATCCTACGTCTGTCTGTCTGTCTTTCATCCTCTTCAAGGCAGTAAGAAGAAGCAGTAAAAGAGAAAGAAGCCAAATATATAGTTCAGCAGATGAATTCTTTTATTTATTAATTACTCCCGTAAAAGGTTTGCCGGGAGGAAAAGGTTATACTAATTACTAAATCGGGGTCTCCAGATGATGTGAGAGGAGCCCCTCCCACGGATACATTGATAACTAATGGTTGTCACGATACCTGCCCATATCAGATGTCTCCTCTCACAGGAAGAACACAACACTGAAAGAAGTGACTGGGCAATCCTCGATTCATAACAGCAAATGCTTTTAAAAGAGCAGAGAGCGCACTTACTGCTGCTATGTGATGATCAGTCTAAGTCTAAGCATTTCTGCTAGATCTTCCTCATGGATTCATTTCACCTTCAAGCTACGTTAGTGCATCAAACGTTTAAAATAGAAATAATCCTGTTTAGATGTGTATCAAACTATAAGACAGCAATGGTCCAGTAATGAAACCACCCGTTGCCTACAACAACAGCAACAATGAAAACACAGAACACACACACACAACTGCTGAATGATGTGAACAGGTTTCAGGACTAGTGACCTCCCTCTTCCTTTCTCTTTTTCTATAAATGTCAAATCCTGCTTATTCATTTAGGCCTGATTAAAATTCAAATTCCTGCAGTAAAGGCTTCATAGGTCACTGCGACCACCATTATCTCTTTCTCATAATATCTTGACTATGGAGTCTGCCCCATTCATTTTGTCAAAAGCATAAATAATATGAATAACTAAGATTATTGTTCACCTCTGCCTGCATATGTATCTCGACTCCCCAGTTAATTTTATGTTTCTTTGGGGAATATAATTGGCTGTTTTTTGTGCCTCCCACTGGTGTAGCCTGGTGTTTTGCATAGAGAAAAGCTTAATAAATATTTGACAACACTTTGCCCAAAGGGTGCTAGTAACTAGCTGTTCCATCTATTATTAATAGAAAGCACAATCCAAAACCAGAAATTATTGTGCGTTGGTATGAAGTCACATTTCAAGAAAAAGCTGTCTGATCAATGTGGTCTTCTTAAATGGTTGCCTTTGAGGATATTCATGAAATAAGTCAACGCAACACAGAAAACAACTGTTGCAAAAACTTGTGTTTGAGCTAAGTAATTTGTCCATTTTGTGAAAGAGAGGAACATTTTCTAATAAACTATTCTCTTCATCCAAGTGAAGGCTAAAGAAAGCCCTCCCCCATTCTCCTACTTCTAACAAATCTATTTAGGAATGAAGAAATTTGAGTTTTACTTCTAGTTTAACCAAATACTTGCTATAAAACTGTTGGCAAGTTCTAATGGCAAGGGTTTAAAACGTTTACTAGTAGATAATGGAACATTCTAGGTTCCAGTGAACTCTTCTAGGTTCTAATCAGACCCTCCTGTATGATTTTAGTGTAAGATTTTTAAAAAGTAGACTGCAAACTAATGCCAGAGAGATGAAGCAATTTAAAAAATGAGGTGAAATTGACAGTTCTGGGGGAAAATACCTAGTTAGAGCCTTCATCTCACACTACACACTCTAGTGAATCCTAGATGTTTTAAAGAGTAATTCTTTGAAGAAAATTAAAAAAATTCAAGAAAATACAGCTAAATATGTAACCGATCTTTACATGGGAAAAATATTTAAGTGTGAAAATGGAAGAGATTTCAAAGACCAATAAATTTTTATGAATTAAATTTTGAAACTATGACAATAGATACAAATATAAAAGGAATTGATACTCATTTAGCAGATATTTATTAAGCATCTATTATGTGTCAGGCATTTTTCTAAGTGTTTGGAAGACTATGCATGTACATAAACAAAATAGACAAAGGTCTGGATGTCTTTGCTGTTAAGGTGGCTATTGTAGTGGGTAAAGACTGACAGGTAACAAAATAAATTATATTGTATGTGAAAAGGTGGAGAGGGCCATGAGAAAAAAAAGTAGAACCAAGAGTGGGGAGGGAGGAATCAGATGTGCCAAGGGCTGTGTTTGTTGGCTGCTTGAAGTTTTAAATGTGGTGGTCAGAGTAGACCTCAAGAATGATACCATTCATATAAACAGTCACAGTAGGTATTCCTACTGGCTACCCTGAGGAATACTTGAGAATGTTCCAGGCAGAGGGAAGAGTCATCTACTATTAGAGCAGAGACGAATGAGAAATTGGAAAAACCTATTTGCAATGCATGAGACTGGCAAAGAGATAAAATCCTTAATAGAGAAAAAGAGTTTTTAAAAATCAGCTTGAAAAATCAATGTCCTGTAGAAAATAGACAACATGAACAGATAATCTTTGGATAAAAGTCAACAAAAAGTGAAATATTTCCAACCTTACAAGTAATCAAGTAACCTTAAAGCAACCTCACTATTGGGATATCCAGTTTCTGAAGACTAAATCATGTTGGTGAAGATGTGATGAGATTCTCTTCTACAATACTAATGGAAGCATGAAATGATATAACCGTTTTAAAAATAATCTGGTTATATTTATCAACAAACTTTATTCTAGAAATATGTCTTATGGAAATCATCAGATATTAAGATAAAATTTATGTATATTTACTGCAGCATTATTTATAATGATATATAAATGATTAATACCTAGATACCAAACTGAAGTTTTCAGCCCAGGATGTATCTGTGAGCACTTGATACCTCCATATGAATGTTTCATAAATACCTCTGATTTCACATGTCCCAATCAAAGTCACCTTCTCCAGCCCCTACTCTAGCCCCCAAAACTTCCTCACCTTGTCTGAGTTCAGGGAATGGTTCCAATGGACTTCCATTGCATAAGACACAAACCCAGGAACCATCCTCGATGACTTCTCCCTTGATTCCTGAACTCTTCCATTCCCATGTTTTGTCAATTCTGCTTGCGTAATATTTCTCGAACTCATCCCAACCTCTTCATTCCTAGCAGAACTGCCTTAGTTCAGCTCTCATCATTTTCTACCTGGGCTAATTAATAGCTGTTTATGTGGCCCATAGTGGCAAAGTTCACTTTCATCCCATCTGTCACACCATTACCATAGGACTCTTTCTGAAATATTAAACTAGATCAAATCACTACCTTGTTTAATTTTTTTAAATGGTTCCCTACTGCTGTCAGATTAAAATCTAAATACCTTAGACAGACTTCTATGACCTAACACCTGATCACCAGCTTTTTTGCCCTGTCAGCCTGAATTCTTCACTTCATCCATAACAATCAACTTACAAATTATATATCATGCCCCTTTGTCTTTTCATATGCTTTCTTCTGCCTGCCCCCCTACTCTTACTGTTCTTTAGACAACTTCTCTTCACTTTTCCGGACTCAACTGACATGACGTGAAATCTCTGCTTTTTGTTTTGATCCATCTAAATTAATATATCTCAAAATTAAATGTGCATCAGAATCCTCTGGAGGTCTTGTTAAAGGTTCCTGGGTTCCACCTCCACAGTTTCTGATTGAGTAGGTCTGGGGTGGGGCCTGAGAATCTGCATTTTAACAAGTTCCCATTTGATGTAGTTGCTGTGTGCAGGGGCCACACTTTGAGAACCACTTGTCTAGAGAATTCTTCATCAAGGCAACTAGGGTTTGGTTGACTGCTTATTTTTTCATTCATTAAATAAGTGCTTGCTATGTGAGTATGTGCCTATTCTCATTTGGACTAGGCAAGACATTCTGCATAGAGGTATACTGATGGTCTCTCTCTGGTAGGAAGAAGGCGGAGCTGACCCGTACAATTGTGCTGGTTGGACACTGTGTAAATGGTGCTCCCTGGAGAATTACAGCTCAGCCAGAGGGAACAGTCCTGGAAGTCAGAGAAACAAACCAGTGGTTTACATAACAGTGTAACACACACCATGATACAAATATGCACAATGTTCTTTGAGACATGAGCAGAGCCTTCAAACCCAGATATGAATTGGGGGCAAGGAGACAAGCAAGGCTTCCTAGAGACTGGGATACCACTGTTGAGTCTGGTAAGGTGAAGAGAAGTTATTCGGGAAAAGAGTAGAGGGGGGCAGGGAGAAATAGCATATGCAAAGACAAAGAAGGATGGTATGTGATTGTAAGTGGATTCTTAGGATGGAGTAAAGAATGTGGAGGGCTCCAATCACTTTGTCTATGTGAAGGGCATTTGCTTAAATTTTTTTTAAATTCTGAAATACTGCACACAGCAAAAGGTATATAAAACAATATTACAGACGCCCATGTACTCACCACTCGGATTTGCTCTACTTGCTTTATCTCCCTCTTTATAAGAAATGAAACATAGCAAAACACTAACGACCCATCTCCCTCGTTTTCCTCTCCCACCCTGTCTTGCCAACATAGCCACGATTTTACAGTTGGTGTGAATTTTTCCCATGTTTATTTTTATACTTTTACTATGTAAAGGTATAGGCATTTACTTTTGATTTTTATTTTTTATTTGAAAAACATTTTAAAAGATTTATGTATTTATTTAAGTAACCTCTACACCCAATGTGGGGTTTGAACTCACGACCCTGAAATCAAGAGTGGCATGCTCCACTGACTGAGCCAGCCAGGCACCCTGGCATTTACTTTCTAACAAGAGATATTTTCCAGGATGTGATGGCAGAAATTACAACTCTTGCCGCAGCAGGCTTCTCACTTGGAGTAGCCGGCAGCCCGTGCCCAACCAAACGTGCCCCTCTCCAACATTTGGTGGGTAAAACAGGGTGCGCGTGAGTTTTATGAAATTCGATCAAAGGGGGTTAAAATCAGAAAATCAAGTTGTGCTTATTCAATGGTAGATGATTCCAAAAGCTAAAATGAAAAATTATTCTTGTTTTGCAGCCAAAGATGTCAAACACAGAGGATCAAGGGAGTGGTACCGAGAAACTTGGTCATTTTTGCTCAGCCCTGTGGATTACATACATGAGGGATGTGTGCATTTGTGGGTGTATCAGGTACCATGCATACAGTGGAGTTCCCAAAGGGCTATGCCAGGAGGCTCTGGTTCCAACCTACCAGCACCACAGATGTGCTTTGATTCTGTCATCTACAAAAAGGCAAGACATTACCTGCTGTGCTGTGGTTTAACAAAAGGGATGTGATGACGACCTGGAGATTAAATTCTTTCTCATTTGGGAGCTCATAATGAAAAGTCTATGAAAACATAGCTACCAAGTTAGATTCTATTCCTCCTAAAATTAAGGAAAGAAAGAAGTGGGTGTGGAGGGTGGGGGGAGGGAGGAGAGAAGGAAGAAAGAAGAGTTGAAAGAAAAACTGGTTTCCTTCCCCATCCTGACTTTCCTACTTTCTCTAGCTTGGCTTCTTATGATAACATCTTAGTTATCTTTACAGCTCCTTTTCCTCATTCCTTTTAAACTCTATTACTTAGACCCCCCCCTTTTTTTTCCTTTTTCTTTTTTTTAGGAATGCCATAGTTTGAAGATCATTGCTATTGGTGTTCTGGAGCCCTAAAAAAGTTCTGTGTTTGTGTTGTATGTGTGCATACATGTACTTATGTATGCATGTATGTAATATTTATCCATTGCCAAGAGAATGCATCATAAATTCCCAGCCAATATTCCATATAGTCAAATACCATGTAAATTTTTTGTTTATCCAGATCCTGTTTCCTAGAAGTTTAGTTAAATGTCTTTCCTGAGTTGCCATTCCTATATATGCATATGAATATACATACACATAAATAATGTATTTATATACACATACGCATGTGTGTGTATGTTTGTGGAAACACAGTTTTGAACTATCTAGTTAATGAATATATTCTCTCTGGTCAATTCATTCTTTGTAAGTTCTATCACATCCATCTCTTCTCTCCTGTCCCTAATGCAACCTCACTAATAAGAAGCTTATCAGCACAAATCGAAGTCCTCAAAGCCATTCTTTTTTTAGAGAGGGGAAGGAGAAGGGTGGAGAGAGTGGGAAAGAGCGAATCTTAAGCAGGCTCCACTTTGGGTTGACATGGTGCTCATCTCATAACCCTGAGATCATGACCTGAGCCCAAATCAAGTCAGATGCTTAACCAACTGAGCTACCCAGGTGCCCCTCAAAGCTACTTTTTATTGCTCCCCCTTTTATCCATCATGCAGTTGGCTACAAGATCATTTCCTCTAAAGAACCACTGTGATCATTCCTCTCCAGAACTGAAAAGCTTCTGTAACTAGGTCTGCTAGGTGCCTCCATGTTATTCTTTTATAACCAAATTTCACTTTACTTCCAGATAGCAAAGTATCCAACTACATTTTCTAGCTTCTTCTACAAGTAGGAATTGGTAAAATGTAGGTAAAAGTTGTGGGGTGGGAATTCTGGTAAGGCCTCCTAAAGAGGAAAAATAGCTGTTGATGGGTGCCTTTCACTTTCCTCTTCCCATCTTTCCTGTTGCCTGGAATTATATGTGAGGGCTAGAGTTCCAGCAGCCATATTGAACCAAGAGGTAAACTTAAGGATAAACTCATGTGTGAGGAATAGAAATACAGAAAGATAAAAGGTGCTCGAGTCCCTGATGATTGTAGAACTACCCCCTGCTACTGTGAAGAGATAAATACTTTTGAGTGTTTGTCATTATTATGGTTTTCTGTTATGGGCAGGCCCCAAATAGTAGCTTATTCACTCCACTAATGTAGCTATTCTCCAATCCAGCCAATGTAATATATTTTTTAAAGATTTTATTTATTTATTTGACAGAGAAACAGCCAGCGAGAGAGGGAACACAAGCAGGGGGAGTGGGAGAGGAAGAAGCAGGCTCCCAGCGGAGGAGCCTGATGTGGGGCTCAATCCCAGAATGCTGGGATCATGCCCTGAGCTGAAGGCAGCCGCCTAACGACTGCGCCACCCAGGCACCCCAGCCAATGTAATATTTTGATTAATTTTGAACCATTGCTTCTCTTCTTAAGACTGGGCTTACAGGTAGAAAGACGTGAGTTCAAGTCCAGGCTTGCCACTGTGACAATTATGTCTTTAGGCATTGCTTCTATTCATTTTACCCTCAATTTTCTTGTCTGGGAACCAATAATAAAAATAATAGTAATGTTATTATTAATATGCACATTACAGTGTTTGTTACTTTTCTTTCATTCTCTTTTTCAGTTATTATACCAATGGCACCAGTAGGAAAAATAGCTGAGGAGGGAAAGGGGGATAAAACTCAAACCAGGATATTGTCCCACTTGTTAACAGTCCTTATAAGAATAGTTGAAAGTTTCAGTTTGCTAATTTTTAGAAGTCAATGGAAAAATATGTCAGTAGACTGGACTTCAATTATTGACATTTTACCCTCATTCTCATGAATAACTAGAATCTGACTACACACATGTTGCATTGTCTTAAGAGCACTTGACCTATAGATAAATGTGTGCTTCCATACACGCATAAATTTTAAGAATGTTGGCTCCAGGAGAATCACTTTCTCCACATCACTGGAATGGGAAGACATACAATTTCTGTCTTCTATTTTCCATTTAAACAAGTTGACTCTTAATGATGTGAAGAAACAGTTCCTTTCAAATGAGCATAAAATCGCAAAAAAAAAAAAAGCACATTCTGCCCAAACTCTCAGATCGTGTAATTTTATTTCTGCTTTTATGCACATTAAACTAAATCAGTTAAATAAAAATCGTCCTCAATTAAATTTGATTCAATTAGGAAATTTGTATGTGCAAAGCACGGACTGTGTGGGTTAAAATAGGTTCTGGTTATTTAAAATGTTATTTTCTATGGATGGTTCATTTTTGCCACGACTTCATTAGTGAACTAAATTTTTGTTATTGTGGATCAGTCTTGTGAGTTAAATAGGCCTTGGCCCTTTGTTGGGAAATCACTCAAGTAGTAGAGAGTTTGTCTGCACAGCCTCAAAGGTTGGAACATTTGAGTATCTCCAAACCCTTCCTGCTCCGGCTCCATGTAACCCTTTCTTACCATTTCCTAACACGGCCATCATTTCCTTTCCAAAAACATTTTCAGGGGCACCTGTGTGGCTCAGCCAGTTCAGCGTCCAATCTTGATTTTGGCTCAGGTCATGATCTCAGCGTCTTGAGATCCAACTTCACATCAGGCTCCAGACTCCCCCCCCAAAAAAAACTTTCTCTGACTGACTATAAATCAGAGAAAGACAAATACCATATGATTTCACTCATATGCAGAATTTAAAAAAAAAAGATTTTATTTATTTATTTATTTATTTATTTATTTATTTATTTATTTATTATGAGGGGGAGGGGTGTGTGGGATGGAGCAGAGGGAGAGGGAGAAGCAGGGAGCCTGACACGGGGGGGCTCCATTCCAGGATCCTGGGACCATGTCCTGAGCTGAAGGCGGTCGACCAACCAACTGAGCCACCCAGATGCTCCCATATGTGGAATTTAAGAAACAAAACAGATGAACATAGGGGAAGGGAAGGAAAAATAAAATAATATGAAAACAAAAAGTGAGGCAAACCATAAGAGACTCTTAACTATAGGAAACAGACTGAGGGTCGCTGGAGGGGAGGGGGTGGGGGATGGGGTATTTGAGTGATGGGCATTAAAGAGGGCACTTGATGGAATGAGCACTGGGTGTTGTATGTAACTGATGAATCACTAAATTCTACCTCTGAAACTAATAATACACTATATGTTAACTAAAAGGAATTAAAGTAAAAAATTTTTAAAACCATTAAAAATAAACACTAAAAAACAAAACAAAACAAAACATTTTCCTGCCTTCTGCCTGCTTAGTGTTCTCCTCAGGCTCTCAATGCAGAGTTGGCTGCTGGGTCCCATCTGGCCTGGCCTATGTCCTTAGCTGCACTTCAACCCAAACAATTACCTTTCGTGTTACTGCAGGACTTCTAAAACACACAAATAGAAAAATTTAAGTAGGGTTGGCTCAAAGTATTTCAGGGAAAAGAAAGTATTTTTTTAAGGGTCAAAGTGCCTGTTGCAAAGAGTACTTGACACATGCCCAAAGCAGAAAGAGCGAACCTGGGGTAGCCCTAGTCTACAGGTGTCTCCTGAGGACCGAATCCCAACCTCAGTCACCAGTGGTCCCACTCCACTAAGATACGGGAAAAGGAATCTTGCATTTCATAGGTGATGGAAAAGCACTGTGATGAGGGAGCAAAGGATTAAAAAATGATGAAGGCTTTCTGGAGCATTATCACTAGTACATGTATAGTGCATGTCAAAGCAATGCATGTATCAAGTACCGTGTTCAAGATTTCCACTCTCAGTCTGCCTACGTATCACCTTTTAGCCACATCACAGGCTAGAAGACCCCAGAAGGTAGCCAGTGGTTCCACTGTCTGGTATTCTCTGAGAAATTTTTTCCCCCTGATGTTGGTGATTATTGAACAAAGAAAGTTCTGGAAGAGGAGCAAACTGTATAATGAACTTAGAGCCCACTCAATGAATAGTCCACATAGCTTTAAGGAAGTTCATTAGTATTTTCAATATTTAAGGAAGCTCATCAGTATTTCTATGTATTAAATGTCTAATTCATTTATCCGTTTGCCTTATTTTCCTTTTTTGTTTTTATTTTTTGATGGCGGTCTAATTTATAGACAGTAAAAAGCACAGAGGGGTTTTGACAAATGCTATGTAGCCCGCACTTCTATAAAGATATACATTTCCATCGCCGCAGAAGATTCCCTTCTGTCCCTTCCCAGTCAATGCCCTCTTCTCCTCAAGGTAACTACTATTTCAATTTCTATCATCACAGATGGGTTTTGCCTTTTCTAGAGCTATATGAAGATGGATCAATACAGAGTGTACTCTTTCGTGGCTTAGTGTCTAATGTCTCATGTTTGAAGCCTGTATAAAAATCACCTCTTAGTTTCCTTATCTGTAAGTGGAAGGGGTCGCCTTGTAAGAATGGTGTGCCAGTATCCTGACGAGTTGGGAGGTCTCCTGGGAGCCGTGAGGGGGCCTGAGGAGTCACCTTGGTTGGGGTGGGTGAGGAGGAGCCTGAAGGGTGGGCTTTGCGGCAACCCTCCTCCCCTTCAAACAGAACAGCTGTACTTTTCCCTGTCTTACAAATTGGGGTTCCCTGGGAGATTTCATTTGGGAAAAGGGTTCTTTGTAAAAAAAAAAAAAAAAAAAAGTTAGAGAACCGCAGGCCCAGGTGATCCTTACTGATACTTTTCCCTCGAACATTCTATAAATTGCAAATAGTGCTTTCTGATATGAGAGCTCTGACCGGTTCCCTTGAGGGAGGGCTAGGAGACAGAGGCAGCCAGACGGGGGGCCCCCAGGGAGGGTCTGGGCACCGAGCGCTGTAATACTAGTAGTGGTTACCATCAGATAGCGCCACCCCGACTGAGGCGCCTAGACAATAAGCCAGAGGCCCTGGGCAAGGGGAGGCACAAAGACAGCATTCAAAAGACCCGACTCTCACAGCCCGGGAGCGTTTCTATAGACTCCACCAGACCCTGGCCCAGCCGGAATGTCATCTGACAGCCAGAAAGCCATTTTTCACGGGTAGCTTTTAAACTGCTAAAAATAATAAACACAGAAAGGAAAGTGCTGACATAATCTTAACTGCAGAGACAAACTGAAACTGTTGTTATAATAATGTAAACAAACCGGGTTCCAAATTATAACCTAGCCTTCCAAACAGGCTGCTTGACATTACCAAACATCTGGGGACCAGAGGGAGAACGGAGGGCTTGTCCGGGAAGCAAGGGAGTTTGCACCGCGCAGGTGCCGAGCCCTATCCCACGGGCTCTAACCCACCGATTCCTTACTCCTGACACCTTTTTTTTAGCACTTAAGGAAAAGGCAGTTGGAGAGGGCTGCTGGATCTTCCTTGAGCACAACTTCCCCACGTAACAGATGAAATACGGCTCCTCTATCTCATTGTCTGATTATTACTCTTCTTGCCCTAAGTTAACTTTTGCAGACTTCCTTTTCTCCATTATGATTTTCCAGCCCATTTAATGTTTTCTATTTCTCCTGAATACCTACAGAGATTAAAACTATGTTAAATAACAGCAGCGATGCCATGAATTAGAAGGTAATTCCCCTAGTGCTAAAAAGTGACAATTAATCATAAAGGTCACGAGTCTGCAAACAGCCAAGTCAAGCCTGACATCTGACCTTCTGATCCATTAAATCCCGCGCGGAAGTTGGCACCCACGCAGGCCAGCCGATGGGAGGGAAACCGCAGATCTGGAAAAAAGGAAACACAAGAAGGTAAATAGAAGTGTTTTGTTTTTGTTTTTCTTTTCTCTCTTTCTTTCTTTTTTTTTTTTAAGTTCCCCCAACATTTGTTTCATCTGCAACTGCTCTTCTTTCTGTGTTTAAATAGGGCCTGGTTTCAGAGCTGTCTCTGATTCTGAATAAATGCAAATAGACTGAGATAAAATCTTCCAAGGGGAGATAGTTTCAGAGAAAAAAACATGAGCACAGAAGTTCAATAACACATTAGGGGCATAGGACAACGCTTGTGGATCCCAAAGATCTATCTGGCTGTGGGCAAGACTCGGGAGTTTTGGATTGCCAGCCTGGAAAGATGGTTAAAAGGCAAATGTAGAGCTGAACTGGTTTAGAGATTTTGTGCTAACGAAGGTATGGTTGGCCTCAGAGGATGTTTCCCAGGACCGGTCTCAGCCAACAGAAGTGTCCGCCATGGCCTGTGGTGCAACGACAGGTCCTCATCAGGGGACGTAGCCGGGCTTGGAACTGTCTAGATGGTGTTCAGTGTGATTATGCTGGGGACACTTCCCACAGGTATCCACAGATGAAAGAGGCGGCCAAACAGACCATGGCATCTACTTGTTCAGCAGTGGACGGTTCCGAGGGTCTGTCTGAAGAGCAAGCGAGAAGCTGCTTTTTAGTTAACTGTGGTCCCACAAATTTTGTGGTTGTTGTGGGGAACTTAGAACTCAGAGAAACAGGGGTTAGTAGAGCAAACGTCTGTGTTCCTGCTGCCTCAAATGGACCATTGATAAATTTTGTCGTAGCTGCTTTTCCTTTTTAAATTAAAAAATAGGGAGTATAGGTATAATCTTGACAACCCCACTCTAAGGCCAGACCATGAATCTGTATTTTTCTAGTCCACTTTTTTTTTTTTTTTTACATTTATATACAATATGTGCGTCCAGGACAATGACTCGGGTTTGTGTGTTTCAACTTTACCTCTATGATACGAATCTCTGTATGTGTATCTACCATTCTCCATTTTTGACTCAACATCGTGTATGGAGAGCCAACCGTGTTGGTCTGTCACATTCCCTGTAGCCGCCACATTGGATGAATATATGCTCCATCACTGTCTTTTCACTCAACACCCAACATTTACAGCACCATAAAAGCGCTTGTTATATCATTAAAGTGATTGTTGGGTGTGTGTGGGTGTGCATCTGCATGTGCGGATGTGTGAGTTTCCTCTGTGACGGACTCTGAGCTCCTCAGGATGCTGTCGTGTTGCTTTCACAGTGGCTCTTTTACTCCATGACTCCACGCAGAAGGGACACTCGGTGTGTTTAAAGGCAAAACATACTTGTTAAAAATTGATCGGCTTGTTATTCATTTTCCTCCCTTTTAAAACAACACGGCAGAAGACTCTGGGGTTGTATTTATCTGCCTTCATCAGGCTCTGTCCACTGCTCTTGTAACAGACTTGAAATCCCAAACCATCACTATGACTTCACTGTTTGCTAGAACATCAGAAAATCTGATAGCACGAGGCTGAAGACCAAGACATTTTTAAGGAGCATATTCTAAAAGCTTTCTCAAAGAATACACAGACAAGCCCAGGAAGAAGCTAGTGTTTGTAACTGTCATTGTGGCTTCATGGCGAATATAAGTGAACATACACTGCTATCCTTGACGTTGATATTTAAAAACGAACAGTGCCATTGTATGAAAATACTGGACCCTATTTATTTTTTGAGGGTATAATTCTGATTTAGATTTTGAAGAATATATGTGAACCTGACTCAGTGAAAACAACCTAAAAATTCTCACATCATGATTCATAATAATAAGCATTTTCTATGTAACCTTTATTAAGGACATTTTGGGGGCTGGGTTGTGCTAATCTTTTACCTAATTTTACTGAGGTTAAACCTCACAATGATCCTATGACCATTTTTCAGATGAGGCAAGGAGAGGCACAGTGGGTTTAACATTTTTGCCCAAAGTCAAACAGCGAAGAAGCAGCTCGCCAGGAATCCCACCCCGGTAGTAAGACGTCATGGGCCTCTTTCTGAATTAACTAAGAACAGGCCCAGGTTTAAGATAAAACTGCAGAGAAGGAAACTGAAAAACAGTGTGACTGAGGGTGCTTCCAAATTTTGCCATAATCCCAACAGACAGAATCTCTTTCATGGTGTGCCTCAAACCAAGAACAAACCAGATTAGAGCGCTCCAACGAGACAAATTCAAAGTGATTTCTTAGTGATGAAGGAAATTTAAAGGAGCAAGGTCAAGCCCCAGACCTTTCCAACTTAAACATACCCATTTTTAATTCTTCTTCTCTTTAGAGAACTGGGGGCCACAAATTTGCTCATGGCTCAAAGGAGCCTGCCCAGTTTGTTTACATGAGATTCAAAGCAAAAATGAGAATCACTCCCTGGGACAACTTTAGCCTAGAATGTGTGCTCTTTACACATTTTTAATTGGGGCACAAATATATTAACAGTGTGGTTATTTTGTACTTTCAAAGGAATCTGTTTTGTAACTGATTCATATTTATATTTGGAATATATTTATTTCTGGGCATGAAACAGTTCATTTTGTTGAGCCATCTGACCTGAGGTGAAGTTGGCACAATTTCCCGTGACTGCTCCCAATTAATGCAAATTGAAGGTTAAAGGATAAATAAAGTTCCTTTAACTTGGTTTATTAATACGTTATTTATAAACGGCTCTTTACTTGCTCAATTTCTTTTTCAGTCAGTAACTATGTACAAATGAACCACACAGAACAAATGAGCGAATACACCATGGGTATTTTATTGCAAAGTTTTTGTTGTGAAAGAGTTAATATGGCAAAAAAATTAATGTCATCTGTCTGTCTTATTTATCTATCTCTTTAGTCTCAGTTCTCTCATCAAATCTTATGAAGTCTGAGATGGACTATATTGCATTGTAATCTACATTCTTCACAGCTCCCTTTTGTCATGTAATTTTGTACTAAAGACATTGAATCTAGTTCACCGTCTGTCCCCTTTGAGTCTGGTTTTGGTCATGTGACTTGCTTTGGCCAGTGGAATGTTAGCAGGTATGCTGCTTGCAGAAGTCTGAAAAAGTTCTTGTTATGCTCTTGTGTTTTCTCTTGCTCCTCTGTGATTGCCATAGGAAGATGCCTCAGCTAGCCTGTCATGGTTGAGAAACACGGGATGAAGTTGACTCATGTCAGCTGTCTCTGCCAAGGCTATCCTGGATCAGCCTAGACTAGTCAGGCTGTGTAAGTACGAGAGCCGAGGCAAGACCAGCAGAGCCACCAAGCTGACCTAGAGCTAACACATATGAAGGAGCGGGCCCAGCTGGAAGTTGAAGAACCACCCAGCTGACCCTGAGACTTGTGAACCTATAAACGCCAATTGTGTCTAACTATTGAGTTTTGAGGTAATTTGTTACTACCCCCAAGTAACCCTATTCCATGCTATTGTGTACTAGGTAACTGATACAGGACATACGTCTGCTTCACTTAAAAAAAAAAAAAAGATGCCCACCAGAAGATGGTTTAAAATTAGGTAATAAAATTCAGCAAATATTCACCAAATGAGCGGTATCATTCAAGGTTCAACAGGGAAAACATGAATTGGTCTAGGCATTTAAACAGAAGGACTACAATGTCGGAAATTCATCACGCGGGTGAAGGGAAAGATGTAAAGGCCAATGGGAGAACGAGGCATCCAGGAGCTAAATACCTGCAAGAAATCCTTGAGCTACGGGGCAAAAAAGAGCATCAGTACTGGAGCTCTGGGGCCAAGGCCACCCAGCAGAAGCTCACCAGGGCCTCTCTAGTTGGAGCTGAAGCCCTAGAGGAGAGACACAGCCTTCATCTAAGATACTCTGTGAGGCAGAGAGTGTGGGAAAGAAATA
Organism: Ailuropoda melanoleuca; assembly: GCF_002007445.2. Taxonomy (NCBI): domain Eukaryota; kingdom Metazoa; phylum Chordata; class Mammalia; order Carnivora; family Ursidae; genus Ailuropoda; species Ailuropoda melanoleuca. The sequence continues at coordinate 25,705,113 of NC_048223.1, forward strand.
CCCTGGCTTCTCTCTTCCTTCAGCCTTCCATTTTCCCTCCAGGGCTTTCCAAGGCTTGAACCCAAATGCTGGCCAACTGGACTTAGGGACTGGGCCAGCACAACACTCAGGGGCAAGCCTCTCAGTAATGCAAGGGGAGGATCTGAGGGCAAAGGGGAAATACATCACCACGATGTGCAAGACACTATACGAGGCGTTACTCAGTGCTGAGGGCTACATCTGCAGAATACTGAGAATCAGAAAGACTGGGCTTGAAGGTTAGAAAGGGCCTGAATAGTTACAAAGTGAGGGAGAGGATGTTCAGGTAGCAGCAGCTGTGGAAGCAAAGTACTGGCAGTATTGGGGGAAATAGCAGGTGTGCTGGTTCGGCTTAGAAGGTCGTGTGTTGGGGAGGAGGAGGCAGGGGTGGGGAGGGGGCGATGGAACTACAAAAGTGAGAGCTTGAAGGAGTCTGGATTCCAATCAGACTGCACTTCTGTTCTGAAGACAGCAGGAAATAAGATGGTTCTGAGCAGAGAGTAACACGATCCAAATTGTGCGTTAGGAACGTTACTCTCCTAGAGATTGGAGGGATGCACAGATTGGAGGGAGATAACTAGACTAGGGGTTTTTAATTAAGTGCAGACCTCAGAGAATTCACAACCCTTCTGAACAAACTGGCAGGAGTTTGGGTAAGTGTTCAGTTTTCTGAGAGATGGTACGCAGCTTTCACATGGCCTTCAGTGGAGCCCATGATCCCTATCAAAAATTGTAAGCACCAGCAGCAGGGAAGCAATCTAGAAAGCTCCTATAAATACTTCTTTTAATGATGATCAAAAATGTAACAGTGGCAGTGGTAATGGAAGATGTAAACAGACAGACATTTATGAGGTACTATCTAAACAATCTAGATGAATATGAGAATGAGAGATGCTAAAAGGTTTAACTTTGGGCTAGATCTGCCTGCTATTCCTTTCCCTCCCCCTATAAAACAGAGAAAAGTAATCCATGCATCCAAGATGTTCATCACAGATATCACTAATCAAATGCAACCTTTCCTTATTGCTGAGTCAATACAATAAAGATGACGTACAAATGAATGGATATATTTGGCAGAATGTATTATATATTGATATGATCTGTGTATATGTATTATATGCATATTTCCCACATTTGGGAAACTTATATACAGTTGGGCCACCAGCTAGATCTTACCTGAATTCATGAGTCTACTTAATGTTAACTCAAAGCAATTAACACAGATTTAAATAGAGCTGAATCAGGGGGAAAAACTTTGATTTTATTATGAAATTATCATCATAAAATTTTGAAATCAACACATTCTTACCATCAACTACTAGTAACTTCACTGGTAAATTCTTAGCCCCAATCACAGGCAAGTAGGTGTATAGTATTACCATGAGCTATCCTCTTGTCAGTCTGGTGACCTTTGGTTTGGTATTTGAATGGCACTATGGTGGTTTTCTCACCTTGGGGCATTTTCTAGCTGCCATTTGAAAAGAGGTGTCATTATCAGAGTTACTTTCTATATAGGATCATAATAAAGGCAGATTCAGATAAGCCAGATATTTTTCTACTTGGAGTTTTTTGTTTTGTTTTGTTTTTTAAAGGAGATAGAAGTTTATTGACTACCCTACAAGGGAACAGCAGGCAAGACAGCAAAGAAGAAACTGCCTGCTCTTTTTCTACTTGGAGTTTTGATCAGCAAGAAGATATTTACTGTCCATGTCAATATAAAGACTTTCTCTGCTCACCTCAACCCCAAACCCCAAAGTCTGATCTATTCAATTCCAAGCAACTTTTGGAAAATTATCTATATACAAAAATATTCCTAGGGGAAAAAAACCCATCTCTAAATGTAAAAAATTTCTGGCAGTAATTATTTGACCATGACCCACAATAAAAAGTATGTTTTAATCTGCAACACATGTACATATATATAGATGTGTGTGTATATATCTAACTAAAACAACAGTTCTACAAAATAATATTCTTACTTTTGTGTTGCACTTGGATGTTTTCTATTCCATTCAACTCTACCCTATTCTATTCTATTGTATATACTATTTCATTAAAGAAAAGTTAGTAATGACCTGCTAAATTGATTTCATTACCCTCTAATAGGGCACAGCCCACCGTTTGAAAAACATTACTGTAGCAAAATGACTAAAGTACGCTAACTTTATTCACTGATGTAAACATATTCACAAAAGACCAATCCTGAGCAACTGCAAAGGAAAAAAATCTCTTGGCTCTCTCCCTGGCAGCCTGGATGAAGCCAAGGTTTGCTGGGCCAACTTTTGTACTTCGTGGTTGACAATGACTGCAAACTGAAAGGCAGAGATCAAATCCTCACTCTCCTTCTTGACACATCTCTTCCGCTGGGTAATTTATACTGTGCAAGTATCAAGCTATTCAATTTTGCTGTCATTTACTGTTCTTTTTCCAACAGCAATGGAAACACAGGATCGGTTTACTGTTGTCTCTCTTTGGTAGAATTAGATTATTCTCCCTCCTGCCCCCTTAAACAAAGATGGCATTCATCACTGCAGAGAACCACCCCCGGAGGATCTCCAAACAAAGCATGGCAGGGAAACCGCTACCCATGAAGGAGCAATAGCAGAAGCTGGGCATTGAGGCTGTCAGTCCAGGTTCTATACCAGAATTAACTTTGTAATGATTCTTTTGATTGAGTGAACACAACCGTAATTGGAGCAACATAATTAACAGTAATAACAAACAACGAAAGAGACAGTAAAAGGCTATATATCTCCAAATCCAGTGTTATCTACCAAAAGAAAGCTATTTATTAAAAACAATCAAAATCCATTTTCTCTTTCTAAAAGCAAAAAAATAAACAAATATACAAAGTCATCATCAGAGATCCTTTGGAGGCTTTCTTGCCTGTATTCTGGTATTGGAATATTCTTTCTTACATGTGACTTCTTTGACATTCATTCACCTTGATATTCACCTGCTTACTGTGTACCCTCCCCCACACCTTTACCCATTCAACTAGTAAAACATTAGTGAGTGCATTAAAAGCCTGACCTTTTTCAGGTTCTTCTATTAAGCATTTCTACTTCTTAGAATTTATCTTAAATAGACGATTATGGCTACATAGAAAGCTATAATGACAAAGATGTTCATGTGGTATTATCTGTAATGGCAAAAGACTCGAAGGATACAATTAATTGCTAGAAGTTGTAATCTTCAGGTGGTTGGATTATTGGTGATTTAAATTTTACTCTGTATACCTACCTATATTTTCCAAATTTTCCCAAATAAAAATAAAATAAAAGATTAAAAATAACACATCTGTGCTTAGTACTGAGACACTGGTGAGTCTCCAGGTAGAAGATTTTCACCGGGCCAAATAAGCACATATGTGATCATGTCCAGAGACACCCTCTAGTATCTACCTCACTTCCTCAATGGTAAAATGGGCCTGTGCTTAGAACAGCGTCTGGCACATATAAACATGATATAAGTGTTAGCTGTTATTGTTATTATTATATTGGTCCAGGAAAGTGGAAGACTTTTTTTTTTTTTTTTTTAGTTTCATGCTGAACCCAATGCAAAAGCCCAGGAAAAAATGGGTTTGCTCCAAATGTCCTCAAATTTATGCTCTGCATTTGCAGACTCAAAATGGGGCATAAGGAAACTTTTGGTGGTAATGGATATGCTCATTATATTGATTGTGGTGATATATACGTATGTCAAAATCTACCAAATTATATATTTTACATACACTCAGTTTATTTTATATCAATAAGACCTCAATAAATTTGTTTAAAAATGAAGACAAAATGAAGACCTTTTCAGATAAGCACTCCTAAGAGAATTTTCTACCCACAAACCAATGTTAAAAAAAAATATATATATTTTATATATATATAAAATAATAATAATATATAATATTATATATTTTAATATATATAATATTATATATATATTTTAATATATATATATATATAATATTAGGTAGAAGGACAAAAAAATCAAGATGGGAACTTGGAAATATAGGAAAGTAAGCAAATCCACAGAGTGGAAGATTTCAATGTACCTCTCTCAGTAACTGGTAGAATGTTCTTTTTAAGATGAGTTAGGATATAGATCTGGATAATGTGATTACTAAATTTTACTTAATCTATTTAGAACATTGTGGCCAATAACTATAGAATACACAGACTGCACATTAAACATTTACCAAAATTTACCATGTTTTGGGCAAATAAATCTGGAAAAATTCCAAAGATCAAAAATCATATAGAATATGTTCTCTGACTACAGAGGAATTAAGCTAGAAATGGATAATAAAACAATAACTAAAAAAATCACAAATGTTTGAAATTAAGCTGTATACTTCTAATTACCTCATGGGTTAAGGTAAAGCACAATGAAAATCAAACAATATTATGAAGCAAAATATGAAGAAAACATGACATATCAAAATGTGCAAGCTGCTTGGGGCATCTGGGTGGCTCAGTTGGTTAAGTGACCAGCTCTTGGTTTTGGTTCAGGTCATGATCTTGGGGTCCTGGGATTGAGTCTTGTGTCAGGCTCTGTGCTCAGCAGAGAGTCTGCTTTTTCATTTCCTGCCCCTCTGCCCCTCCCCCTTGCACATGTGTTCTCTCTCTCTCTTTCTTGCACGATGGTGCACACACACACTCTCTAATAAACAGATACATAAAGTCTAAAAAAAATGTGTAAGCTGCAGCTAAAAGTGTCCTTGGAGGGAAATGCATATACTTAAATGCATCTATTAGGAAAAAAGGAAGCCTGAAAATGAATGACTTAAATATCTATCTCATTAAGTCATAAAGACAATACCAAGTTAAACAAAGTGGAAGGAAAAATAATAGTTAGAAATTAAAGATATGGAAAACAGGGATGTAATAGAGAAAATAATCCAAGCCAAAAATTTCTTCTTGAAAAATACTAACAAAAGCCTGTAGCCAGGTTAATCAAGAAAAAAGATGAGGAGTAAAAAATTACAAATATGGAATTAAAAAGGGCATCACTATAAGGTTTTAGAGACCTTAATAAGATAAGAGGATATATGAACACCTTATGGCAGCATTTGAAAATATTGATGAAATGGATAAACTACCAAAAAAATTTGCCCAAACAGGAAAACAATAATGCAAATGTGAATAGTCCTATATCCTTTGATAAACTGACTTTTTTGTACTAAAAATTTCCTCACAAAATATTCTCCAGGACTGAACTGCTTTATTGGCGAATTTTACCACACACTTAAGGGAACACACACCAATCGTACATAGTTCATTCATAATATAGAAAAAGAGGGATCATATCGCAATTCATTGTATGAAACTCATTTTATGAGGTCAACATAGTCTTGATTCCATAACTCAGCAAGAACATTACAAAAAAATAATCTTACAAACTAATATCCCATATGAATTTAGGAGAAAATACTAAACAAAATATTAGCAAACTGAATTCTGAGATGCTTTTAAGTGATAACACATTATGAGCAAGAGGAATTTATTTATTAAACCAATAGAATATTGGTTTAATATTGGAAAATCAATGTAAAGCATCCTATTAACAAAAAAGTGGAAAAAAGCATGTGATTATCTCAATGGATATGGGAAAAAAGCATTTGCTATCATTCAAATCTCTTCACGATAAAAGCTCTCAGCAAACTAGGATTGGAAGGAAAATTTCTCAATCTGATAAAACCTATAACAAAAATCTCACTTAATGATAAATATTGAAAGTTTGCTCTTAGACTAGGAAACATTCAAAGATACGTTCTATAACCATCTCTATTAAACATTATGCTAGAGGTCCTAGCTACTGCAATAAGGAAAAAAAAAAGAATGAACAAAAAGAAGAGATAAAACCACAATTATTCTCTGACATTATGATTTGTATGAGAAAACCCAAAATATCTACAAAGAAATTATTAAAACTAATAAGTGAATTTAGCGGGGTCACTGGATATAGGCTCAACATACAAAATTCAATTGGACTGCTGTGTAGCAACAATTAACAGAGAATAAAATTCGGTAAATTATAACATTCATATTAGCATAAAAATATAAAATATCTAAAAATTAAATCTAATAAAAAGATATGAGAGACCTCTACACAGAAAACTACACAAACTTACTGAAAATAAAAAAAAGGTGAGAGTGCACAATTACAGATTGGAAGACTCAATATTGTAAAGATATTGATTCTGCCCAAATTAGTTCAATACAATCCCTATCAAAGTCACATAAGTACTTTTTAGTGGATGTTAGTAAACTAATTCTAAAATTTATGAGGAAAAGCAATGAGCCAAGAAGGCAACATTGAGAAAGAACATGTGAGGACTTAATACTACCAGTTTCAGTACTATGAATCTACATTATCTAACATAGTATGCCATTGACACAAGGATAAACAAATCAAAAGAGAGTCCAGAAACAGGCCCACCCATATATTACCATTGATCATTAAAGATGATACTGCATTGCAGCAAGAAAGGGGTGGCATTGATTAAATAGTGGTAGTGTCACTGACTTCACATGACACAGAAAAATCAATTCCAGGTAGATTGTTGGTCTAAATGTAACATAGGTAGGGGTGCCTGGGTGGCTCAGTTCGTTAAGCGTCTGCCTTCAGCTCAGGGCATGATCCCAGAGTCCTGGGATCGAGCCCCACATCAGGCTCCTCTGCTATGAGCCTGCTTCTTCCTCTCTCACTCCCCCTCCCTGTGTTCCCTCTCTCACTGGCTGTCTCTCTCTCTGTCAAATAAATAAAATAAAATCTTTAAAAAAAAATAAATGTAACATAGGTAAACATATTAATGATTTTTAGGTAACAAAGTTTTTCTTAAACAGGACANAAAATCTTTTAAAAAAAATAAATGTAACATAGGTAAACATATTAATGATTTTTAGGTAACAAAGTTTTTCTTAAACAGGACACAAAAACACCAGCAGTAAAGGAAAAAGGAGATAAAAAAGAAACAAAATAAAAACAGAAATGAACAACAATAAAGGAAAAATAAGTAATTATAGTTAGAAATTTCTGCTCACCATTATAAGAGCGAGAAGTGAAAAATAATATTTGCAATATATATGGCTGACAAAGGAATCATATTCAGAATACATATAAAGCTCCCCTAAATCTATAATAAAAAGGGTAATCCAATAAAAAATAGCCAAAGACTTGGTATCCTCACAGGAGAGGATATTCATGGGCAAAAAAGCATGTAAAAAAGTGCTCAACCTCCTCATTTATCAAAGAAATGCAAATTTAAAACACAAGGAAGTATCTAAATACTTCCAGATAGCTAAATATCTGGATATCCAAATACCAGATAGCTAAGATAAAAAATACTGTCAATACCTAGTGTTGGAGAGGATAGGGAGAAATGGGAGGTCTTATACACTGCTGGTGAGACTGCCATCACTTTGACTATTCTACAGTATCTCTTGAAACTGACTATATGGGTGTGAACCAGCAATTCTGTCCTCAAAGCCAATGGAAGTATATACACATGTTCAGTAATAACCCATACAAAAATGTCCAGAGCTGCATTTTTCATAGCCAAAAGCTGGAAACAATTAAAATGTTCATCCGAGTGGAATGAAGAAAAAGTTGCAATATGTATACAATGGAATATAAATCACCAGTGATGGAATATCTCACAAACACAATATTGAACAAAATAAGTCAGACACAGAAATGCATTCTACGTGAGCCTTTTACATAAAGTTCAAAACAAAGCAATATAATCTCTAGTTTTAGAATTCAGGATAGTTCTGTCTTTTGGGGAGAGCATGAATGGGGACATGAGGAGAGTGTATCCTTCCTGGCAGTTTCCATTTCATGATCTAAGCAGTGGTTACATGTGTGTATACACTTTGTGAAAACTTATCAAGCTGTATGTGAATGATTTGCATACTTAATTGCAACACATTAACGGTCCATGAAACCATCTTGGTAAATAACCACATTTTTAAGAGAATGTATATATGTGTTTTAATGGAACGTATATGCATGCTCTGCTTCAAAGCATAAGTTTATTTATGAAAACTTTAAGAAATATCACGTGTGTTTTCTACTTAGTATTAATAAGAACACAGCCACGGTAAGAACGATGATAGGACCTAAAGCATACTTCAGGGGAAATTTCAGATCTCTTGCAGAGTGTAGAGCAACGCTGTCACCTATATTGGGTGAGGGAAGGGAGGAGGCTGAAAAAACAGCTTTAAGTTACCAGGGTTTTCTGTAAAGGAGTTGTGGAGTATGTCAGTCACGTTTTCTCTTTGTGAAGAATAGGGAAAATTGTTTTTCTTGCAAGAAATGAGCAGCAAAAATTGTGTAACTAATGTCTTCCCTCTTCTCATTGGCTTCTAGAAAACTCAGCCCTAGATGTGTGCATACTTGTAGGACAGTGTTTTTCACATTTTCTTTTACTATGGCCATGATAAGAAATACATTTTGTATCATGACCCAACACACAAACACACACATAAATTTGAAACATACATTTTTAGTAAATAATGCCTTACTTTGTGCAATGCCCTGTGATATTTTCTATTCTACTCTGTTCTAACTTTCACATCCTATTTCATTAAAAGTGGCTGACCACTTACTAGATGGAGTCATGGACCATTAATGTGCTGCAACTAAGTTTGAGAAACACGTCCAGAGCTCCTGACAACTATTAGGCATTCAATAAAACGCAATTCAATGAATAATGGTATACATTTTGCATAATAACCTAACCTCCAGCTTGTTTTTAGTGCCTACCCTTGTTTTCCTTTGCCTTCTTGTTCTTTTTCTTTTCTAATTTATGTTAATGTATTATAGTGTACGTATCTTTATAAGTTGTCATAATCTTTTCCAGAACAAGTCCTTAAGGCTTTCAAAGTCACATTGTAAATCAGTCAGAGCAAAGCCAGGAGACAAAAGTCCTCCAAAGTGCCGATTTGTGCTTCTCTGGGAACAGGAAGCTCTTTACCTGTAAGAGAGCCACTTCCTGTCCCACCACTGTAACAATGTCTGCGGCACCAGTGCACATGAAAGCAGATGGCAACTGTGACGAAGTGACAGGAGCTCACCTCTACCCTTACAGGGGACCACACAGACTCTTGCTTTCCATGAAGTTCTCTTGCATTTCCGACAGCTGGGAGAGACAGAGCCAGCTCATTCTGAGAAACACAAAGGCACTTTTTGAAAGAGGAACAAAGGGTTCTGCCATTGACTGTGAAGAATGGTGTGAGCGTCTATGTGCATCGCTGTGATAAAGGAGTTCATGGTCTTGAGTTTCCTTTATCTCTCTTTCCAGGGTGTAAAGTCTTCCTCAGGTCATTGAAACTGTGTGTCTACAGAAGAGCTAGCAAACATGTTGGAAGGAACTAGTCTGGGCACGTGAGAATGAACTTTATCTTTCTGATGCAGGAACAAATTTCACCTTAATAAAACTTTGATTTTAAAATTCTGTCCTATTGAACAAAACTTTCTCTACAAAAAGGTCTTGGATCACTTTTGGGCAAAGTGCCATCCTGGCTTATTTTCCACACCCAAAGAAAGGAAAACATGGTTTGGGCCCACTGCTATGGCTCGACTTGGTAACGCTGTCCTTGTGAGGATGAGGTTGTGGGCAAAAAAGGAATGTGAACCTGATTGGTCATTCCTTTAGCAAAAAAGAGTCACAAATGACAAGAAATTTAACAGGGCTGAAATGGATCACTTCTTTTCTAGGAAATGGATTCTAAGCTTTGTTTCTACTTTAGTTCTAAGAAAGCATGGATGCTTCCAGGGAAACAACCAAAAAATACAGACTATGATTTTCAGGCACCGATGTCTACAGAAGTATTTGTCTTAGTAGTATGAAAGCAGAAGCAGCCTGCAGGTTCCAAACTGGGTGGGAGTACTTTAGAAAGTAATTGTGCAGCCAGTAAAGCTAGTACTTACAAATCACAACATGAGAAATACTCAAAATCACATGTTAAACAAAAAAGCAGTTCAAAAAACTATATACACAAAATACGAATTCAACCATTTTTTAAGCCTAAGGGTATATATTATATATGCATAGAGAAAGATTCATAGAAACACCCCCAAACTGTTAAGAGGAACTATAAACGATGACTAGCAAAATCAAGCATGAATATTAAAAGTCTTTATTCTTTTTTTATTTTTCAAAGTTTTCGCTATAGGCACGGATTGCTTTTTACAACTAGATAAATAAAAGCCATTATAAAAAACGTAACCATGCATTTCTTTATAAATTCTAGTTTGTTCATTCATTGACTCATAAATATCTGGAAACTGTTCATTTTCTCTTTAATGACAACTTCAGGAGTTAAATTTCTAGCTTAACACAGAGAAAAGGAAGACTGGATAGATCACTGAATCTTAAAGTAAAAGTGAAACATGGCTTCTTAGCCTCTGGACATGCCTGCGTGAAGGAAGATCACATTAAAAAAAAAAACTCTTTTTCTTTTATACATTTATTTTTCACACGGGCTGCACAGACTAATTTAAAACTGTGGCTTATAGGGTGCCTGGGTGGCTCTGTTGGTTAAGCAACTGCCTTCGGCTCAGGTCACGATCCTGTAGTCCCAGGATCGAGCCCCGCATCGGGCTCCCTGCTCAGCGAGGAGTCTGCTTCTCCCTCTGGCCCTCCCCCATCTCATGCTCTTCCTCTCTCTCTCTCAAATAAATAAAATCTAAAAATAAAAAAATAAAACCCAAAACAACAAAACCCCCTGTGGTTTATAAATAACAGTAAAGGTTTAGATGGCCTTGGCATAAATCCCCAGTCCTGCAGCCACGAATGTTGTCCAGCCAGCTACAGGCAAAAGTGAGCAAGAGAATAATCTCTATAGCTCTTTGAAAAGGAAATGAAGGCAGTACAAAGAAATGAGGCTGCCTTGTTCAAGCTAAGACCATAGGGTAGTCACAATTGTTTTAGCAGGCACGCCAGCCCACATGCTAAAGCATCTCCATTTTTCATGTGGTTTCCAGTTACTTTGTCACTTTCCTGAACCATGCCTGTTGGTGTGGGATACCACGAAAGGCTCACCGTTGCACTGGCAGGTGCAGAGGGGAAGAGTACAGGATAATCTGTTTTATCATTTATTTCTGACTTTATATATTTGACAGATCATTCCATATTGCAAAAAAGAAACGAGAAACCCTAATATAAAACCTTGACTAGCAAGCCACTTAATTAATTAAGAAGTTTATCTTCAAAAAATTCTTAGTTTAAATAAAGCACAATCTTACAAAGCAAGTCAATGTAGCAAATTATACACACTGAGACTTTGGCAATGAAGCTCCTGCAACCCCTTGCTAAGCTTTGCTACATTTTTAAAACCGATTTCTCAGTGACATGGATGGGTACACCACCTACGATACGGCAGTCTTACGCCCTGCTCTCAAAGTTTCTAAGCAGGGAGTTTTAAAGGAACTTCAGATGCTATCACAAATTGGATAGAAGCATGTTTACTTTGGAAAAACACATGAAGCATAAAGAGCCACTAGGATTTACCCATTGGGTTTTCTGGTTTTAACGGGAAGTTAAACTTCTTCAACACTTTGGAACATCTTCCAGCTTTTAGGCTAAGACTTTTACTACTGATTGGGAACTGACATTTGGCCCATAATGATGTGATCTGTCTGGGTGTCTGAGCTCAAAGACAGGATTATAGTGTCAACCAGGGAGTGAAAGTGAAGAAAGCCAAACTTCCAGGTTAGGTAAAGACTTTGGTTTGGGAATAAGACTACAAATCCCCAGTGAAGAGTTCCATGCTCATCTACCCTCCCATGTGCCCACCCCAGGCAGTGCCAAGCCCACTACCTGGAAGCTCTGGGGGGTCCTCAGTGATTCTTGAGGGGCGTAAGATCACAAAAGGCTCAAGATCTAAGGGTCAGGGATTTCTAAGTCCACACTGATATAAATAAATACATGGATAAATAAATAAACAGGAGAAAAGTGAAAGCTCTTCTTCAGAGTAGAATGCGAACTAATAAATACAGAAGGAATGATGGAGTTGGAAAACCATCACTGGGTGCTAACATTAGTGGCTAAACATTTGAGGAGGAAAATAGTATTTGTATAGTTTCAAGGTGTCACCTTACCCAAGTGATCAGAACTAACATTACCAATAGTGGAATAAACTGACATCATGTATTTCCTGATACAATGCACTGAGAAGGACACAAGATCTTCATTGTGATATTCCTTCCTTCCAAAAATAAACTACCTGAATCCAATTTTGAGGAAACATCAGAAATCCAAGCTGAGAGACATTCCATGAAAGAACTGACCTGTACCCTCCAAAAATGTCAAGATCAAGAAATATCAAGGCTGAGGAATTGTTCCAATAGAGAAGCTCAAGGAGACAAACACATGCAGCATGATATTCTGGAATGGATCCCAACTGGGAAAAATTTGCTGTCAAGAATATTGTTGGACAATTGGCAAAATTTGAATATGGAATATCGATTGATAGGATCCTATCATTGTTGGATTTCCTAGGTTTAATAACTATATTGTGATTATGTAGGAGATTGGCCTTGTTCTTAGGAAATGTGTGCTGAAGCATTGAGGAGTGAGGGCAAAAAAAGACAGCGAGATGGGGAACAGAGATTTAATGGTACAGAAACACCATTTTCTCCACTCTGGAATTCCTCCCCCAGCCCCATCAGAGAGTAGGGGTGAGGTCGACTGGGAAGTGAGGCTCAGTACATTCAGCGGGAGGGAGAAAGGATGCGCACAAGACACACACACCCCCCCCCCACACACACACCCATTCCAGGGGCTGCTTGGGGATCTGGGGGAGCTTCTATAATCTCAGGAGTCTTATTCTGAAAACTCCTAAACTTCAGCTTTGTGACGGGCATTGCTGCTTTCTGGGATGAGGGGAATGAAGGTGTTTCTCATAATTTATTTGTTCGTTTGCATTTGATATGTGGCTTGGAGATGAAACTCTGACGACATCTGTCCCAGGAATCTATGATCTGCAGGGCTTCACCAAGACCTGTTTCCCTGTCCCTTCCACTTTAGGGCAACTCTCGGAACATACTGCAAGGTGAATGTCATTTGCCCCCTGTGGCAGGCTTGTTCAGAGGGTTTGTTTAGAATAGGTTGCATTTGCTAGCACATTTTTGACACCACAGCAAATCTTATGGGAATAAAATGCTTTTTTTTTTTTAAGATTTTATTTATTTAATTGACAGAGACACAGCGAGAGAGGGAACACAAGCAGGGGGAGTGGGAGAGGAAGAGGCAGGCTCCCAGTGGAGGAGCCCGATGTGGGGTTCGATCCCAGGACCCTGGGATCCCACCCTGGGCCAAAGGCAGACGCTTAACAACTGAGCCACCCAGGCACCCCATAAAATGTTCTTTGGACCATGGTCAACTGCAGGTTAACCAGTCAGAAAACTGGGACTATGGCAAAAATGAAAACCAGAACTTGAAAGTTAATCCATCTTCAAATACAGACACATGTCAAAAGCCTCTTATAATCAATAATTTATATACTAGTTAATCTAGACTATGTGGGAATCTTGTTAAAATTCAGATTCTGACTCAAGAGGTCTGACTGGAGCCTGAGATTCTGGATTTCTTACACGGAGGTGCCAAGGCTGCTGGCCTGCATCTCAAAGACCAAGGTTTTCAGTAGCACACGATTTTAGCACCTTCAACCAGAGAAGTGAGGTATTACGAGGCCCATTTTTATGATGAGAAAACTGGGGCTCAGTGTGACCAAATAAGGTTTCCCAAGGTACCAAGGGAAGTGGGTGAGAAGTAGAATTTAAGCTCAGGCCTCTTTCACTCATTCACCATATTGCCGGGTCAAGGTGCCCCTCCCCTCCTCAGGTGCCTGGAAGAGCACCAGCACGGCCCTGTGGTCACATGCCCTAGATGACAAGCAGTCCTCAGTGACACCGACAGCCGGTGGGTCCCCAATCTTTTGGGGGAGTCATACATCCCTTTGAGAACCTAACATGTCATCTCTGTGTTTGTTGCTGCTTTGATTTAATTCCAGAAATTGCTCTTGCATGCATCTGCATTTCTACATCCAGTCCTGCGAGGTTTATGGACCCCCTCGAAGTCTACCTGTGAACTCCACTGAGAAGAAGAGCTGATGCAAAGGCCTCAGGAGGATGCCAGAGATCTCACAAAGCTTAAGTACTCCACACCTGGTGGCCTTTTAACCACCAAAGTGGCCTTTAACCCTTCAGTGGCCCTCACCCCAACTTCCAGAGGGATGTGAAAAGGGGCATTTTTCTCTTGCCCGTTATTTAAGCACCTCCAAGCTGTGACTATTGCTGAGGTAAGTTCTTTTTTTTTGAAGATTTTATTTATTTATTCGACAGTGATAGAGACAGCCAGTGAGGGAGGGAACACAAGCAGGGGGAGTGGGAGAGGAAGAAGCAGGCTCATAGTAGAGGAGCCTGATGCAGGGCTCGGTCCCGTAATGCCGGGATCACGCCCTGAGCCGAAGGCAGACGCTTAACTGCTGTGCCACCCAGGTGCCCCTACTGAGATAAGTTCTTAAAAGGAGTTTTTACAACTCAGCCAAAACAACTTGAATCATTATACAATAAATAACTCTGATCCTACCACTTCAAGATGATATCATTAATAAAAATTCAACTCAATGTGATTTCATGGTCAAAAAGTCATTAGAAAGGCGAGTCAGATATATTGGGGTAAATTGAAAATGCAAACAAGAAAAAACAAACACAGACATACGTGAGGCTTTCCTTATCCTGAGCTCACATCAGGTGCCCTACAGCAAAGCCCGGCTCTGATCGCCACAATCCCAAGACATTTCTTCTTGGGAAATGGGGTCCAGGAACAGAAAGACATAGAATAAATTATCCTTTGGCAATATAGGGAGCTTTATACTTAAAGAATTTCAGCATCCAGCTACTATTCTCAGTGACTCATTGCCAATAATTTAACCAAAATATAAGGCTCTTGTTTGCTTTGTAGCACTTGGCCTAAAAATTGAAATCAAACAAAATAGGCTGGTAGCCCTGAATCAATTTTATACTTTTGTTTTTCTTCTAGCTGCTTTCATGTTTGTTTTTTTAATCTTAGTAGAAAATAGTATACAAAGAACATCAATATTTCAGGTTTGAAATCTCAGAGCTTAAAGGAATGCTTAAAGATAATTTCATTTAAATTCCTCTTCTTTACAGTTGGGGAAAGCAAGAAGCAGAAAGGTGAAGTGACTTTCTCAGTCTTAAACTTGTGCCAGGACTGGAATTCCTGTATCTCCTGCTGTTAGAATAGAGATGAAACAAGGTGTAACTTAAATTTTTTTTCAAGTTCAAGAGTATACCGTGGAAAGCAAATATCCCTAGAGCTAACTGCCTTGGTAAAGTCTGAGTTACTCACCCAGAAATGTTCCTCGCATTCACATGCACATGTATCTATCTTTTATTTTCATAGAAGGATCATATTACAAATGGATCTTGCTCATTCAGTTTGCTTCTTCATTTGAACTCCTTTCATAGTGCTATTTTCAAATGCGCTCTCTTCTCCTAAATGGGTTACATAGTCTTCCCAAATGGAATTTATTCCATTTATAATTTACTAAACCATTTCCTAATGGTGTACTTTAAGGTTGCTTGCCATTCTTGGTACTACAAGCGATTGAATATATTTTAACTGCATACATCTTTTCATATACGTCTCTCACTTGTTTCTTTTTCTGGAAACTTCCTATTTTAGCAACTCCTTCCCCTCTTGCTTTGCTTTCGTTTCCTCTGCTTTATTTGATCACTACCTGAAATGGCATGTATTTGCGTATTCATTTTTTGTCATTTGTATCTGCCTACTAGAATGGAAGTTCCTTAGGTAAAGAACTCACTTTATTCACTGCTGTGATCTCAGCACACAGAATAACGACGGGCTCCTAGCAGGTGCTCAGTAAATATGTAATGAATAAATGAATGCATGCTTTGCACATTTTACTATCTGATAAGTGGTCTTTTTCTTATTGATTCATAAGAGTTTTTTATAAAGTAGCTAAACAAGCCATCATTTGTCATTTGTGTTACTACTGTATTTTCCAGGGTGGTGTTAGTTATTTGACTTTGCCGAGGAAATTTTTCTTTTTTGCATTTAAAGAATGTTCAATTATTATATACTCACATTAACATCTGTCCTTTATGGCTTTTGGGTTTCATGTCTTGCTTAGAAAGGCCTTGTGCAGTCCAGAGTTATTTTTAAAAACTTGTCTGGTACTTTCATGGTTTGTTTTTACACTGGAATCTTTGATTCGTTTGGAATTTATTTTGGCTTAAGTAGTGGCTATGTATTCAACTTTGTTATTTTTTCCCCAATAGTTAGCCAGTTGACCCAACATTAATTAAAGAATAATCTATCCTCTTCTCATTGTTCTGAATGCCATTTTATTGTATACCAAATTCCCATAAATAGTTACCTCTATCTCTGGTCTCGGTTCTGCTAATTTGCCTACCTTTTCCTGTGTTGGTACTAATTTATCTTAATTCCCTTTGCTTTGTGGTGTATTTTAACATCTGAGTAAGACTGGGCCCTCCTCTTTGTCCTCTTTTTGCCATAATTTTCCTATCAACTCTCACATCATTGTCTTTCCATAAGAGCATCAGAAAGCTACTGAACCAAGCAAACCCTCCCTCCAAAAAATTCTATTTTTTTAAGATTGATTACTTTTTGGATTAATTTAGGAAGAAATGACATTGATACAAGAACCCAGCTTTCTTGGCTTTTGACTGTCCTTTATGCTCTCTCAGCTTCCTTGATACACAAATAAAGTTTAACTTTCTTCAGTGGGAAGAGTTAAGAGGACTCTTATACCAAAAGTAAAACTATTTCTTTTCCAGTTATCCATTGATGTGAAGCAAACCATCCCAAAAGTTAGTGGCTTAGAACAACAACATTTTATTACATCTCTCGATTTTTTAGGTTGGACATTCCAGCAGGGCTTGGTTATTCTTCTGCTTTCTTGTACGGTTTGCTTGTTTGCTTTCATGTACTGTTAATTGAGGACACTCAGGGACATTCAGCTGGTGGCTGGGCTGGCCTAGAGGGACAAGACAGCTTCATTCCCGGGCATGACATCTTAGCAGGGTGACAGGAAGGCTGAGCTCAGCGGGGACTATCTCCTACATGTACCTGGGTGTGGCCTCATTAGCAGGGCAGCTTCGGGTAGCTGGAATTCCGAGAAGGTGGCTCAGGACCAGAGAGGGAATCTTCCAGAGAACAAAGAAGAAGCTGCATGGCTTTCTGTATTCAGCATGGTCTCAGAAGTCACATCGTGTCTTTTCCACCATACACTACTGGTCAAAATGGTTACAAACCCACCCAAATTCAAGCACTCCCAGATACACTCCGCCTCTTGTGGGGAGAAGGTCAAAGAATTTGTAGTCCTGTTTTAAAGCCATATCTCCTACTAGTAGAAAACTAGATGATTTCCCCACATTAGTTTAATTACTTATGACTTTTCTCCATTATTCTTTCTACTTCCATCATCTCTGCCTCTGGAAACACTGACATGATGCAGAACTGGAAAGTATGTCGTTTTTGAAATGAAATTTTCAGTCGAGTTGCATTCTGTGCCAGTGTACAAGGGGACAGCCACGCCCTCAGCAGGCCTGGCTTTCTTCCTCTGTGCTTCCTGCCTCCTCCTCCTCCTGGCCACTGGACAGCTTGCTGCTGTCTCTACCCAAGGGCAGCAGGAGCACAGAAAGTCAACTCTAATTTGTCAGTTTTTAAAAACTTGTTATTTGGCAGCAATTTTGCATAAAGGCAGAAAGGAAATTAAAATGAAAAGTACATGTTTTGAGGATTAATAGTGAAACCCAACCAGTTATTATAAAGAACACGAGGGATGACTATTCTTTTTATTGATCCATGGCCTTATTTCAAAGACCCCTAAAGAGAAGCCCTGGTAATTCCCTGCACATCTTCCTCAACCATCCCCTTCTCGTCTAAATTCCAGCGATCACAGCAGCATACATTGATATCTATTGTTCTAGGCACTTCATATATGCTTAGTATCATACTGAACCCCAACAGCACTTCAAGGGTGGGGATTGTTATGACCATATTATAGCCAAGAACACTACTGCTCAGTGATGAACTGAATCGTGCAAGGCTTACAGAGCTAAAGTGTAGCACATTACTCCCTACATCCTTGCTGCACACAATGCGGTCCCCTTCCTAAAGGCATCAGTATCACTTGGGAACTTGTTAGAACCTCAGGCCCCAGCCCAGACCTAGTGCATCAAGAGCCCCAGATGATGCATATTCCTTTTAAAGTTTCAGAAGCACAGCTGTGTACCCCAGGGTCTGCAATGATTCTGAGCACTGGAATCCCACAAGGGAGCTTTAAAAGTACTGATTTCTGAGTTCCTTTCTCCTTTCTCAACTCCAGTCTCGTTGGTCTGGGGTGCAACTTGGGCACAAAGCTCTTCATGTGGTTTCAATATTCAGCAAAGTTAGAACTAGTGCTCGATGTGGCTCATTGATACAAAGCATATATTATATCTTGTATGTTTGCTTCTCATCATTTTTATACATGTTCGATGTCTGCAACATGAATATATTTTTATATCAACTCTCTTTCCAGGGTGGTTTCTTGCCCGAAATATGAATTCCATCATCTTGACCGAATATGAACCGCTGTTGTTATTGTTGAAAATGGTGCTTTAATTGGTCTGCATGGGGCTGGGGAATCGGTATTTTTGAAAAAGGGCCTCATGTGATTCTATTGTGCAGTCAAGGTTGAACAACACTGGGTTGGCTCCTACGGCTCCAGCCGATGGTTGCTATGGAGAAATTGGGTGGAGGAGCGCCAAATGTTCTGACTTTCGAAGAAGAAACGTAAGACCCAGACTTTTATAATAAATATTGTCAACAAATCTAGATTTTTGAAAAGCTGCATGTAAGTAAAATAAATCACACCTGCAGGCTGCTTGTGTGTGTGTGTGCATGCGTGTGTGTGTGTGTATGCGCGTGTTTGTATGTGTCTGTACGTGTGTGTCTGTTAAGGGATATAACATGCTTGATAGATTTAAAGTCACTTACTTGGAGGTCCACGACCCCCCAAAGTCTGATTATTATAAATGCCATCACTACTGATACCTTGGGAGAAAAAAAGCCAGAATCATTGCATAAAAAGGAGTCACAGTATCATTTCTGACAATGTATATAACACACAGCCCAAGCTAGAGACTGTCAAACCTTGCAGAATGAGAAGCTGTGCCTACCTTTGTGTTCTATGCAATGCCTGGATATGCCAACAGAACCAGGGAATGTGTAACAACAAGAGGGGGCAGGAGGCATTCTGAGGTTCCGGAAAGAGCCACTGTGTAAGGACAAGGCACTATTGTCATGATTTCCACCCACGGCCTGAGCACCATTTAGTGACGAAGCAAAACCAAGAAAAGGAGACTCAAGAAGAAAAGTGGGGACCAGAAATAAAGGTGCATACAAGAAATATGGCGAGAAGAAAAGTTTTCATCTGGTTTCCACACCACTGGGGGCTCCTCACATCTGAACTCATTTGCCTGGACTAATAAATAGTGGGCGCTTCCCCGAAACCATGGTGGGGTGGTTGAGGTACTGGGGACTTGAGACATGTAGCTGATGAGGTTCTGAGCAATGCCCCGGTTGTTGAATTAGCTGATGTAATTTGGGTGCAAGGTGATAGAGGGCTCTGAATCTAAGGGCATTATTGCATTTGTCTCATGGTGATTAAGGAGTTGGAGGCAGCATCAACATCAAAATAAATAATGATGATGATGATGGTGATGATGTCGATGATGACATTACCATCACTGATAATAGCAGCAGTGATAATTACTAAATGCTTAGGATGGGCCATGCACTGTGCTAAATGTCTCACATGTTGTGTCTTATTCATTCTCAACACAGCGACCACACTGATTCTTTTATAAGAGAAGGCAAGTCTTGCTTTCCTCTTCTTAAGACCTTTCAGTGGCTCCCATTTTCCTAAGTGTAAGAGACAAAATCCCTTCAACCACCTGCAGTACCCTACCTCCATCAACTGCCCGTTTCCCTTTCCTACTCATTATCTCTCTGACCATCCCCTCTGGCTTCCAGAAACTTCTGCCGCTCCTCAAACATGAAGCCTCTGCACTGTGTGCCTGAGGTAGAAATTCTTGTCCCAGATAGCAAGCTTCATTCCCGTCACCTTCTCAGGGAGGCCTTCTCAGACCAGTCTCAGACCAGCTTCTCACTCCTACATCCCCCCTTTTTCTTTCATTCTCTCCATTCTGACATCCAATATTTTGCTCATTGATTTTAATTTTTACTTTCCCTCATCCATTGGAAGTTATGCTTCATGAAAGCAGAGATTCTCTTTTATTTTGTTCATTTATGTATTTTTAGTGCCTAGAAAATGCTGGGCACATAGCCGGCACTTGAGAAATACTTTTGGAATGGGTAAATAAATGGATTTAATCCTCGCAGCAACCCTAAAAGATAGGTGCTATAATTATCTTGCTTTAACAAATGCTGAGCATGAAGTTTAAAGATATCGCATTTGCCCAAGATCACAAGTGAGAAGCTAGTAGGCAGGAGACATAAACGTAGGACCACCTCGACATTACAGCTCATAAAAATTTATGATCCCCTGTATTGTTGTTTTAACACTTTTGGACCTTTCTTGGGAAATCATAAATGCAACAGTTAGAATCTAGGAGTGGAGTTATATCATGTGTAGTTTGGACTAGGGCAATTACTGGGAGCCAATGAGAAAATGAAGGAAAAACCCCAAAGTCAACTATTTTTGTTTCCTATGGTTACAGTAATTTTTAATTTTTAGAGCAGTTGATACCACTTCTTGGATAATCGTTTGTTGAGTAGATGGACCTTCTGAAGTATTATGGTGATGGGAAATAAATCAATGTTTAGCAAGTCCTATTTCCTGAGGGTGAGTAAGTCAAGGGCCACTTTGACTATAAACTGCTTAAGAATTTCATCCAGTGAGAGCCAAAGAATTTAGGAGTCCAAAGACACTGTAGGAAGTGACCCCATATAATGCAAACATGTCCCCAGAACTCTGAAAGACTTTTGCAGAGAGTGCACTGACTCGGTTTCTAAGACCACTCCAACATTCCCTCATTCAAAAATAAATTAGATAGAATTCAACTTACACCAAACACAGGATTTCTGAGCTGGCTGAATGTGCCCGAAGTCTTGGGAGCACTTGGTAAATATTAAGCAATCTACTTAAGCCCGAGCTTTCAGTAGGTCAAAGTCCTTAGTCCATAGGGCATTCATTTGTACTGTGTTTGGCCAAACCAAAAAGCGAAGTTCAAGGAAGAAGAGATTAAAACACTTTCTTTCTGGGGGGAAAAAAGAAAGAAAGAAAGAAAAGAAAGAAGAAGAAAAGTAATGTGTTCGAATGCCTTTTGAAAGCTGTCTGAAAAAAGATATATAAGCAGAAAACATTTTTTTGAAACTAAGTAATAAGCTTGATGGTTGAGATGTTTCTTAAATCTTAATATAATTTGAAGATAAATAAATCGCTGGCTTGACATTTTAAGCTCACTAATTTCAAATAACAAATTTTAGAATTTCCAGAAAAATGTAGTTTGCTACATGTATGTGTATTTTGCTAGTGGAAAAGTCTGAATTTCCACACGCAGGACAGAGAAATTAGAAAAATGTGGCATTCTGCCTTCTAATATACATAAATGACCTTAAACAATTTGATATTACTTTCCACTCCTTAAGTAAATTTCCAATTATCTCCTTTGTTACTAAGGATGGATGGAGTAAGGGAAATCACACAAGGCTCAATTCATGCACTCAGAATGACTGCTTGAAGTGCAAATGTGAAAATTCCACCTGAGCCTTATTTGAAACAGAATAGATACTGGGTTCAGTTACGAAGGCTTTGCACTCTTAATGCAAATGTGTGTTTATTTAGGACTACTTGGCAAACCGATATTTGAAAAGCACATGATGGTAGGAAACAAAAAACAACTCAAGGATAGATAGAAGTTTTGGAAACTGTCACAGGAGAGCATGAGTAACATGCACGCAGACACGTGTCAAAGTTACAGTGAAGTGTCCCCTCAGTCATCTGACCTATTATTGGAGTAATGACTCGACCGTGCCGACCTCAGTCAGTCAATGTGGTAGTTCAGGGTGGAAGGAAATTGCCTTTTCTAAATGTCTACGTTTTTCAGACACTTCATATTTTAATAAAGACAATAGCCTTCGAGATAGAACTTCCCATAAATTACTTCTAATCTTTACAATAATCCTATGAAGTAGAAATTATTAACCCCATTTCACAGGTGAGAAAACTGGGACTTGAAAAGTTTAAATAAATTGTTCCATATTGAATTCAAACCTAGTTCTGATTCCACAGCCCCCAATTTTTCTTTGCCACCTGCCCAAAAACAAGACTATAAATAATAACAAATAATTTTATGTGGCTTATACTGCTCCCTAAGGAATGGGTTGCTGAGAACGTTCACATAAACATTACAAAGATGTCAATAAACAAGAGAGAAGAGCCATGGAGGTTATACCTTTTATGACAAACAACCGATTAAAGTAGGCCTTGAAAAACTCTATGAAAATATTTCAAATATCACAAAAAAATTTGTGTTGCTTCAGAGAAATAACAAATAAGCAAAATACATCATTTTTCAGTGAGATGATGGCTGACAGATATGTATATATCTGTGTATAAACACCTAGAGTCTCTGTATCAGGATGCCCATTTTTCCTTATTTTAGCCACTCTGATATATCTCACTTCCAGATATGTATAGAATAATGCCCCGAGTGAAGGCTTCTCCATCTCTAGCCTGTTAGAGACCAGCTGCCTCACTTAAAAACATTTCTAAGCCCTGTGTTTATAAGAAAAATCATTTTCCTGTCACATGTATTAGCCTGACTATTTTCTATCCAAGAGCATGATTTCCTGCTTCTTCACCAAGAGTTACTTGAAAGAGTGCGCCCATCCAGCAAAGAGCCATTGCATCAGAACTTGGAGATGCTCAGGAGTGTGCAGGAATTAGGCAGAGGGCAGAACGGGCACTCTGTCTGCCCATGTTTGGAAGCTGACAGACTGCAGAGAGGAAATGATGAATGCCACAGAGCCTGCGGCCAACTTCACGTCACTGGGCTTTATAAAAACAAACAAACTAAGGCTCTTCGACCGACTAGAACTGCTGAAACAACTTTAATAATGTGGCTGCTTGGAAATGTCCTGGGAGGTTAGTCTTTGGCCTGTAGATAAAATACCTTGTAAGGAACAAACCCACAGATAGTCGTTATTATAATCCGGATTGCTACTTTGGGAATCACAAAGAAATAAGGCATTTGTAAACAAAATGATCAGTTGTCATATGGAGGTGGAAAAATTAATTTGATCTTCTTAATGATCTTAGTTTTGTTTTTAAGAGTTTAAATTTCAAAAGCCTAAATATTGCATGGTACAGTTACTTTAAAGGAGTCTCATGCAATTACACTGTACTTGTAATAACACTTGTACTTCTTAGGTCTTCTGTTTCCTTCCTTAGTGACTATTTCATATGGCCCCTGGAAGCTCATGAGAAATCCAAATTCATTGAGAGTATATTTTTCTCCTCATCAATAATCTCCATATTTTGGCAAAGCAAATAACTTTTTCCACATTTGGTAAACTTAGAAAGGAGAGAAAGAAATAAGTTTTAACAAGGGGCACTTTGACTTCAACAACATTTATTGGCTACAAGCCTGTGTAATGCATTTGGGAGGTCAGAATTATTTGTTCACTTGGCTACTTCCAATATTAATCAGGTACACATTATTGGCATATTAAAACCTAGTATTGCCTTTTCCAAGCTAAAAAGCAAAACATGATTGACAAGTGTAGGTATACTTAAAATAAATGGGATGAAATGTTTGAAATTGGAACTGGTCTTAGAAAACCAGTCCGTGTAATTACACCCATGTGTCAGTCAATGTAGAGACTGGCCTTTAGGGACAACTCTATCCACGTCCAGTTTTGGGCAGCAGAGATATACACAATGTGTCAATTGAAGAGCTAGCTATCAACCATATTGGAGTCAGAGCTGACTCAATCCATACAGAATAAACATCTTTCACTTGTCCTAATGCAGCCATTATCTTATCCTATCTTACATGCTGGCGACTTCCAGAGAAGTCCCAATCTAGACCCTAGCTGGGTGAGTTGAGGCAAGACAGAGTTTCTCTTCCACTTCAGCTTTACCCCTGAGCTTGGGGAAAGTCATGGCCAGCTGGCAGCACTGGTGGGAGAGATTGGCTAAGGCCAATCTCCACTGCTTGCTTTCTTCACCCATATCTTTGCTCAACAACCTGTCAGTCTCTCTACTGCCTGGACGCATGTGTGCTCTGATCATTTTAAGAACCCAGAAGTGAGGTTTTTGTACTGCCACTCCTCAGGTCTTTCATTTCATATTCATTATTTCTGTGAGTATACCACAGCTGCCCTTTTAAAAATACCGTTAGTCAACATTTGCAGATTTGATGACACATTCATAATTCCTTCAGTGAACGTGTACTGAGAACCAATTGTTTGCCAGGAATTGAGCTGGGGACTGAGGATATAAAGCTGACTCAGATATAGAGTTCTTACCTTCAAAAAACTTTCAGCTTATGCGAAGGAAGGATATGGAACCATTCCAGAAGAATTAGAAAACCTGCAGGCAGAGCTTAATAAAGACACTGAAGAGGGAGTGAACATTCACACCAGGGAAGAGCCCAGGGAAGCCTTCAAAACCAGCGTGGTGGTTAAACACCTGGTCAACTCAGAGGAATAAATGGTAAAAACACTTTTATATATTAAACAAAGATGATAATGCTTTAGGTTGGAAACTGTAGTCAGGGGAGAAAAACCTATGGTCTTTATTAACCACACTGGGATTAACAGGGACAGGAAATAACTATCCCTTGGGCTTATTTCCCCACAGGGTACATACCACCATTCAGGCTTGCTACACCTGGTTACTGTATAGTACAGAAGTTAGTCTTTGGGGTTGGGCTCTGACTGATCGGGTTCAAGTCCTGCTATGAGACAGCAGACAAGTTGCTTGAATTCCTGTTTTCTTGTCTGCAATAGCAACACTAAGGCACGTAACTTGCTCTGAAGAGTTCCACTGTTTTTTTTTTTGTTTGTTTGTTTTTTTTGAGAGAGAGAGTGTGCATGTGCACCAGGGCAAACGGAAGGGGAGAGGCAAACGGAGAGGGAGAGAAAAAGTTTTAAGCAGGCTCCGTGCCCAGCACAGAGCCTGGTGTGGGGCTCGATCTCACAACCCTGAGATCCTGACCTGAGCCAAAATCAGGAGTCGGACGCTTAACCGACTGAGACCCCAGGTGCCCCTAGATTTCTACTTTTGTTGGATATTCTGGAGGACTTCCCACAGCAATACAACTGGCTTGCAGTAAGCAAAATACACGAAAGCTGGGCTTGCAGGAAATCTCAAAGGGGTATGATGAACTAAAACAAGAAAAGTGGTGGTGAGCCGATGAATAAACTCCAATTGTCGTGGGGACGTATGTGGGACTAGCACTGGGATTGGAAGCATAAGCCTGGGGCTTAATACGAGTGGACTCCCACCTGAGACCTACTTTAAGCCAAAATCCTAAAAGGGATTAACCAGGTTAGCACAAAAACAGATGGAAAGCTTGATTTGGTCTGTGGGACAGAGTGATCCCTGATATAAGATACTAATAATGTCTAACATATGTAACTGCTTTATGATCTATAATATCTTTCCTATATACTCTCTAATATGACCCTTATACAACTCCTATAAGCTACATCAAAGCCAGGATAGTTTTTATCTTGTTGGATATGAGTGTATCACTAATAAGACAGGAGGTATCAGAAAAATCAATGTTAGGTATAAACCAAAGAAGATTAGACACAATGGTATAATAACTTCATTGAAGGAAGGGATGGAAAGGTTGAGGAAACATTGACAATGCTCTTTTGGGTGCCCCTACTAGCAGACACCGAACTATCCACAAAATGCAGTAAACTCTCAACCTGAGTCCTGTTTCCTTTCTTCCAGGTATGTGTGTCCTTCATTGCAGAAACCAATAAAAACTGCCATTCAACACACTGCTGATGGCCACCTCGATTACCCCATTTCTCTGGCAGTGGCTAAGAATAGAAAATTTCATGTATGCCTGAACTCACAATGTACAAACATTTCGTCTTCCTGCTGTGAGTGTGCAAAAATGACTTCACTCATGTAGGCAGGATTTACACAGCGTTTGACACCTGGACTGCAGCTCAGAAAGTCCCTCATTTAGCTGTTGCATTTGTAAGGGGAGTTGGGAGGGTTTCGGAGGGGCTAGATCAGATTATAAGCAGTGGTCATGTATTAGTTGTTGAGTATGTAAGGCATTATTAATATCATGGACATATTATTTTCACCTATCCTAATCCTATAAAGACAGGAGCCCTGGCAGGCAAGGTAGGTGACAGGAGGGAACGAGAAGGAGAAAGGTGCAGAGGGAGGAGGAAACTAACATCATATCCATCACGTGAGGCACTGTGGTAGATACTTTTCATGCTACTCTGATTTAGTTTGCAGGACTCTGCCACAAAATTGTATTCTTGTTTTGCAAAAGAGGAAGCTGGGATTAAGCAATGCATCCTGGGGAGGCCTGCGAGCTGGAGAGTGGCAGAGCTGAGGTTTGAACTCTGGTCTCTATTGGCTTCCAAGTGCCTCTTACTGCACACACTGTTCCCACAACAGGGAGTTCTGTATTTTGGAAACAGCTACAGAAAGGAAAAATGAGAAGAAAATAGTAACATCAACTTTTATTGCAAGATGTCAGAAGATAGAAGTCTGTCGGTTTGTCTGAACCCAACATTGGAGCACTATTTTAACCCTGGGCTGTGTCATTTTTTCACATTTTTTCCAACAACAATCATAAAATGAAACAAACATATTTTATGTTTAACTAAAATTCGCACTTACCAAACACAAATATTTCACCTCCCAGGGTCTACACTCTGTTTCACCGTTTAAAATCTAAAACGCAAACATTCCAGGTGGTCGCAAGCTCAAGCTGTTTCCTTTGACTGTAGAAGCACTGGGCTGTCATTGTTTATTTTGAATCTATGTAACTGCTAACTATGTATTGCTCCAAGGGTTGGAGACTTAAACTGTACTGAAAGCATCAAACATCATCGTTCAAAATTTTAGGAACTAATTCTGGGAACAAACACGTGCGACTGAGTCCTGTGTGCCGGGGCTGACTGGGGAACTGGGAGTTCCCCAAGTTAACTTGCACGTGAATTTATGTTCATCAAAAGATAAGTAATAAAATGTACTAATTTGATGCCGTGATATATAGCACTTAACAATTTCATTGCAGCAAATACATAAAACTTTGATTAATAAAATATATTTTGCAGGCGGAGTGTTTTACTGCTGAGATTGTTTAGAACAGGACAGAATGTTAGTAAAAAGCCGATAGACTTTTTGTTGGTTTTATTGTTGTTTTAAAATTATTTGCAGACTATGTGCCCCTCATTGCCTGCAGTGCCTGAGACAGACCATTCCCACCATCTCGCTGTTGGTATGCCTCTGCCCTGGAAACTTTATTTTGAAAAAAAAAAAAAAAATATGGATGGATGACTCTTCTTTCTAGCATGCTCCATTACTTCACAATGCCCTGGGCTCCTCTTTGAGCTCCACAGCCACTGGCTTTATTGTGGCATGGTGTCAAGATGATCAAGGCAGGGGGCGCCTGGGTGGCACAGTGGTTGGGCGTCTGCCTTCGGCTCAGGGCGTGATCCCGGCGTTGCCGGATCGAGCCCCACGTCAGGCTCCTCCGCTATGAGCCTGCTTCTTCCNTGGATGGATGACTCTTCTTTCTAGCATGCTCCATTACTTCACAATGCCCTAGGCTCCTCTTTGAGCTCCACAGCCACTGGCTTTATTGTGGCATGGTGTCAAGATGATCAAGGCAGGGTGTGAGCGATGTGAGCACAAAGGAGCAGGAAGAGAAGATTCCCCAACATGGACTGCACCACTCCACAGAGCTAATAACTCGCAGAATGACTACTGGGAGAAATGACACTTTGCCCTCACAGAATATTCCGTAGTCATCCCAGTGGTTTGGGGGACAGCCCTCCGAACCCAGATGGTTAATTACAGGGAGTGCTAAGGAATCTCACCAGGCATAAGGCCATGCTTAAGACACCATTTCACTGTATCTTCTCAACACCAGCTTTACTTCTGACAAGTTCAGACTGACTCCAAGGGCTTCCCAACGTGGGAGGTGGCTTGATTTAAGCTTTGGCCACTCTGCCTCCAGTTTCACTGCATTGCTGGTCAAGAGTCTAGCTGAAGTTATCGCTTGAATTTAGGCTGTATTACCATTTGGCTCATTTCTTTAAAGAGGTTAATGGCTTTACATTAATTAAGCTCTGTTTGCATGTAATTTTCAAAAGAACCCCAGGAAAGAAAGAGTATTATTAGTCCCATTTGACGGATATAGAAAAAGAGGTTTAAGGAGGTTGAGAAACTTCACAAGGTCAGGGAAACAGCAGGTAATAGAGCCAGAACTCCAAGACAGTTCTAACTCTTAAGTCCATTCTCTTAACCAGTACAGTATACTGCTAAGCAATAAAGAGGTTAAAAATCCTGGCTACAACAAGCACAATCTCAAAATGATAAATTTAGTTTAAGATTCAAGTACAAAGTAAAAGGTGCAGGTTTGTCTCTGCACCACTCATGAAAATATTTTTTAACCAAGAACCCTAGAGGCCCCAGGGCAACCTCGCCCAGAGCCCTGGTCCACAAAAGAGAAAAAGGTTATACTGATTGTGCAATGAGTGAACATTAGGTGGGGCTTAAGGCAAGATTACTATTATGTGTTCATTCAAAAGGTGAAGAAGATGACATTCTGTGGAGTATACTCGATAGGAGTTTTATGTTCTTACCCTACTAATGATAATCATTTATCTATCAATTGGTTTATGCAGGGATTTCCTTTTAGGTTTAATTTGAAAGTGCCTGTAGAAATTGCCAGCAGTGCTAAGATCACCAATGGTCACCCCTTCATCCAGATCCTGGTGTGGATGGATGAGTGTTACAAAGTGAGATGCTGTCTGGCTTCTTGCACCTTCCGTAAGAAGAAGAAAGCCATTCCCAGCTCTTCATCTGTCTTGTGTCATGGTGATATCAGCAGACACATCCTCAGGGCTGAAGTCAGGGCACTTTGGAAGCTGGGGCCCAACAGAATCCCTCCAGCACCCAGTGGTCCTAATCCTTGCGAGTGTTGGAGGCATGCGTCCTTGATTAGTCTGTGGCTCCATTTTAAAGAATGACTTTAGATACATTTCAAGGTAGTTCAACCTATGTTTAATATTTATGATTCTTTAAAAGCATTTGCAATTTTGTGTTTATAAGATCTGGTATGAGTGCCACTCATTCTATCTCTTTATCAAAGGCAAACAGGTTCAGGGCATGCTCATCATCTTCTTTCTCCTCCCAACAAACACTGGCAACAAGAGTGCCACCACTTCCATTGGTATGCGTTTTTGCATTCAAAGTTCTTTCCCATCCATTTCAATTCCCACAACAAATCGGTGAGACAGACAGAGCAGGTATTGTCTTCCATATTTAATAGAAGAGAACATTGAGCTTGAAATGTTCAGGAGGAGGAGGACTGGCTCTTCAAATCCTTCTACTGATAAAACAGCTGATAAAACAGCTCTCAAAAAAAGCTGCAGTTTATAATATTTGCTGAATTTCAGGTGTAAATAATCCCTCTAAGCCATTTTCACGCTACCAACATGAAGTTACTGCACGCGAGTTGAGAAGGTCCTCTTGAGGTGGCACAAGCCATCTCCAATACAACATGGGATCCTTCAACTCCGAATCCAGTGTTCTGTATATGCCATCAGAGTAAATATTTACAAGGTTAATTTAAAACCAGTATCTAAGCCCAATGTACGGAAGATGAAACCTCAAGATTGTTAGCACACGTGATGCAGAATTCCCTTATGGGAAAAGCAGCCATTGACACTTCGGGATACATTAATCTGCTCCAGTTTTGAGACCATACCCTGGCTACAACCGAATGGACCAGAGAGGTATTCCTGAGTGACCCAGAGATCACCATGTAAACTGGGATGAGTCAGAGATCACTAGCTTCTTCAGTCCAACCCTGTTGACACAGTATCTTTTTTTTTTTTTTTAAAGATTTTATTTATTTATTTGACAGAGATAGAGACAGCCAGTGAGAGAGGGAACACAAGCAGGGGGAGTGGGAGAGGAAGAAGCAGGCTCATAGCGGAGGAGCCTGATGTGGGGCTCGATCCCACAACGCCAGGATCAGGCCCTGAGCCGAAGGCAGACGCTTAACCGCTGTGCCACCCAGGTGCCCCGACACAGTATCTTTGAGCAGACAATTTCTAGGCATATTTCATGCCTCTCTGACCACTTCCATTTTACTGATGGGGGAGGCCAAAGTCCAGGAAATCAAGTGCCCTGCTCGAAGTCACACAGTACTTTAAAGCCTGACTGAATCATGTTTGGGGGCCTTTACTACTACAGCAGGGTGCCTCGTCCATCACTGTGAAAAAACAAAAACTTCTATAAAGTGGGACAAGAAGGTCAGGACACGCATGAAAAGCAATATAGGATGTCAGAGGTAGGCTTCCTACAGGTCCTTTTTTGTAGTGGTTTTCAGACTATGCTCCATGGAGCCACAAGGGGTGTAGGGACCTCCTCATGGACATAGAAAGAGATAAAGCCAACGAGGGAAAGACTCCGGACCCTCCCACCCAAATGTGATATAAGCACTTTGATATACTGGGTGTCAGATTAAGATTCCTTTTAGAGAAAGGGTTCTATGACTTTAAAAAAAGGTTGGAATACCCCAGCAAAGACCAAAGTCTAGACTGTTAATTTTTAAACAAGACTTAAACAAGACTCCTTGGTGTGAGATACTGGCTCTCATAAACCAAAGGGAGCCTTCTGGCTGCTCTTTTCCCATGATCTGGCAAGATAATATATGTGCAAACACACAAGAGAGAATGAAGTTGTATGGGAACTAAAATCAACACAGGTTTTTTAACCCCAGTGTGATCCATTCTGAAAGTAAGTGGATGCCATTTATGGCAACCTCACTGGTGAGTTTTCTATCATATGACCTTCCAAACAGTCCAGGCACGCCAGGTCCTCAGCTGACATCCTGGAGGCCAGCCATGACTCCTGGCTGCCTGAATGAGCACACAAAGGTAGTACTCTTCCCGTACTTGCTGGGGTGACTGTAGCATGGGCCACAGAGACCTCTGACAAGCCCTCTATGAAAACAGACAAGGCAGTTGGGAATTACACTAAACAAACACCTGGCTTTCAGACCTACAAACATGCAGTCACTTTATAATGCATTTCAGTTGGAAAACTGAAGAAACAAAGAAAAATGTCTTAATTAGCCAAAGTAATTCAACTATTTTAAGTAGAAAAAGGAGACACAAAAGATGCACCCAATCAAACGGTCTAAATTTAGTTTGCACAGAACTTTATTAGCTTTGGGACAACTCGGAACAAATTAAACACTAAATATTTTTTGAGACAACATTATAAGCTTATAGGTAAATGTAGACACTGAAGCACGTATTTTTTAAAAACAAATACTCATCCTGAAGGTACAATGGAAAAGTACATAGGAAGAAAATACATATATGATATTTGTTTTTGTTATGCTTTAAAAAGTATTTAAGTATAAGTATGTATATATGTATAATGTATAATGTATTTAAATGTTTATGTGTATATATATTTATAATGTCCTTTTTAAGACTAATAAAATGTATAGCTTCTTGATGAAATAGTCTTTTTTAAGACCAATATTATTATTTAAAGAACCAAATAATTAAAACATTTTCACAGGATATAAAATGAATGTGAATTAAAACATTTGTGGAATCCAGAATACTATATTTTTTTGGATAAGGGTTCTTAAACATTTATTTTTCTAGATTTTAGTGAGAATATACAGTGAACACAAACAGAAATGAAAAGTAGAGTGAGGCTAAAATTAAGTTTTAGTTTATCACAGGCTACCTATTTCATTTTCTCCTAGGAATATATGTACTAAGATAAAATGCTCAAGTCGTGTTGGTTGCAAATGAACGTAACAAACTGAGGAGAGATGCTAGTCTTTTGCGAGAAATCCAGAACACAGGCAGTGATGGAAAATATTCAAAGCTTAAATTTAACCATATATACTAGGTATGTATAAAGTTAATTTTTAGCAAAGCTAATGTGCTTAAAATAGTCTACTGTTCTCCACACATTATAAACCTGGATAATGAAACTGTTAAACACTCAAATACACGGATTCTTTGGCACACAATTTTTTCCTCTGGTTTATTCTCTTTTATAAAGACTCAGATTTTATGAGTCAGGGATTAACAAAAAAGGAAAGAAAAGAAATACAAACTTCTATGA
The DNA here is from genome assembly GCF_002007445.2 of Ailuropoda melanoleuca. Classification (NCBI taxonomy): domain Eukaryota; kingdom Metazoa; phylum Chordata; class Mammalia; order Carnivora; family Ursidae; genus Ailuropoda; species Ailuropoda melanoleuca. Next base: position 25,737,593 of record NC_048223.1, read on the forward strand.
GGCAAAGCCAAGTGCTAACAGACATATTTTAAAGTGGCAAACATTGTCTTTTCTTTCAGTAATAATTTTGGATTTGCTTGCTTTGACATATTGAAATACCTCGTGTTCAAACATCTTATTAATATTATATTTAGCTATACAGAAAAAAAGACAACAGCTAGTTCAAGGAATAGCCTTTATGTCACCTAGTTCTAGATTTGTCTAGTCCCCTACGATATGACTGATTTTTTAAAAAAAGCAAGAATGCAGAAAATTATCACAACAATCCTGAAAAGTTGGTATTTTTAGCTAGTTTACAGACAACATCAAGTAAGGGCTGTCAAGGTCTTGCTGGGGTTTGAAAATGGATCTTCTAAATTTAAGTCCCTTTCTCTTCCCCGTACTCCAAATTCAACAGACAATCATACCCTTGTTGAAAAGAAAGTGAGGAGATAAATATTAGAATTTATAGAGATACACATTAATTAGGAAATGATGATTCATTTTCACAAAGGATCCACCTCAGATTAAGTTGCCAGCTCCCATAACTCATTTATTTATTTATTTATTTATTTTTAAAGATTTTATTTTATTTATTTGACAGAGATAGAGACAGCCAGCGAGAGAGGGAACACAAGCAGGGGGAGTGGGAAAGGAAGAAGCAGGCTCATAGCAGAGGAGCCTGATGTGGGGCTCGATCCCATCACGCCAGGATCACGCCCTGAGCCGAAGGCAGACGCTTAACCGCTGTGCCACCCAGGCGCCCCCCATAACTCATTTAAAGAGACCTGAGTTGTCCCCAGTATATTTCAGGAAATTTTCTGTGACTATGAAGTAGCCTTGAGTGATGAAATCTATTTGTGCTTCAGTTACAGTATCATAAAAAAGGTTTTGCATCTGACTGCAATGGGTAGATGGGTGTAAGCAAATATAAACCTGGACAAAATTCTGGAGCAACAGTTTTCGGTAACTGGACAACAGGCAGAATACATTGCTTATCCCTGAGAGGAGGGAAACACAGGAGATGAGCTCCACATTCATCTTGGCTTTCTGCCTAGGGGCAGTTTTCAAACTGCAGCTCAGGGAAGTACAGTCCAAACAGAATGCAGCTGGGTGGAGGAAATGGAGATCTGGCTGGCAGATATGGCAGGGCACTGTGGGTCAGGGTATTGAAGAAGAAGTTGTATGAAGAAAGAACTCCAGAAATATGCATAAGGGTTCCCTTGAGTCTTCAGCCGAATATTAAGCAGAGTATACACAAGACCTAGCCAAAACAACTATGACATACTCAGAAAAGAGTTTCTGAAGGTTGCAAGATGTCGGAGTTCCAACCAGCCAGAGAGAAGAGACCTTCCTGAACATTCCCAAGATTCAGCTGAGACCCCAAAAAGGCAATGCCTTATAATACTCCAGCCCTAGAGTAAGGACCACTCTAGATTTGCCCTAAGGCCAAGCCTCGGCTAGTTCCAGTTCATCTGCCAGAAAATTAAATGTTTGCCAGATCAAAGTTCATCCTTTTCTAAAAGACGACAATGATATCCAAAGTTTTAACATTGTCACATTCATAATGTATACCATCAGATTAAAAAAAAATTTTTTTTAAAGATTTTATTTATTTATTTGACAGAGAGAAAGACAGCCAGTGAGAGAGGGAACACAAGCAGGGGGAGTGGGAGAGGAAGAAGCAGGCTCCCAGCAGAGGAGCCTGATGTGGGGCTCGATCCCAGGGATCCAGGATGACACACTGAGCTGAAGGCAGATGCTTAACGACTGAGCCACCCAGGCACCCCTATCATCAGATTAAAAAATTACCATGCATGTATTCTGATTGACATCTGAGGTGGACAGTTGTTGCTTCACCCTGCCCAATGTGTATTTCTCTTCTAGGAACACAAATTTATAGCAAGAGAATTTTTCCTTCCTCTATGAAGCAGATTCCATTGCGTTAGCCAGGACCCTCTATTCTCACTAGTGGCCAAGCGACCAGAAGAGATAGAATGTCCTACCTATGGGACACAGGATGGGCAATATGATGTGGAGTTGGGCCAAGGAGAATCCTCTTAGGCATTTGTCCCCTAAAAGTTCATTCAAACTAGTGTGATGTGAAGGTAGGGGTGCTGATGGCATCATACCTGCTACACCAAGTTAGCCTGTACAGAGATGAGGAAGGAGTGCAGCCACAATGACATCATATGTGCCCTAGGATTCAATCATGCCAAAATGACTTTGTAAACCTGGTAGGGTGGGATTCAGAAGTCTTCTAGTTCTAGATTATTAAGCCGTAACAGTTCCGACAGGGCCTCAGATGATCGGGTAGCATGTCTGCTAGACTGTGTAGCCTGTGACTCAGAACATAACTGTCTAGTGAGAGAATCAACACTTGATAGCTGGAAATGGATAGTCCTGGCTCCTTGTTAAAGATCTGTATTGTCTTGGGCAAATCTCTTACTTTCTTCCCTCCTCTCTCCGTAAACTGAGAAGAGAGACCTTCTAGGGCTCTTTCTAGCTACAAAATTTCATGAGTCTATGAAATAAGGGACATTCCAAAGTCAACTAGATAACAGGTTAATGCTAATTTATAAAAGTGACTTGTTCAAGTCAACAAAGACAGGGTGTAAGATGAGAGATGCAGAAATCCAGTGACCGAGCTTGAAGAAAAAGCTCATATAGCCTCCCAATGCCCCAATTTGCTGATTCTTCGGCCAATTTTCTCTTGTTTTCAGGGTTGAATTAAACCAATTCTATCATTCAGTAACATGGGCTCAAGAGAAACTCAGCATGAATAAGACACAGACAAAATAGGGCAAGTGGACTATTGTTTTCCTTCAGCCCTGCTGTCTCTTAAGGATTTTGAACAAATCCCCGAATACCTCCTCCACTTTCTAATGTGTAAAATTAGACATGACGATTTAGGAATGATGTTGTGAATAAAAAGGAGAAGAGACTGCAAATATTTGGATAAATGTAGTAAAATTACACTTGTTTGTCATCTACACATTTGTTAGGATCGCCTGAAATTACCATTGTGAACAAGGATTTGTTTTAGATGTACAGGTAGCTCTTAATTGGTTTTAATGAAAATACATGTTTAGTGGGAAATGCCCCTTATACTTGAAAAGAGACAATTCTACCCATCTTTTAAATCTTGTGATCAGGGAAAGGTAGTTCTTAGAAGTGGAAAGACTGAAGTATGAATGAAGACAAAACAGTGATCTGTAAAAATACTGGATATTTCTTTTCTGACTCAATGTCCTGTCAGGTCTTCAAGGCTAGGTGACAATGGCCCTAGTAATAGGCCACTGATCCTTACATTCTTAGAAGGGGAAGAATTCACAAAGGACTTTAAGAAACCAGGAGGGACGTGCCACAGATAGGAAATACATGAACTAAGAATTTTGAACTCAAAAAACTCATTAATGAATATGTAAGATTTTTTTTCCAATGGTAAATACTATTCTGAAAAACTCATCTTAGTAATCAAAAATTTTACTATATCACTTTTGGTTTTTTTGTCTTCTTATAAAGAATAACAGAGAAAATCTTGGGGGAAAAAAGAGAGAAGTATAAAGAAGAAAACAAACATTTCCAAATCCCACAACCCAAATATAATTGTGTTTTAAAAATTGGGTATTTATTTTTTCCAGTCTTTTGTTTTGTTTTTAAAGCCAGAATCATTTGAAAGCATTTTATAATCATTATCTCATTTAACCCTATAAGGCAGGTATTATTTCCACTTTACAGATGAGTGTTGTACATCTTGTCTGATTCCAAAGTTTGTGCATTTAAGAATTACACTCTCTTGGATGCAAACGTGTGTGTGTGTGTGTGTGTGTGTAAATACATATGTGTATGTATGTATATACATTTATCTATGTATCTATGTGTTTACTTCTATATTCATATATGCACAAATTTTCATAGTTGTGCCCTGTTATAACTAATACATAGCACTTAGTGATTTGTATTCTCAGTTACCACATATCAAGCAAAGGTTCCCAATGAGATCACAAAAAGCCACAAACTGAGAGATAAGAAAAGGTCAACTGTTATTTGTCAGGTGTTGAGCTCCAAGAAAGGAGAGGCAAGGGTACAAAAATCTTGAGAATGTTTTCTGACTTGAAAAGAGACCCAAGTCTAAAGCCAAGAGAAACACGTGACTCAGGATACTTCAAGTGGAAAAGGTTTTTGAGTATAACAGAATGTATCTGGGTGTTTCTTGTTTTTTGTTTTGTCTGAGCCACTTACCCCCTTCTAGGAATGTAAGGTAACTATAATACAATTCCTATGGACATGAAGATTCTGTGACAAGTCACCATAATTCAGAAACGTGACTCAGCAAAGGGACTTGGCATCTCTACTCCGCCCCACAATGCTCAGCATAAGTCAATGAATGTTTTATAAATGTGACATGTAATTCCTAAGTTTCATCACACAACTCTGTGTGGGATCAACCAATCTGTGTCCTCATTGACTTCAGTAACTTAACAGTTCTCAACAAGATAATTCTTGTTCTCTTTAAGCCATGTTATTTCCAGTCCCTGCCATACCTCTTTTTTTTTTTTTTAATCACTCACCACCATTATCCAAGTTACTCTGGCAGAAAATTTGGACCCACTTTTACTCTCCCCTCTTCACTCCTTGCTCCTACCCTAATGCATTAAACTCTATCAATTTTTTCTTTTTTATATCCTGGCATTGGCTCCTTCCTTTACCTGCCCATTGCCCTAACCCTGGTCAAGGTCCTAGGATAATATTCTATCACCATTATTTCATTACAGGCAGTATTAAGAGGAAAAGGGGCCACTATTAATAATTATTCTGGTACAACAATTTTAAACCTGATTGTCCTGGGCACACTTAAGGAACCTCCTTATCTGCTTTCCCCTCATCTCCGTTTATCTTGCACACTACTGCCACATAATCATCCTTAAAAATCAAGTGTAAGCTTCCTGCTAAGGTTTTAAAAATCAAATTCATGTTTGGGGTGCCTGGATGGCTCAGCTGGTTAAGCATCTGACTCTTGATTTCAGCTCAGGTCTTGATCTCAGGGTCATGAGTTTAAGCCCCATGTTGGGCTCCACACTGGGAGTGGGGCCTACTGAAAAGAAAAAAATCAAATCTATGTTTGCTACTGCATTCAGAACAATGCCCAGTTTCCTCAATCAGGTCTTCATAATTTGTCCCCTTCTACTTTGTTCTATGACCCTGCTATTTCATTGAAACTTTACTCAGTGGTCTCCTAACATACTGTGTACACCCCCTCCACCATTTCTTTGTTTGTAACCTCTCTACTCCTCTCCATCACAGAATTACTATTTCTTTCAAGTCCGTTTCACTTTACATACCGTCCCTAAATGCCTAACCATACCTTTCTCTGAACACATATATACTCCATCACTTTAGTGCTCAGAATATATCATCCTAGTCTTTACTTTTGTCTCTGTGTCCCATCTAAGCAAATAGTAGTTAAGACTAATTTACACTTTTAAAGGACATGACAGCTCACAAAACACCTTTTTTTCCTATTTTTCCAGCTTTCTTAAGATATAATCAACACATAAGTTTAAGGTATACAATGTGATGATTTGATATACATGTATTAGTTAACACATCCATCACATCACATAGTTACTTTTTTTTTTTAAGTTTGTGGTAAGAACTTTTAAGAGCTATTCTCCTAGAAACTTTCAAGTGTACAATACAGTACCGGTAATTATAGTCATCATGCTATATGTTATATCCACAGAACTAATTATCTTATTATCTTATGACTGGAAGTCTGTACCCTTTGACCACCTTCATCCACTTCCTCCAAATTCTGCTCCTGGCAACCATGAATCTACTCTGTTTCTATGAGTTTATTTTCTTTTAGATTCCAGATATAAGTGAGATTATACAGTGTTTGTCTTTCTCTGTCTGACTTACTTCACCTAGGATAATACCTTCAAGTTTCATCCATGTTGCCAAAAACGGCAGGATTTCCTTCTTTTTTATATAGTTGACTTACATAATATTGGCGCTATATATATCCAATATATAATATTGGATATTACCTCTGTATCTGACATATAATTTGCAAATATTTTCTCCTATTCCACAGGGTGTCTTTTCATTCTGTTGATTGTTACTTTTTGCTGTACAGAAGCTTTTTAGTTCAATGCAGTCCCACTTATTTATTTTGAATGTTGTTGCTTGTGCCTTTTGGTATCATATCCAAAAAATCATTACCAAGACCAATATTAAGGAGATTTTCCTCTATGTTTTCTTCTAGCAGTTTTCTGGTTTCTCATCTTACATTTAAGTCTTTAATCTCTTTTGAGTTGATTTTTGTGTATGGGGTCCAGTTGCATTCTTTTGCATGTAGGTATCCAGTTTTTCCACCACTGTTTATTGAAGAGACACTATCTTTTCCCTATTGAATATTGACTCCATTGCCAAATATTAATTGACCATATATACATAGATTTTATTTCTGGGCTATCAATTCCATTCCAATGATCTGCAAGTCTGTTTTTATGCCAGTACCATATTGTTCTGATTTCTATAGCTTTGTAGTATGGTTTGAAATCAGGAAGTGTGATGCCTCCAGATTTGTTTTTTCTCAAGACTGCTTATTCTATTTGGAGTCTGTGGTTCCATACAAATTTTAGGATTATTTTTCTATTCCTGTAAAAAACGTTGCTGGGATTTTGATAGAGATTGTATTGGCTCTATAGATGGCTTCAGGCAATATGGAAATTTTAACACGAACTTTTGATCTATGAACACAACATTTCTTTCCATTTATTTGTTTCTTCTTTAATTTCTTTCATCAATGTCTTAGAATTTGCAGTGTACAGATCTTTCACCTCCTCAGTAAAATTTATTTCTAAGTATGTTATTATTTTTGACACTATTATGAATGGAATTTTTTAAATTTCCTTTTCAGAGAGTTGTTACTGTATGGAAAAGCAACCAATTTCTGCATATTGATTTTGTATCTTTCAACTTCACTGAATTTGTTTATTAATTTAATAGTTTCTTGAAGGAGTTTTAGGGTTTTCTATGTATAAGTTGATGCTATCTGCAAAAAAGATCATGTTATCTGCAAACAGAAACAATTTTACTTCTTTCTTTCCTGTTTAAATGCCTTTTTTTTTTCTTGCCTGATTATTCTGGCTAGGACTTCCAGTACTATGTTGAATAAGAATGATGAAAGTGGACATCCGTGTCTTATTCCTGATTTCTTACAGGAAAAGCTCTCAACCTTTCAACATTGAGTATGATGTCAGCTGTGAGCTTATCATTTATGGCCTTTATTATGTTGAGGTATGTTCTTTCTTTCTGTACTCAATATGCTAAGAGTTTGTATCATGAAAGGGTATTGAATTTTGTCAAACACTTTTTCTGCATCTATTGAGATGATTGTATGATCTTTATCTTTTATTCTATTAATGTGATGTATCACTTTTATTGATTTGTCTATGTTGAACCATCTTTGTATTCCAGGATGAATCCCATTTATCATGGTATAGGATCCTTTTAATGTGCTGTTGAACTCAGTTTCCTTGTATTTTGTTGAGAAATTTTGCATCTATATTCATCAGGGATGTTACCCTGCAGTGTTTGCTTATTTGTTTGCAGTGTCTTTACCTGGCTTTGGTATCAGGGTGATGTTGGGCTCATAAAATCATGTTCAGTATTTTGGAAGAGTTGGCAATAAATTTATGTGAATTTTTCTTTAGGCATTTCATAGAATTCACCAGTGAAACCATTCGGTCCTGGGCTTTTCTTTTTTGGGAAATTTATGATTACTGATTCAATTTCCTTACTCATTGTTGGTCTGTTTAGATTTCCTTTTTCTTCATAATTCAGTCTTGGTAGGTTCTAGCTATTTATCCATTTCTTTTGGCATCTAATTTGTTGATGTACAGTTGTTTGTAGTAGTCTCTTATGATCTTTGCATTTCTATGGTATCTATTGTAGTTTCTCATCTTTCATTTATAATTCTATTTGTTTGAGTTCTCTCTCCTTTTTTCTTGGTTAGTCTAGCTAAAGGTTTGCCAGTTTCACTTATCTTTTCAAAGAATCCCCACTTAATTTTGTTAATATTTCCTATTATTTTCCTATTTTTAGTTCATTTATTTATGCCCTAAACTTTATTATTTCCTTTTTTCTGCTAACTTTGAGTTTAGTTTGTTTTTTCTTCTAGTCTTTGAGGTATAATGCTAGGTTGTTTATCACAAACCACTTTCTAATAAGTTATCTGATTTTATCCTAAAAACAGAAAGGGTAGCAATTATTTGTTCCCATTTTGCAGATAAGAAAATTTGACACAAAAAGGCTAAAAGATTATAACCAAGGTCATGCAGCCAAGATTTCCTTCTCCCAAATTTAATAAAGTGGGTAAACATTTCAAACATTAAATAGCAACAACATTCAAACAAAGGAAGAGATACAACCTGGCAAAACAATATCTGAAAGATGGTGGTCAGGGAAAGAGAGATCCAAGAGTAAGTGATTCTATTTCCAAAGCAATTCTAGGAGAGCAAAGCAGTTCTGGGAGACTTGAACAAATTTGGAAGGAATCTGACATATGCCCCATAATTCAGAGGGTAGCATTCTGAGGGGTCAGTAAGCAATGTAGGCTGAAAATTTTTGTAGACTGAGCTACAGTAGAAATCTCAACCCACCACCATGACACTGACTCACCTAGGGTAAGAAGACTTTGGAAGAGGGAGCCAAAGCTGGGGAAGTAAGTGCATTGAACTGCCTTTCAAGAGCAAAAACCCCAAAAACTCTTTTCAAATTACAGCATAATCTGTACCAAAGGATTCCCGTGGATAACACTATGTCCCTTCTTAAAAAAAAATAAGTACTGGTATAAAATGCTAAATAAAACTGCAGAACAAACAGTAGAACACAAGTTCATCAACTATTACTGTCCATGTTTCCCAGCTGAATCTCTCTAAATTCAAGCAGTAGTAGAATCCCAGTAATCCCCAGTCCTCAAACTTAAGTCCTTAGAGAAAATAAACAGGTCTTAGAGAAGACAGGATGATAAATATATTCATGGATACAATCTTTTGAAAAAAGAGACAGTCTAGCTATCACTTTCCACATCAAATATGAGGAAGATGAAAACAAATGGCTCGGAAACTATGCAAAAAGAAAATGGGACATAAAGGAAAGGAAGGAGAAGAGGAAAGAAAAGAGACTAGGGAAGAGAGAAAGGTATCAAAGACTAATGAAAAATGTATTCTAGGAAAAAGGCCTGAAGAAACAAGAAAAAAAAATAGACAATGAACACTTATTAAAAAGGATGAGTTTGTTGAAAGAATAAAGCAAAGATGAGATGAAAAGATAGTAGAATAAATAGAAAAGGGAGACAATGGAGCTCAGAATACAAAATAAAGACCAGAATACTACTTCTGGAGAACTAATAAATAGGAGGGGAAAAGGTTGATAAATTTTGTTAAATGCCTTTCTGGTATCTCTGGTACCTGTGATGATGATTATTTATCCTATTGCTAGACAAAGGACTGATATCTTTAATAAACAAAAATATTTTACAAATAAAGAAAAAATCGTATGTATGGATGAATATTATGAACAAGCTGCTCGCATTAAAAATAAGGACTAATGGGGGTGCCTGTGTAGCTCAGTCCGCTGAGCATCTGCTTTCAGCTCAGGTCATGGTCTCAGGGTCCTGGGATCAGGCCTGAGTCAGGCTCCCTGCTCAGCAGGGAGTCGGCTTCTCCTTCTGTTCCTCCCCTCCCCGTCTTGTGCTCTCTCTTTCTCTCTCAAATAAATAAATAAATAGAAGCATGAGAGACTACGGACTCTGAGAAACAAACTGAGGGCCTCAGAGGGGAGGGGGGTGGGGGAATGGGATAGACCGGTGATGGGTAGTAAGGAGGGCACGTATTGCATGGTGCACTGGGTGTTATACGCAACTAATGAATCATCGAACTTTACATCAAAAACCAGGGATGTACTGTATGGTGACTAACATAATATAATAAAAAAAATTTAATAAATAAATAAATAAATAAATAAAATCTTTAAACAAATAAGGACTAACGACCAATACACAATGGCACATACACACTCAAACTCGTTTTAAAGGAAGGCAAATTACNACTCAAAATCGTTTTAAAGGAAGGCAAATTACAAAAAAATTTAGTACCAATCAGACTGAGAAAATAAAAACATTGTTAAAATTGTCAGTGGAATAGGGACCCAAGCAATCTTACCAACTATTAGTGATGGCATAAAATACTGTAATCTTTTTCAGGGCAATCTGAAAATATCTATCAAATATTAAATGTATCATTTCTTTCAACCCAACAATTAACACTGGTGGGAATTTATTGTATCACATTTGCCCACATTTAAAAATGCAAATGTACAGCATAAGTATGTTATTTTAAATTGCACTATTGTTTTAAATACCATCCTTCCCATTAAAAAAACAAAAACAAAAAACAGAAGCAAACTCTATATGTCCATCAATGAGGTATTGGTGAAAAGAATTATGACACATTTGTACCACGAATACAGTGAACTTATTAAAAAGACGTTATTGAAAAGAGAGGGAAGAAATCTCCAAAACAATTTATTAAGAGAAAAAAAAATGCAAGGTCAGAGCAATGCATGTAGGATAATTCCATATATACAAGGAAACAAAGAGAAACAAAGAAACAGAGTTTCTTTCTTCCTTGCCATGTATAGCCAGTTGATTACTAAATCATGTGGACTTTATTTTCCAAAGACCATGAAATGTCTCCATGTTTCTTCAGTGATAAGCTAGTCCAAGTTGCCTTATTCTTTGCCTTATACTTCTGCAGTAGCTTCCCAACTGCATTCTAACTAGGCATTTTCCCTTTTGCTCAGTCTACCTTCCAGGCTCCCTGGACACCTTCAGTTCCTTGAACAAGCTATGGTCCTCTTGACAGACAGTCTTCTCTCTGTCTGGAACGTTCCCCTCTAAATCCAACTCAGTTTTCCATTCTTCCTTCAGATTCCAGTACAACTGTCCCTTTCTCAGAGAAACTCACACGCTCTTTTTTGTTGCATTGATTTCTCATCATACATTTACCTGTGTGTATGATCGGTATTGTTTTCCCTCTGCTGAACTATAATCTCTAGGAAAGTTGGTGACATATCTGTTTTTGTTCATCATTGAATCCTCAAGAAGGTAACTGACTCAGAAATGGAATAAATGAACAAATACGTTCACTCGATTCCATCCATCCATCTGTTCATGCTATAGCTGCATTCAAAATATCTGGAAGAAACTAATAACCGTAGTTGTTATCTAGGGATTGAGACTAAAGGAAGGGATGGGGCCAAAAGCAATAATGACTACCTTTTATTTTAAGTGTTTGAATTTGTTTTCATTTCCACAAGCTGCACCGAATAATTTAAAAATTATGTCATAACATATTTTGTTGATGACATGAGATCGAGTATATCCTGAAAATGTCTCCCTCAGCCTAGAAGGGCAATTAAATAATTTCTTGTTATCCTGTCAATAGGACTATAATTGTAACTCTGAGAAACCTTCATATTAACACAATTGCCTTCTTTTGCCAACTCAATTCAGTTCTATTTTAAGCGTAGAGTAAATAGATCTTCTCACAAGCATTCTTCCCTGTGTTTACATATTCATGCAAACAGACGCTTTTTTTTTTTCTCACTAAAGGTGTTAGAAAATTCTCCCAGGAAACTAAGTCACGTTGTCATAGTCTTTTCATAGAAAGGAACAATGTATAGGAAATAAGATTCTCTTAATGATTAATAAACAAATCTCATTAACCTAATTTGCCTTTGAGTATCTTCCTTTGATGGAATTGTCAGCTTCTGCACCAATTCAAGAAGGCAAATTCTCAATAATTAGGGAGGAAATTTTGGAATTAATAACCAAAGAATCCTTTCTTTACCCTTTCTATTTAACCTATTGCTAGTCTCTCTCAGATGCCTCTCTGATCTGGGGAATTATCTCAGCAGCAGCAGCAGCAATCAGCAATCTGGGCCACACTGAGTCTTGCCACCTTCCATCAGATTAATTGAAGAAATGAGCCTAAGATACATCTCTAAGTTTGGTGTTTCAACAGCATCAAGTTTGGACTTAGGCTACAATTGTGGAACAACCCATAGAAGAAGCCCCATGGAGCAGAAAGAAAACAAGGCCATTTGTTGTTGTTTTCAGTGTCCTGAATTGTTAAATGAGAGGGATGATCTTGAACTGCCATTTTTATCAAATTCTGCATTCTTAGGTGTTGGAAACTGTCCCAACCAGGAGAACCTCCAGAATTGGAGATAAGAATTATAATGACAAGATGAAGTATTATGAGGTATTATCAATACTATACTATACTATATTACACTATACTATAATTTGATTCAATGGACATAAAGAAATTTCATTCAGATAATATCCACCAGCACACTTAGGGGTGGAGAGAATGGTGAAAGGAGAGCAAAATTTAGTAGAGATTTGATTCTGTGAAAATCCCTGACCTCCTTTAGAGGGCAGAATTCCATAAAATCATTCACCCTTAGTGTAATTTCCACCCTTGGTATTATTCACCCTTAGTATAATTAGAGTGTGCCACTTCTGATTGCAAAAACCCAAGGATTAGTCACTTGAATAGAAAGACTTCTTATACAAGTGAACTCTGGAAAGAAGTCAAGAGTACTTCCTAGTAATTCTAGCACACTCCAATAGATAACAGTTCAAAATATTGATATGTAAGTATTGCACTTAAAACCCATTAATCATTGACCAACATCACAGCTGTCAGAATAGAGGTTACCTTTGAGGCAGGAGACTGACAGTGAGGGGGAATGAGAGAGGGAGCCTCATTCTAGAGGTGCTGGAAATGTTCTATAACTTGACGTGACTGGTGGCTCCACAGGTACATATATACGTAAAAATTCATGGAGCCATACATTTATGATTTATGACTGTATAAATGTAATCCCTTGATTAAAACAAAATTTGAGTAAAGGTAAAATTTTCTTCCATAAGCCTTCTTTGTGGGTGAGAAATTTTTACCAAGAAAAATGGCACAACCCAATTGTCATTTCTAAAGACTAATAGGAATTTTATGGTATAACAAGAATTCTATTATAAATGATGTCTTGCAGATGTCCTAAAGATGGGGATCTATTAATAACTGCTGGAGAATGAGACTGTAATTTGAAATGGTGAATTTTTATTAACAATTAGGGAAAGAAAACTGGCCAGCAGCCTACTACTTGGGAGAATAAACTATGTTAAAAATTTCTGCAACAGAAATTTCTTTCCACTCTTAGCTTTGACATTTTCACTTATGTCTAGGCGAGCACTCAAATTATCAAATAATTCCCAGACAAAAAAAAATACACTATAATTCTCCCTCTTTCTCATACATACACACACACACAAACAGAGCATTTGTATGTACTGGACAAGCAGAGATGGGCTGGATGTATCATCACATTGTTCAAATATTGGGGAATTGTTCACTCCTGTTACATCTAACATAATCTGCCTTTAAATGTTTGGGATTTTGAACTATATATCATAAAAATGGATCCTGCAATTACATTGTCATTAGAATAAAAGTAATAATCCATACTCATTCTAAACAAGTCAGATTTCATAGCATCATGCGATGGTTTAACAGAAAAATGTATAGACTGGGTAGCCAACAAATAATTGAGACATTAGAACAACCTGAGCTCACCACTGCTCCATAGGAAGTTGGGGCTATGTTCCCATATGGAACTGGACTACTGAGATTCTAGAAAACTTCACAAGTCATCATGTGTTAATCTTACCCTTTCCTGAAGCGTTTTACGCAATCTTAAATATGAACTCTTATCCTAAAACTACAACGTCACATATTTCTTTCACAGCCCATGGCTATAGCAGAGGCTCATTTCTTATTTAATAATGTGATGTACAACTTTTTAAGTCATCTTCCTTTACCCTCTCTTTAAATGTATACTTTCAGACTACTCAACCTAGATGCCTTCTCCTTAACCTCAATCCCACTCCATCCAAGCTCCAGCATCCATGAGAACCTCTAAGTGGGGGTTCCCAAGTCTCTTCTAGAAGAGCCTTTCTCTTGAAGACCAAACCTCCAATTTTACAACTGAAAGTGAGCTCATGTTCTCTCTCCACCCAACTTTATATTTATCCTGTGTTTCCAACACCACAAACTCAAAACCTAAGCCAGTGCACTATCCAAATCCTTTGCTTGCCACCTCCTACCTCCAGTAGGTCTCTTCCTTCAATTCTGTCTACTTGCCCTGTCCTTCTTGTATAAAGTGCCTAGACAACATTCAGGGGCCTCCTCCTCGGTAACACCCACCTCCAGTATGTCCACTTACTGTCCACCCTTCATAGTCAGAGTTACTGTTTCCAAATGCAGAACTTATCCCTTCCCTTTCCACAACCCTCTCTGGCTCTCCATTCCATGTGGACTAAAACGTGACTCCTCAGTTTGGAGTTTAAGGCCACCGACAAGCACACTTTCATCTAATTTTCCAAACTTAAATTTCAAACCATGCTCCCACCCCTCTACCTCATGTTTGTTCATACCTCACGCATTTCCCTCCCCAAATTCAAAATAGTATCAGACCTTGAAAAACAGTTCCCTTCAGTTGGAACTCTGTTTTCTCATGTTTATTTCCGGATCTATTTCAGGTGAGAGACAGTATAGCTTTGTGATAAGACAGCAGACTTTGGCTTCAGAGTTCAAATCCCAGGACCACCACTTCCTTCTCATCAAATCTCAGGGTAAATTACTTAATGTTTCTGAGTGCCTCAGTTTCTCCATCTCTATACAGAGAGAATGGTAATAGTATCAATATTACAGGATTATGGAAAGGACTAAATGAGTTAAGACATAAAAGGCACTTAACAGAGGCCTCACTACTTAACAGCTATTGTCATCCCCTACTGTCATCCTCATCATTAACCTACTTCAAGAACACCTCCCCATCTCATCAGTTAGAATTATTACCTTCCTCCCCTTTGTCCTTCCACAGTACACGGACCATGGCTCTAATTATACTTATCAAAATATGACAGATGTAAGAGTTATTAATGACTGCCTTCCTTATTTCATAAGGAAGATAATTCCATAAACAGTTATTAAGCACTAAACTACATCTTAATTATCAGTAGCTTATACCTCGTGCTTGCATCTTTCTCTTTAGTTATCCCATCATTGTTCATTCACATCTTCCCATTTCTCAATCATGTTTAAGCCTGCAACCTGGACAATGTGTTAGGATCCTCACTTTCCCACTCTTCATTATGCTAATACTCACCAAATCTTGCAGAGACAACTTCCTTAACACATTTTATAATCTGACACTCTCTGGCCCAGTTGGCATTGATTGCCTTGGTGAATTGTTTTTCACCAAGATTATTATAATTGTTTCTAACTAGAGGCTTTACTCCAAGTGGCTTTCCAAGACAATACTTGTGACCAGCCCTATGACAGCACCTATCACATTGTATTTGCCTCCCTATGCATCTGCATTGTCAACTAAATACCAACTTTCTTGCATGAAGAGAACATATTTTGTTCAAAATGGGTAGCTCAGTGCCTGGCACATAGTAGGCTATCAAAAAGCACATGTTGTAAATATGAGTGAATGATTACATTTCATTATATCTCCATACACTTATGTTGAATNAAGCCTGCAACCTGGACAATGTGTTAGGATCCTCACTTTCCCACTCTTCATTATGCTAATACTCACCAAATCTTGCAGAGACAACTTCCTTAACACATTTTATAATCTGACACTCTCTGGCCCAGTTGGCATTGATTGCCTTGGTGAATTGTTTTTCACCAAGATTATTATAATTGTTTCTAACTAGAGGCTTTACTCCAAGTGGCTTTCCAAGACAATACTTGTGACCAGCCCTATGACAGCACCTATCACATTGTATTTGCCTCCCTATGCATCTGCATTGTCAACTAAATACCAACTTTCTTGCATGAAGAGAACATATTTTGTTCAAAATGGGTAGCTCAGTGCCTGGCACATAGTAGGCTATCAAAAAGCACATGTTGTAAATATGAGTGAATGATTACATTTCATCATATCTCCATACACTTAGGTTGAACCTTTATCCTTACAAATGCTCACAATACGGACTGTAGACCACAACATTACAGCTCTGAAGTTGAATCAAGAGGCTAGGAATTCCTCAGGGAATTTAGGAATGATGTTCCAATAGCTTCTGGAGGAGGTACACAGGCCAGCAAGAAGTAGGGAAGAAAAAGAGGGGATTGGGAAAATGGCGTATATGAGATCATCTCTCTTCTCCAGGGCATGATGTCAGATCAGTTCAAAGATGATTGAGACTTCGTCCCTTGTTTTCAGGGACACACAGTCCATGTGGAAAAACCACTATGATGGATGCTGTGACATCATGAAGATCCCCCTTCAAAGAAGAAGGACTGATTCTGCTTGCCCCAATNACTTCGTCCCTTGTTTTCAGGGACACACAGTCCATGTGGAAAAACCACTATGATGGATGCTGTGACATCATGCAGATCCCCCTTCAAAGAAGAAGGACTGATTCTCCAGCTACAGAGTGCTGCTTGCCCCAAAGGATATTTTTTTAGTTGAGGAGAGCCTCTTCATTCAAAGTCACACCCCTTCCCAAAGCAAACCACATCTGATGACTGGTCCATGCTGGGTATAAAGACCCACTTGCAGCAACTCTGCAGGACCATCCAGTTTTAGCCTTTTCAAAGTTGGCTGAGACCTCCATTGAGACTGGGCTGCAGCTCAAACTTCTCCCTCTATCCAAGCTGCTACCTTCTCTTTCCCACTAAAGGCGTTGATCTCAAGAACACTGCCCAGAGTATTAATCTCAAGAACCACCTCCCGGTTAAATTCTATTTCAGAATCTGCTTCCTATGCAACCTAACCTGTGACACCAATGACAATGAAGATGAGATGGAATTTTATAATGACATATGCCATAACCCAGGNCCTCTATCCAAGCTGCTACCTTCTCTTTCCCACTAAAGGCGTTGATCTCAAGAACACTGCCCAGAGTATTAATCTCAAGAACCACCTCCCGGTTAAATTCTATTTCAGAATCTGCTTCCTATGCAACCTAACCTGTGACACCAATGACAATGAAGATGAGATGGAATTTTATAATGACATATGCCATAACCCAGGGGGGGGGAAACTATTGGCCTTTGGCCCAAGGTTGGTACCTAGAATTGTTTTTGTGTATACCTTTCAGTAGTTAAACATGGTAAAATATTTATCAGATTAAAAAATAAAAAGTTTTGAAAATGCTAAAGCCTGGTAATAATGGGCCCACTCTCACATGGCACCGAGAGCTCTCACTGAGGGATGGGCTTCCCTTTAAATGGTCCTCATACCCTCCATTGTGCTACCATCAGCACAAATCCTTCATTCATTTCTTTTACCTCTTCAGCTCCAAGGACATTTACGTTTGATAGTTCATCACCGATTCTAATATTCCAATTTCTAAACCCAAGGTAGGCTACCTCTTTGTTCAGCCTATGTCCCTCAGTGACTTATACCTTTCATCTGACTTTTCCCACAAAATGCAAGCCTCTTTATGGGCTGGGTCTGTGTAACTGTCACCTTGGTAGCTTTCCCCCAGCAGATGCCCTTCATGGTGAATGTAGCAGCTGTTCAAAGCAAGCTTGTTATGCAAATAGAATTAAATAGAAGACCCCCTCACCACTCTGTGGGAAGCAGTATCTACTCTTCTAGAATATTTTGAGGGAGACTCTGTGTGACCTTATGGATGTAGACAGGTGTTTTCCTGATACATAGAAAGAAGTTGGGCTCTCATTTTCGGAAAACGTGACCATTAGTGTGTTCCAAAGTTTAAGGAGGAACACCAGTGACTGGAGTGCTTTAAAAACCTGAGGCAGTAAATAACCCGTATCACAGGCCTCATTTGCTTGGCAGAAACCACTAGGAGCAAATCCCAGGAGGACCTGGCGATGCAGAGCTGGTCCTGGCTGTGCTGCCCACGTGCAGGTAAATGGCTGAAGTAATTGAGATCTTTGGGCAGTCAGTCAAAAACTTGGAGTCAAAACTATAAAAGGGCAAGCACTCCCACAGAGGAGAAGTCATCAAGTACTGTTAGGTGGAATAATAGGTGACTGCTGACATTTCACCTTTTATCAAGATAGCAATACTTCGAGAAAAAGTGCAGTTAAGGTTGTCAGAATTTCATCTGAAGCCCCTCTTTGAGGCTGTTAAAAATTCACTCACGCTGAAACTTGCCTTTCAGGTTCTCAGCCAGGTTTGTGCTTTGTTTTCAATCAGTTGTCTCTAATGGAATGCAAAGCATAATGCAGGGAAAAGGGCTTTTCCCAACAATCTATCTACGAACTGCTTCCCACCTCCATCCCCTTTTCCACGTTCCTTCACTCTCTGCCCAAAGGTTAGTTTTAGCCACAAAACCAACCCCAAAGATACACTAGACTGAGAGAGGATTAAAGGCTTTTGGCAGTGTTTATAAAGGTAGCTGAAGCAATAAGTAATACTCAACAAGTGAGGATCTGTTCAGCGGTGGTCACTAAAGGGAATCAAAAGCTTAGAATGCTGTAAATGGCCATAACAGATGTAGAATCGACAGGTAATTTCATGGCACTTGCTGAATAAGAGAGAACCAATGACAGGTCAAAAATGTCTTCTGGGTGACAATCTGGTAGGAAGGAACCTACCGATTTTGTTTAGACTGTGTGCTCTTGGTACTCAAAACCCCCCATGACCCTCTCTTCAAGCCATCTCCCACTGAGGACAAAATGCTAGGGAAAAGGGAGAGAACTGACGATTTATTGGTCAGTTACTACGTGCCAGACAGAACATTAGGCACTTGATCATCGTAAGGTAGCGTGAAGATGTCAACAGGCATGACACGCCCCTGATCCCTACTCTCCAGCTGAAACATACTTTACCTATATCTACCTGTGCATAAATGGCTTTAAAACACTCCCATGCTTGCTTTGCTTATCTTACACTAAAGCAGCCATCCAGCTAGGCTTATTATGTTGATCAGCATATGAGATATCACCATATATAATAGAGTATTTACTTTTGCACACATCCCACCAACTCTTTGATAGACATGTTAGATCTTGCATGTGCCGTCCTTCCCATTATAGTAGTCCCAGAACCTGGGAAAGTGCTATAATAAGCCTTTTATTATTATAAGCATTTCTGCAATACTTTCCATTTGCAAACTGCTTAACAATCAACTCTCTTCTTTATGTCTCACAAGAAATCAGATAGCTCAACACTTGTTAGCTTTGTTTTATGGCCCTGAATCCTCAGGCCCAGAGTTCAAAGAAATCAAGGGTTATGCAGCCAGCTCAGGCTTAAGACCAACACAGCTGCTCTCTTTTTATCCAGCCTCTCAGCCAGGCTGCCCAGCTGCTTCTCAACCCTTTTACTGAATACATATATATGTATATATTTTATTTTTAAACTCTTGGAATTAAGAAAATTATAGTAAGAATATTGGCCCCAATTCTCCATTTTTAGCATGAAAATCTCACAGCCTGGGCTTTTGCCAAGTGTTGCTGGAATAATTTTGGCAGATCTGAAATAGCCCACAGAAAAGTTCCCTCAGCTGGTAGAGGAGCAAAGATGACTCTCTCTGGGGGCCATTTTGCCCAGCCTGTGTCTGTGGCAGCGAGGAGGGAGGGGGCATCCTGGGCAGAGTTGAGGTGCTTTGCTCAGGCATAAAAAGGCTCAGGTGGCTCTGGCTTTCCAATATGTAATATTTGGCTGTTGTTCTAGAAAATGGGTGGTAAAATTTGGTCAAATGCAAGAAGAATAACTACAGCTTAGCTTTGGAAAAGGTCTTGTGAAGAGACGTTCCTCCCTCTGTGGAGTCAGGCTGTTTTGTCTACCGTTCTTGAATAATACCGTCATCCCATATTTGTGGCAATAAAAACTTTTATTATCACACATCATCATTTCATAATCTCTGTGATACTTACTATTAAATTCTCGTTAAACTTTGTTTTTAAACTGTAATTTTGTGGCTCCATAGTATATATGCAGTAATTGTTCAAAATACTTCATTCGTAAATTATGCTAAGTGCTGCTAACATTTCTGCAAGTATCAAGAAAGACAACTGTCTCAACTTAGAATGTATGTATGAACTGGGTATCCCTTTCCATTCTATTTCCAAATCTAATTAGTTTCTAGTATTCTGTTTACTCCTCTTTAAAGAGCAGATTGGGTCAGCTGGTTTATGCCCCATCTTCAAAAACAAATACTTCTTCCTCTTTGTACTCTCATTTTCCCCAAACACATTTGCATCATCATCTCAACCACCATCATCATTACCAACATTAGTTGAGTACTTTCTATATGCCAGGCATTCCCCTTACATATGCTAACTGATTTCTCTTCATAGTAGTCTTGGTAATTATTATGATCCTTCTTTTCCAGATGTGGATACTGTGGTGCAGAGAGGTTAAAGAATCTGTACAAGAGCAGTCAGATTGGAATTGGGACATGCGCAATCTGGCTCCAAAGCCAGGCTCCTTACCATGCTGCTCTAGGGGCTCTGGTAGCCTGCTGAAGATGCCGCCATTTCCAAAGCACTTTGACTTGCCTCTTTTCTTTTGCTCCTTACAACCACACAAGATTTTGTTTAAACTGGAAGCCCTATTTTATTTTCTCCAAGCCTAGGGAAATTATGTAATACTTTATTATTGTTGAATTCGCCGAAGGTTTGGCTATTTTTTTTTCAAATGTAAATTCTAGATTTAATTGAGAACTAATTCTAGATTTAACTGAAAGTCACACTATGGACCTCTCCTTCTAAAAATGTTAAAGTTATCATCAGCTGTGAAGCATCCTCAAATTATTCTTCCTGGCTTCTTTTTTCCCATTATAAAGCCCTACATTTTTCAAGGGGATATACTGAACTCCTAACAGAAATGGAGTATATTTAAATGTGTCTTGAGTTATAACAAACTGCATTTCAAAATCAAATAGTTTAGACTTTACATATTTATAGTTATATGAGTAACGTTTGTACTTATATGTCCGGATTTATATATTCTGGGCCAAATTCCAAAAAAGGATTTTGAGGTTTGGAACATATACTGCTTGGAATTTCTATGTACCTCTGTTCTCCTCTCTTAATGTGGAGTGTAAGTGTTTACTCTACTTTTTAATATCTCTACTTATATCCCCACAGTTTCTAAAAAGGACATATATGATAATGTGGCCTAGTACAAATAAGTGCTAAATTCTTTATTGGATGATTGTTTCTTAAATTCCTCATTGAATTATTGTTTCTTTTCAGGCTTACTCATTTATACTTCTCAAATTCGTTCTTCTCCATTTTTGACACATCATCATTAAGGCAATTCTGAGTGTTCTGTAGATAACTGAATTCCATAGTAATACAAATAATACAGATGCCACTACCTGGGTGTATACATTGCTCTTGGGGCAAAATCCTCCCACGCCTGTTATTTTACTGATGACCTTCGGGACATTACGGGGAGACCCATGGAAGAAAAGATCAGTATTTTCCTCATCATACAGAGGCAACGGCAGTGCCTGAGAGGATTACATACCCCAGGTCACTTGAAGAAGCAAGCTAAGTTTCATGCCTCCTTATAACTTCCTCTGTACAAGGCCTCACACACTTGTCATGGTAAATATTCCCTCCTACTGACAGTCACGTGAATACTCCTGCTGAACAACTAACCTCTCCAAAAAGAATGTTAGGGAAACTTGGGCTTGATTTCAGCTTTGTGGTCCATAAATGCCTGCGTAAACAAGCTCTGTAGGCACCTGGGGAAGGTTAGTGTGCAGACCAAGGTGACAACACATTCCAGGGCTTAACCTAACCAAATGACACAGCCCAAGAAAGCTTTTCCAAAAACAGGCAGCTGTATTTCATCTTTGCATATTCAGACCAAAAAAAGAAATACCTGCTGTTTCAAACACCTGGGTAGTTCGCTGGAATGCTGATGAATCACCAAAGACATGGACAGTAGTGATGTTGTTCTTAGGGTGGCAGGAAGACCCCAGGAGGTGAGGGCCTATACCCTGCCAAGAAACAAGGGCCTTCAGACCACTGAAAGAGCAGAATGATATAGGAGAGGGATCTGATGTGTCAAATTGTAAATCCAACCTTCATTTTGGCTAAGGGTCCTTTTAGTTCTTTGGGTTCAAGGCCCGAAAAATGTGTTTTAAAACTGGGAGCACACCATATCTTTGGTATTAAAAGGAAGAGGGTAAATAACATATATTAACTCCCAACTCGAGGAAGGGATTTTACACTTACCCCAGTTTATCCAACGATGACCATTAATAGATATTTTTATATTCCCATAACACAGAAGAGAAAGATGAGGCCTGAAGAAGCTAAATACTTCACTGAAAATTACCCAGATTGTGTGGTAGAGTCAGAATTTGAAGCCAGGCCTATGAGATCCTGTGCCCATTTTCCTGGCTGCCTACTTGGGATAAACAGGTATTTGCCTGGGGATTTATGGGAAGTGACAGAAGTTTCAATACAATCCCAAAGCATACCTTAACTTGCCTTCCTTAAGCTCAGCAGTATAGAAAGACATTTGTCATGCATGTTCCCTTCCTAGACAAGCAAACAGATGCCATTTGTGGAAGATGAACCTGCCTGTACAAGAATCAGCACTTTTAGAGCTGAAGAGAGGGAAGGAACTTGACTTGTTCCTAAACTTGGACTCCCAGTCTGGCGACTTGACAGATAGGGGTTTCCTTGCTTGTTGGAACTGTTCCCAAACCACCCCCCATAGGAGCACAGAACTTTGGGTGTGGATGGTATACCCCTCTTCCTTGCACTACATTTCACTCAAGGGCCATCTGAAGGGACAGTTTATCTGCTGTTTCCCTGAGCATTTGCAGATAAAACAATTTCATAACATTCTTGGAAGTAATCTGACTTATAATTTTTAGGGAGTTTCCTTCTTTCATTCAAATAGGTAAGAACATAAAGCAATGAAACATCCTCAATAGTGCCATGGCGTTCGGCCAGACATTCCTGACTTACAGGTCACATAACTACAGTTTAAGTGTGTGTATGTGTATTAGCGCACAACGGTGAAGACAACCCCTTCAGAAACCTTCAAAGATTGATATCACTCACCATCTAATTTCTAAGTACCCCCCTCCACCTCTTGCTATGCATTAGGGAAACCTCAGCATACTGATCAGAGGCTGCGTAAATGTGTTCTTTGGTAGTTCCAAGTGTGTGTTTAGAATTACAACCAGTGTATGGGCTCCCTGCAAACTCTCTGGCAATTCATTTTTGGCATAGATGCCCCATATGCCATGCCCCATGAAGTTCATCACACAGCTGACTTTCAGCAAGATGTTCACTAACCATCAGTGAAGAGATTATTTTAAAAATCGCTCTAGGATAACCACATACAAAAGAAAAAAGTTGGACCGTTTCCTCACACTGCACAGAAAAATTAACTCAAAGCAGATTCTAGACCTAACTGTAGAGCTAAAACCGTAAAACACTTAGAAGAAAATGTAGGAGAGAATTTTCATTACCTTGCTTTATGCAAAGCCTTTTTGGATAGAATGTCAAAAACACTAGCAACAAAGTAACAATAAACTGGGCTTCGTCAAAATTAAAAACTTATTCTAAGTGAAATAAGTCAAGCAGAGAAAGACAATTATCATATGGTTTCATTCATTTGTGGAACATAAGGAATAGCAGGGAGATTGGTAGGAGAAGGAAGGGAAGAATGAAGGAGGAGTAAACAGAAGTGGGAATGAACCATGAGAGACTATGGACTCTGGGAAACAAACTGAGGGTTTTGGGGGTGGGGGGGGGTGGGGGGAATGGGCTAGCCCAGTGATGGGTATCAAGGAGGGCATGTATTGCACGCAGCAGTGGGTGTTACATGCAAATAATGAATCATGGAGCACTACATCAAAAACTAAGGATGTACTGTATGGTGACTAATATAACATAATAAAAATTTAAAATAAAAAAAACTAAAAACTTTTCTGCTTCAGTGAAGACTTTCAGGAAAGTGAAAAGACAACCCACAGAATGGAAGAAAATATTTGCAAATCATATTTCTTATAAAGATCTTGTATCTACACTAGGTAAAAAAAAAAAAAAACCTTTTATAACTCAATAACAATAAAACAAATGACTCAATTAGAAAGTGGACAAGGATTTAAACAGACATTTCTCCCAAGATGATATACAAATGGACAATAAGCACATGAAAAGATGCTCAACTTTTTTAGCTATGAGGGAAATGCAAATGAAAACCACAGAGATACCATTTTATACCCACTAGAATGGCTATCATCAAAAGGAGAGATAACAGCAATGTTGACAAGGATGTGGAGAAACTGGAATCCTCAGACACTGATGAGGTAGGGAAAATGGTACAGCTACTTTGGAAAAGTCTTACAGTTTCTTGAAACTTAGGCATAAAATTACCATATAACCCAGTAATTCTACTTCTAGATATATACCCAGGAGAAATGAGAACATATGTGCATGCAAAAACTTCTACAAAATGTCTGTAGTAGCATTATTCATAATGGCCAAAATTTAGAAAACCCAAATATCCACCAATTGGTGAATGGATAAACAAAATGTACTGTCACCCATATGCTAGGGACTATTACTTGGCGATAAAAATGAATGAAGAACTAATATACACTATAATATAGATGAGCCCTAAAAACCCCATGCCAGGAGATTGACGTCATTCACAAAAGGCCATTCCATTTTCATGAAATGTCTAGTGTAGGCAAATCTATACAGACACAAAGTAGGTTAGTGGTGGCCTAAGGCAGGGGTGGGAGTGGGGGAGAAATGGGGAGTATCTGCTAATGGATATCTTTTTGGGGTAGTGGAAATGTTGTAAAATTGACTGTGGGGGATGGTAGCACAACTCTGTGAATGTACTCAAAATCAGTGAAGTGTAAAATTTATATGGGTGAATAGGATAGCATGTGAATTATATCTCAATAAAGCTGTTAAATATCTAAAAAGAAACCTCAATTCAAACCTTGGTTCTTAGCCCTGGCTGCTCCTTAAAACTACCAGGGAGGACTTCTAAAATCCCAATGCCCAGGCCAATCCCTAAACCAATTACATCAGAATCTCTCTGGGCAGGACCCAGTATTTTTTGCTTTCTTTGCCCAGGTGATTTCAAGGTGCAGACAAAGCAGCAAACATTGAGTTTCCCGCTGAGGGGTAAAATGCAACAGTACTCACTCCCCTTATAGGTGTTTCTGCCTCGTGTCCTGTTGGATGACATCTTAGACACTTTCCAGGAGTTATGAGTATGATGCTAACTGGCACCTTTAGGGTCATTCTCCAGAAGAGACCAACATTTATATGAAGGTACCGAATGGGTGCCCTCCTCTCCCAGAGGTCACTAAGGAGGGACATTATACTCTACTCAGTGGATACCTGAACTTCTGATTTTCTTTTTCTTCATAGGTAAACTGTGTGTGTATTTAGGCTTCTATGGCTCTTATTTAGCATCTTTGTAAAGCAGTGTTCAAAAAGGTGTTTTGAAATAAAATTCATGGAACTAAACCATTTACCTAATTACTTGAGGAGTTTCTAAATCCCACAGTTTCAAAACTATTAATTTATTGCAACACCAGTCCAATCCACTGGATAGAAATAACTTATAAACAGAAGCTGGGACTGCTGTTTTCCTTGTCATCAGTACCAGATCTAAAACGCTGTTGAATGACCAATTGCACTCCCTTAAAAAAATGTATCAATTGTTTCTTTCCTATTCTTAAGCATAACTATGAGTCAAAACACTAGTTTATATGATTTAAAAAATAAAAATGTCACATTCCCCAATTTAGAAATCAGGAGTCAGGGCAACAGTTAGAATTTAGCATAGGCCATGATGAGTACCGGGCGTTGTATGAAGTGTGGAATCACTACATCGTACACCCGAAACTAATATTACACCGTATGTTAACTAACTGGAATTTAAATTAAAACTTTAAAAAAACAGAGGAGAAAAAAAGAATTAAACGTACAGTCATTTTCAGTTTTATGAAGGAAAAAGACTAGCTAAATATTTTAAAACATTAAGATACTGCTAATATGATTAAAAGCTGCTATCAAGTTTTAAGCAATAGAATTTATTATCTGAGGACAAAAAGAACAGCATTTTGGGACATGATAACACTGGATTTTTAAAAAAACAGTGTTTGAGGATTGGCTTGGCATTTTTGATGCTTTGAAATCAGACTCTTGGGAATGGCCCATCAAAGCAATTTATTATCTTGGATGTGATATGTAAATTGGTCATTTCGTTGCTTAGAGATTTGCTCTACATTTCTGAAAGAAGACACATAATGTAAAACCACATCCAGCCATCAGTGGGTACAAGGAAACACTTTCTCTGTCTCTTTTGCTCTTTCATCCTTTGGCATGCAATAATGAATAAATGAAGAAAGCATATGTCCCTTGCAATCACAGAGTAATTTTTATCAGTGCTAATGCACACAATGAAGCGGGTTCTTGCATTGAATACGCATTTTAGCACATTCGGCAGGTGTCCTTTTATATGGAATTGATCTCTCCTATTCTACTTTCAAAGGTGAAGGACAGCTCATTTGGTCAAAATAAAACACCTGCTGGAGGAGCAGAAGTCATCTCTCTACTCTATCAAGCTATTGTAATTGTAGCTTCTCCAGAAACATAAAAAATGACAGCAAAATGATAATTCAAGTATGCTCTATATTGTATTATAACTGATTATGTGGCAATGGCAAGAATTATGCGGAGTGGAGAGACTGAAAATACCTAGTGACAAACGCCAGGAATTAACCCTTGTGTGTCAAAAAATGGGATTGAACACTTTACAAAGATTCCAAAATATGAGTCATAGGAGCCTACATACACAGTTCACCTGTGAAGAGAGAGGAAACCAGAAGTTCACATAGGCACCCAGAAGAGCCTAATGTCCTTCCTCGGGACAAGGTAGGACAAGGAGGCATAGACAAAGGAAAACGTAGATAATAAAAAATTCAGGTCATTTAAAATAACCACAAAATTCCACACCTAAATTTTTGTCAAATTTTGCTCCCCTCAGTCTACCCAAAAGGTACAATGGTGGCAAAAGCGACCAATTTGAGGTTATGACTTGTTTTTCCAGCCAAGCGACACGATGGTCAGAAATGTATCATCAAAAGGAGAGACCTGTTACATAGTTTAGTGCTGAGCAAAATGAAAACGCAGGGCCCTTGTTCAAAAATTGTGAAGAATTTCAAGATGGTAACAGCAAAACCCTAACTAAACCAAGCACAGGTTGCTGTCCAGGCAGCCAGCCCCACCAACCAGTTAGAAATAAGAAGGCAGCATCTGCCAAACCTATACCTGGGTCTGTTGTCTCTAGCTGGTTTAGCTTCTCTGGCAGAACACACATATACACAGACTCTACAGATTAGGAGTGACCTTGTGTCATTTTCTCATTTTTGGAAACCAACACCCAGAGAAACTAAATGACTTGTCTAAGGTCATGAGTTGAATGACAGAGCCAGCGCTAAATCCCAGGGAGCCCGACTCCCACACTGACATTCTTTCCCCTACACCATGCTACTGGTCTCCAGTTTAAATGTAAATAATTAGGAAATGCTAACTACAATAAAGGGGGCAGAGAGGGGAGGACATTACCTCATCAGAACTTCCTTTTCAACTCTTCTGTGCAAATAATAAAATGCGCTCTAAAAATCCGTTTCAAATTCCTTTTCTGAGTCAACTCTTCCACGTCCTAGGGGAAAGACATCATATGACAGCTTCAGACACTGAAGCAAATTACCTTTTCTGAGAGCTTGCTTGAGCCCTTGGAGTTAACGATCACAGACCAAGGTGGTTATTAGTGGATGGTTATGAGGCAACTAATCAGTGTTCCTGTACAAGTACAAATATTTAAAATAATTGTGAGATAATTTGAACTTTAACACTAAGCTAGCCAAACACATTTGTAATCTGAACCCAAGGTTCTAATAAGTTACTGCCTTTTGGATGTCCTTCAACATGAGGGACATTTTTAGAAAGATTAGCACTTGAGTGGAAACAAAGACTGACATTTTCAACGTAAACATGAGACCTGGAGCTTTTTTTTTTTTTTTTTTTACAATACAAAACGCATGTGTCTTCCTCAGGTGTATGTGTAAATTTAGTACATCAAAACGTCTGGTGCAAGGACAGCATTGTTAAAAGATACTGTACAAATCAAATAGAAAGGAAGCTTTAAAAGCTTAAGAAAAACATCCAACCAGGTGATGAAAGAGTTCAAGGTAGGCTGGCAAACACCATGACGCAATAAAAAAACCCAGTGTTCAGAGAGGCAAAAGACACCTGTCAAGCCCCCTCGACAAGGCACAGGGATTAAGGCCAGATAGATCTCTGGTTCAAATCCCAGCTTCGTATATATTTTGTTTCTGTAAACTGTGGCTAATTCATCTGCAAAATGGGGTTGATACGAAAGCCAAACAGCGAGATCAGATGCTTTCTAGATGCCTCAGTGATCTCTGAAATCTACGATGCACACCCTTTAATTATATCTTATTGAGTTGCCCCTCAGAATTTTTACTGGGGGGGGGAGTTAAAATTAGTTTTGCATATCCAACGCTTTCCATAACTTTATGGTCTGTAGGTAGCAACAGGGAAAAACAAAATATTCTCTGGGTTGGATAAATCTTGGCATAATTATAGGTCTGGTGTGTGGAAAATGAGGGCCGGATGAAAATGGTGCGGAGACATGAGTAACCCAAAGAGTCTGAGGCTACAGCACTTACATCTCATTAACCGCCAATTACCGTATTTATAATTTAACACAAAAAGGAAAAACACAAATGGGGTTTTGAAAAAATCTCTTTTATCTAGACTTCAGTTTATACTTGGCCACTACAGGCAGAATTAATGCAATAGGTTGAGAAAGGGAGTAGTTAGATTGAGAAATAAAAACACTTTTTGATAACATGTGAGGCTATAAAAAATGGCTTGGCTGAATCTATTAACCAAAGATAAATAATACCCTGCAGGAGGAAAAGAAACAACTTTTTCTGGATCATAAGGTCTGGCATGTTTTTAAAGAACTTGCTTTCACTAAAAATGTAACACATCCAATTTAAAGAGACATTTTTTAAATTCGTGATTTCATAACGCTTTTGCATCCGAAATCATGTCTCTGGTCTGGCAACACCATATTCAAGACTTACATCAAAACATGGGGAGAAAAACAGTTCTTATTTATTTGTGTGGTTTCATTATTAATCTTCCTACTATCGCTATCTTTATTATTATTATTGCTATTCTTATTACCACTCCCACTAGTGATGCTGTTACTACTACTGCATTCACATCTGCATTTCTCCATGACCATTGATGGGAATTCTAGTGAATGGCATTTTCCTCCCTTCGGTAGGTAACTGTTTATTTTCATAAGTAACTACAAAACAGTTTTCCAAAGTGAATGAATGTACTTTCCATCCTCCCCTCAGCAATATATGAGAATTCAAATTCCTCAACATTCTCACCGAAATTTGGTGTTATCCTTTTTCTTAATTTTCCCCATTCTAGAAAATATTGAGTGGTTTCTTTTTTTTCTTATTTTTTTTTAATTTAAATTCAATTAATTAACATGTAGTGTATTATTGGTTTCAGAGGTAGAGGTCAGTGATTCATCAGTCTTATATAACACCCAGTGCTCATTACATCACGTGCCCTCCTTCATGTCCATCACCCAGTTACCCCATCCTCCCACCTCCTCCCCTCCAGCAACCCTCAGCTTATTTCCTATGATTAAGAGTCTCTTACAGTTTGTCTCCCTCTCTGATAACATTTTATTGTTCAGCCCCTGAGTCTCTGGCTGGCTCTCTCTGGTGAGTTTATTTATTGTCTCTACCTCAGTGCCCTCCAAGGGCCAGAAGCTTCATCACGTGGAAGCTTATTACAAATGCAACCTATGGAATCCAAAGCTCTGGGGTTGGGGGCCAGGAATATGTGTTTTAACAAGCTCACCCAAAGATTCTGATGCTCAAATGTGCAGAGGAAGTTGACCCAAATGCCAGGGAACAGAGGAAGGAGGGGTGGGAGAGAACTGAAGAGAAACACCTGGAGCCTCCACCTGCAGACTTGACCTTGTCTGCTTCAGGGCAGGCTGCCAATGCCAAGGAAAAGAAAGCAAAGTCTGGGACAGGTCTGCAGGAAAGAGAGCTCCTTCCCGCCCCAGGATGTGGTTGCAGAGGCTCCTGCCTTCAGCTTCCAACTTCCAGGAGGAGAGGCACCACCAGAATTTCCCCCAGCCACTGCTCGTCTCTTTTGCCTGCCAAATATTAAAAAAGACAAGACTCCTTATTTTTCATCAATGCAGGCAAGTCAGATGGAATCAGCTATGATTTCTGAATTAGTATTTCTTAAGGTGTGAGGTTTATGCATTTCAGGGACTCATTGATCCCCAGTCCCACCAAATCAAAATCTCTGGGGGTTTCAGGAGGCTTTAAAAATCACTCCTACACTGTGTCGAATTTGGGTATTGTTTTATTTTTTTGGCCTCACTTGACACTTAGTTTGGGATGAGGTTTCAGAATATATGCTCTAACGCATCTGTCTGTCTTCCCTCCCCTCCTTCTTTCCTTCTGTTCTCAACAACACAAGAAAATTTAAAACACACACACACGGAAGAAAAAACGACCTGTACTTCCATCACCCATTTTGATAAATATAGTTAGATAAAATAACATGTATCGATGAAATAAAATTAGGATATAAAATGGTTACAAAATATCCTTGAATAGATACCACAATATATTTTTGTCACCTATTATTAAACATCTAGAAGCTTTTGTCTAGGTTTTCTACTTTATAAATAACCATCAGCAACTTTGTTAAAAAAAAAAAAAAAAACAAAAAAAACTTTGTACTCCTTCCTGGCCAAATGACCTTCATGGTCAATTCTCAGAATTGGAATTTCTGCTTAAAAAATTGTCTTCCCTTAGAATGCTTGACACACATTGCCAAACTGCCCCTAGAGAGAGAGAGAGAACCAGTTAAGAACCATATTAGGTTGTAAATTGGTAAAGCCATGTTAACGACAATTTCATAATCTAGATATGGAAAATCGAGTATATGTATACTTTTAAAACTGGGAAATCCACATCACGGTATAAAACCTAGAGTGACTCTTTTTTTAAAAAAGATTTATTTATTTATTTGAGAAAGAGAGAGAGAGAAAGAGAAAGTGTGTGTGCACAAGCAGGGGGAAGGTCAGAGGGCTAGAGAGAAGAAGCAAACTCCCTGCTGAGGTGTCCAACAAGGGCCTTGACCTCATGACCCTGAGATCATGACCCGAACCAAACCCAAGAGTTGGATGCTTAGTCAACTGAGCCACCCAGGCACCCCTAGAGTGACTCTTGCTTAAGGAAATACAATAGTAAAAAGTTGGAAATAAACTAAATATTCATCAATACAGGAACAAAGGGATAAATATAACACAGCAGTTAAAATATATGAACTAGGGCGGCACCTGGGTGGCTCATAAAAAAAAAATTATGAATTAGATCTATATGTATCAACCTAGATCTATCTCAAAAACACAACAGCATGGTGATGGGTATTAAGGAGGGCACATATTGCGTGGAGCACTGGGTGTTATAGGCAAACAATGAATCATGGAACATTACATCAAAAACTAAGGATGTACTGTATGGTGACTAACATAACATAATAAAATTTTTTTTTAAAAGATTTTATTTATTTATTCGACAGAGATAGAGACAGCCAGCGAGAGAGGGAACACAAGCAGGGGGAGTGGGAGAGGAAGAAGCAGGCTCATAGCAGAGGAGCCTGATGTGGGGCTCGATCCCACAACTCCGGGATCACGCCCTGAGCCGAAGGCAGACGCTTAACCCCTATGCCACCCAGGCGCCCCCATAATAAAAATTTTTTAAAAACCATAATGGCATAATGTTACATGCAAAAAATCTTGGTCAAAGCACACATACAGGATGGAATTATTTATGTAAAATTTTAAAATTGCTTGTTTTTTCCCCCACGTTGACATTTGCACTGGTGGTGCAAAATCAGTGGTGAGTAAACCTGTGGCCACGTCGCATGGATCTAGGCAGTGGCTCCCGTCGCATAAATAGTCATTGTGCCTTTCACTGCACACGCACTACAGTCTGACCCAAACCAGAAAAGCCAGTTTCATTCAAGAGTGTCTTTAATGAAGTAATAAAAATGATTTTACTTAACTCTCAACACTAGAACACTTTAAAAAGTATTCTGAGCGACACAATAGTATGAATATAGCCCTTCTGTTGCATATGAAAGTATGATGATTGAATTGAGACCCGAACTACCTGCTTTCTTCATAGAACATCATTTTTTAATTAAAAGAAGGAGTAAGAGACAAATTACGGTTATTCAGACTTGGGTGCTTGGCCCACTTTTTCTCAAAAGTGAATGAAGGAAACAACTGGCAATTTTTGTCAATGATAAAATTTCAAGTTTTCAAATGAAAATTAGAATTTTGGAAAACTTATATCTACCACAGAGGGCTTGACAGTTTCCTAATATCTAAAGACTTTTCTGAGATCAGTGGAGACGTAGTAAATAGAATCTTGAATATTGTATGATAAAATGTATCTACCTCTGGAAGATCTGCATTACTCATTGAGCCAATTTTTTCTAAATGGTCAGTGCATGAAGATCCCAGAGTCCTGGGATCAAGCCCCACACTGGGTTCCCTGCTCAGCAAGGAGCCTGCTTCTCCCTCTCCCTCTGCCTGCTACTACCCCTGTTTGTGGTCTCTCACTCTCTCAAAAAAATAAATAAAATCTTAAGAAAAAAAAAAAAAAGAAACTACCACTTGTTGAATTTGGATGTACTATCAAAGCAGAAATTTTGGTTATCAGGAAAGGCTATTAAGATACGTTTCCCTTTTCCAACTACATAACTGTTTGAAGATTGATTTTCTTCATACACTTCACCAAAAAAGCGTGGCACAACAGAATGAATTCAGAAGCAGGTATGAGAAT
This sequence comes from Ailuropoda melanoleuca, assembly GCF_002007445.2. Classification (NCBI taxonomy): domain Eukaryota; kingdom Metazoa; phylum Chordata; class Mammalia; order Carnivora; family Ursidae; genus Ailuropoda; species Ailuropoda melanoleuca. The sequence goes on from NC_048223.1 coordinate 25,770,645, forward strand.
CCAGTTGTCTTCTTTCAGGCAAGACATTAAGGAGATTTGCAAAAGTTTTAAAACAATGTCACTCTTCTCAATAATTTCTTTCTCTTTAGAAAATGTAGCTGTCAAAAAATATTTTTTATGTTAACACATAAAGAGTTTATATTGCTGTTTTAAATGAATTACAAATATTTTAAATGTTCCTGTTTTAATTTCTAATGTGGTAAATATAAACATTAACACACAATAGTTCTTTGGGGAATCTCAATAATTTTCAGGAATGAGCTCAAACAGTTTGAAAACTGCCAATGGAGGGAGAGGACACACAGAACCTCTTATATTATTTTCTACACTTTTCCCTATGTATGTAATTAAAGACAAAAGAGTAAAAAAGCCTACCAGCAGGTTATAAGGATATGCAAGAGCCTAAATTCTGAACAAACCTAAGAATTATCATTAAAGAAACAAACCTTGTGAATTTGAGAGTAAAAAAATGTTATGTCATGATTTTAATATGTCTCTCTTTCATTATGTGAGCTTGAACAATTTTACATATTTTACCGTTGATGTTAATTCTTTTTGTGGGTTGTCCTATTTGTATTCATGTATTTACTTGTTCTTTCAACATATATTTGTTGAACATTTTATATATACCATCTTACTTCTAGGTAGACCTGGCATATAGCTGTGAACAAGTCCTAGAAAGTCTACTGCAGAAGCTGGCACACTGCGGTCTATGGGCCAACTTTGTCCACTTTCTATTTTTGTAAATAAAGTTTTCTTTATGCATTGTCTACGGCTGCTTTTGTACTACAAGGGCAGAGTTGAGTAATTGTAACAGAACTGTGGTGCCTGCAAAGCCAGAAGTATTTACTATTTGTCCTTTACAGAAAAGGTTTGCTGGCCTTTGGTCTTGTGGATTCTATAGGACTGCTATCTCTTTCCTTCATATTTCTAAGGCTGCTTTATATATTAAAAAAAAAAAAAATCTCTGGGGCGCCTGGGTGGCACAGCGGTTAAGCGTCTGCCTTCGGCTCAGGGCGTGGTCCCAGCGTTATGGGATCGAGCCCCACGTCAGGCTCCTCTGCTGTGAGCCTGCTTCTTCCTCTCCCACTCCCCCTGCTTGTGTTCCCTCTCTCGCTGGCTGTCTCTATCTCTGTCAAATAAATAAATAAAATCTTTAAAAAAAAAAAAATCTCAGGATGCCTGGGTGGCTCAATCGGTTAAGTGCCTGCCTTTGGCTCAGGTCATAATCTCAGGGTCTGGAGATCAAGTCCCACATCGGACTCCTTGCTCAGTAGGGAGCCTGCTTCTCCCTCTACCTGCCACTCCCCCTGCTTGTGCTCTCTCTCTCTCTGACAAATAAATATATAAAATCTTTTTAAAAAATCTTGTCTTGCAGATATCTTCCCATCGTCTTTATAGTCTTTTAATTTTGTTTGTGATTTTTCTTCATTGCATAGAGTATTCACATTTTTTGATGAAACTTGATCAAATCTTTTAATATAATTATTCTTAACCTTTTGGGAGCATTGATTTTTAAATAAGTTATTGGTTATTTTTGCTTTTCAATTTATTTCACATGAATTTTTAGATTATTTTGTCACATTATCAAAAGACTCCCTTGGTGATTCTGATTTCAGATGCATTCAGTTGTTGGATTACATTGGGGAGAATTTAATGCCTAAAATATTGATTCGTTTTGTTGAGGAGTACAGAATATTTCCCTGTTAAATCTCATCTTCTTCCAAATTATTTAATATTTTTTTCAAGACAGTCTTACACATTTTTTTGGTAGTCTTATCCATTTATTTTTATAGTTAGTCCTAGTAATTTTTATTTTAGAGCTGCTATTGTGATATGTGGGTTTTTCTGTTTATTTTTAAATTGATTATAGCTAATAAGTACTTTATTTTTCTACACTTATTTTTGTAAGGAGTATAGTGAAAAATTTTATAATACTAAAATCTTGACCATTCTAATAGCTTTTATTTTTTTCAGTTGGTTCTCTTAAATTTTCAATAGAGACGAATGGTGATTTTTTTTTTTACTTCCCCTTTCTAATCACCTTATCCTAATTTTTTCCTTGACAATAAATTTGCAATCCTCCTCTTGTTTCTCAGTTTAATGAAAATACATATATAGCACTTTACAATTGAAAAATTTAATCTTTGTTTCAAATAAATAATCTCTATAATTTTAAGTAGACTTCTGTTTCATTAAGAAATTTCATCAGCAGCAATGTATATTAAATCAAGTTCTTTTCAAACATAGACATGATAAAGTTTTTCTCATTTAACCTATTAATAAGATGAATTATAACAATAGACTAATAGTAAAATTTCTTATGTCCTTAAGAACCAATTGTTTGATTACGTTTTGTTATTGTTTTTATGTCTTGCTAGATTGAATTTGCTCATATATTACTTGAGGTTTTTCAACCTATAAGGTTGATTTATAAGGTTTTGGTGTCACCTTTACTGGGGTTGCCCTCTACTATAAAAGGAATTGGAACAGTCACATCTTTGTTCTACTCCTATAATAGTTTACGGCTGTTAAGATTATAAATTTATTCAAATTATGTCAAAAAAGAGGTACATAGAATGAAGATCATGAGAATGAGATATGGTACAAATTTCCTGCATTAAATAATCTAGAGAGTTATTATAATCAGGCAGTTAAAAATAGCAACAATAATAGAGTCAGATTTAGATCTTAATTTCTTGTTAAATGGGGGCAATTGTGAGGTGCCTTTCACCCCTCCACATAACTACTTGTAGATAGAGCAATAAGGTTCTCCTGTAAGCATTGAATTAACACTTCTTCTAGGTCTATGAGAATAGCCATGGATTGAGACCAACTACAGAGTTTAATCCATGATATTAACACATCCGAAGAAAGAAAAGGTCAACCCTTGGAGTATGACCACTTTAGATAAACTGAACTCAGAGAAAACAAACTTTGGCAGTGGGAGCTGGGTGCTGTCAGCAGGGAGGAGACAGAGAACCAAGAGTTCTAAACATCCAGTTACCAAAATTGTGTTCCATAGTGGTGGTACAGGCATTTCCTCAGGCCTCACCATGCCCTGGAGAAAATGTCCTTCAAGATTATGGCCTTTGCTGATTCCATGTACACCAGCAACTTATGGCTTACGAGTTCTGCAATCTATGCTGATTGTAGAAAAGTTAGAGGAAGCGCCTAGATCTGCAGATCAAGAACATTTTTTTCTGCTAGGAAACATCATCCCTCTGTTTTCATGCAAGATTCATTCCAATGGGTATCTCCATGGGACATGTATGTAATACTAGACCCACTAACTGAAACTGCGCTTCTTTCTTTCTGATTTGAAATGTTGTTAAATTAGTGTGGCATTTTTAGCTGGATAATTTCAAATACATTCTAATTTATAAAAGAATAAAATAATTTGCTACCTTTAGTAGTTTGAGTATTAGAAACAAAAAACATACAACATGCCTCATTGTTCATAACTACCTATCCATGTGGATCTGGACCCTCTAACGGGACAGTTGAGAACTGTTGGGCTGGATAATTCCAATGGCATTTCCATTCCATGAATCTATCAGCCATTCCACCTAACGTGATATAAGAGGATTTCTTAAAGGAGTTATCATTTGGCATCCATTCACTTTTCCCTGAGGTTATCTTTTGTCCATTAGCCAAAGGCATCAAAGGATCCTGAAAAAATTCTAATTCTCATTCTTGGTGAAGTTTGCTACTGACGAATAGCTATTCTATCCTTAGCTTTCATAAAGGAATTCATGGATAATAGTATATCGAAAATATTTGAACCAAGTTATTTGTATCAATAAGGCCCATCTCTAAAGCTATGAGTTTTCTATGTGATTTAAAATATGTCATCTTTAAAAAAATACAGATAGAATGAAATCCTAAGAGAATAAAAATGAATACAATGAGTATTCTGCCAAACTGAACTATATAAATTTGTTGATACTATTTTTTTGCTGAGTAATAGATATATTTTGATCTATAGGACAGAAACATCAAATACCAGCAATTTTATCTAACCCATCTCAACCATTAAAGGTTCATCAGCTTATTTTCTCTTATAGAGTAGAAATGTATCTATCAATTTACCAATGTCAAGAAAATCAGACTGAAACAAACTGGTCTTATTTTTTTTCTCAATTATTGAAACATAATGCTTCTGGGAAGGAAATGACATTTGTTTCATGATTTTCTGTCATTTGGCTTCTCTTCCCGCATCATGCTGAACGAAACAATATTGTACCATTCTGCTGTTGTGATTACACCAAATTTCGACATATGCTTTGTATTTGGCTCTAAGTGCCACTGTGTCACTGGGTTCACACTTGGCTCCAAACTTGAGTGTGTGTGTAAGCTTGTGTGCAATGGCATTTGGGAATTTGTTTCCTGATAACAGAAACCCAAGCATATGTTTGAGACCAAGCATCCCTTTCCTTTTGACACATTTTCTGTGATTAGATTCATTAAGAAATTCAACAACAGCATTAAAAATTAGAAGGGGTGTGTATCTGTAAACATCAACTGTGGTTATGGCAAAGACCTTTATGTCAACTGAAATGTGTCTTTGGGAGCCATAATCCAACCTACAAGACACATTTTCATTTACTTTACAGCACAGTTCAAATCATTACGGAAGAAAAAAACCTTTCCCATAAAGAAAATAAAGATGGTGAAATAACATGGCTTATTTGAACATCAAACTATCCTCTATAAAAATGTCAGCCTAACTGGATTACTTCCATCAATGCTGCAAAAATAGAATCAGCAAATGAGACTTTGATGCTGGTGGCTGAAAAAAAAAATTTTTGGTATTTAATTCTTGTGGTTTATGAGGTTACTAAAACTCTCGATGTAATTACGGCTTGAAACTTTCTATCATTATTTTATTTATAGTCTTCTAAAGGAAGTGGTGTAAATTGCATTCTTTAAAATATCATCGAACATGTTTTAAGTGCCCAAAATGTCATAGGGAGTGAAATATAATTACACAAAACATGAACAAGTTTCTGGCTACAAATTTAAGACCCATGAATACCAGAGGGATGAAGCCCCAACTATAAGTGAAATTAGCATGGACAAGATACATTCTGTAAGAATTCAGGTTGGGTGACATGAAAGATATTTGGGTATCATTTTTAGTTATTTGTTCTAAATCAAATGTGATAAGAGAAATAAAATCATATTGTTTTTAGAAATAAAAAATAATACAAATCTTTGTGAGAATGTATAATGAGAATGATGAAAATATCTGGTGTATGTCATAAGACCATTGTAAAATCAAATTAAATAATCTATGAAAGCACTTTGCACAGTACCTGACACATAGAAATGCTAGATAAATATTAGAATTTTTAGAAAGAGAATATCATGCATATTGAAACGAGATTCTGAATATAGCACTGATGGTAACAGAGAGGCAGTTGGGAAAATGTGGTCCTCATGCAGCTGCAACTGTAGGAATCAATTAAAAAAAACCACATGTTCCTGATTTCATTGATTAAAAAGCAATTCATGAAAACATCTGTAGACATCCTTGCATTTAAGGCTCAATTTGTTTGGCTTGTCCACTGCTATTCATTTAGGACTCAATATGTTTAGCAGACCTTTGATGAGGTGAAGTAAATATCAGGTTCTAAAAGCTATTTTCTCTATGGGCTACTAAAGTTGATTGTGTTTTGATGAATACATTGTGAATGGAAGAGCTTGAAATTGGACATCCATTCATCATCAGAATATAATACTGACATTGTTGAAAATTTCTATGGATCTCTTGGTAAGTCAGAAGAAAAATTCAGGCACCAATGAGAAAGGACAACCATTATATAAATGATATTTAGCTCCCAAAACTCCCTACTTGGAGAGTGTGGCCTGAGAGTGGATGAGTATGATCAGAATTCAAAGACCAGAGGAAAATGCAAAAAAATGTATCTTAATGCTGGAACTGAGTATGTAAACCAAACTGGCCGACATTCACCTGCATCCATTATTATCCAGACAGTTTAACAGGAACAATGCAAATATTCTAAAAGCAGAATTAAGTCCAATCTTTTCATGAAAAGGCAGAAGTTGAGGGTGATGTTTCCATGGATGGTACATTTTATACAAAACAAAAATTAGTATCAGGGAAATTGCTGCCAGGGATCCCTGTTAATACCCCTCTGCCCACAGTATTAAATGCAAGTAAAATTCAGTTTCCATTTTAATGCTATAAAAGTCTTCTCATTCCAAGGAAAAATTGCCTGATTTAGCTATTATATTGACATAGTAGCAGACATATTTATAATGACCTATCCGTCTAAGTGCATGATTAGAAAATAATTTCACCAGCAGATAAAATGTACTTAACTTTAAATATATGGTCAAAATTGCAAATTTGAAAACAAAAATAAAAGTTACTTAATGCCTTTCAAAACTGCAGTTGTCTTATTCATTGTTTTGCAAAAAAAAAATTAGAATAAAGTCTTTGCCTCATTGATCTACATTGGCTATAAAGGCAGCACTGATTTACAGAGTACTCCTCATTTTGTGTTTCTGCAGTGAATTGGTGTAGGAATATAACACGGATGGGCCATCATCATCAATGAGATGTGACCTTTGCTTGTCCAGGCTAAATGCTCCTGGGAGTGCTGAGTCGGCAACATTCTCTGTTCTCATGTTCCTTTTGGCCATTGGCTGCGAGTGGTGGCAGGGGTTAGCAGTTCAATCTGCTGCTGTGAAGCTGGGTTTTTCTTCTGTGAAGCTAATTGAAACTGCAACATTGGCCTCATTATCATCTTGTAAAACCCCTCTGAACTAACTAGCTCAGACAGCCATGGTTATATGCTAAAATCAAAGGCAAGATGATTCAAAGAATTATGGGCTTAGAGTTTGAGCCATTTTCTAAGTATCAAAAAATACAAGATTAAAACTCAGGGCATAATTTCATTTACATATACCAATATGATTATCAAATTGACAGCTTTTCAAATTTACCATCAACATAAGCTAAGGAGGGAGAGGCGAACCAGAGATTTCTGAGATGTTTTAGTTTGAACAGGGGTAATGTCACTCTTCTTCCTATGGTCATGTTTAAGTCACATGGCCAAGCAGAATGCTTAAGTCACATGGCCAAGCAGAATGCCCTAGAGTTGATTTTTTTTCAAGGCAATGAAAGTGAATCATTGTGCAAATAATTGGTTTGCTTATGTTCAATGTAATTGTATTACTATTATAAATAATAATAATAAATAAAAGTTAAATAAATTTATTATGCTGCATGCTGTGTAAGTACCTTGATCTAAATTAATAGTTCTCAATGGGGGTGATTCTGTCCCCAAACGGACATTTGGTAATATCTGGAGACACTTTTGATTGTCACAACTGGGGTGGGGAGGGAATGGGGTTATTGGTAACTAGTGGGAAATGCCGCCAAGCATCCTACACTGAAGAGGACACAGCACAGCATTATTTAACCCCAAATTTCAACAGTGCCAAGGCTGAAAAACCCTGATCTAAACAACCAAATCAGATTGCAGGGACCTGGGATCTGGTCCGTTGAGTACTATCTGATCATTATAGTGGCTGAGGTTGAAGAAGAAAAAAAAAAAAGCAACTCAGCATGCTAAAAGAGTATTTATCAAATAGTTTAACAGTTTCAAGGACATTTCTAAACACAATATATCATCTGGCAATGAGTTTGGGGATAGAGTAAAAGCAGGAGAGGGGAAAATGTGAGCATTTACATATAGAGAGAGTACTCCATCATAATGAGTCAAAAAAGATGTGCTAATTAATAGCAATAAAAGCTGATATAAATTATTGGCAGGATAATCTGTATGCTAGCCAGGTTGCTCTTAAAACATGCAATAACAACATTGTATTTAAGCAAAAGAGACAAATGATAACTTCATGCCCTGATTTACCTGTATATTAAAATATATCTTAACATTTCAATATAAATCTCTCATATTGGCCAAAACTTGATTAATGGAATAGAATAAAGGTCCTCCAAACAGCCCCCCAGTTTATACAAGAACCTTAAAAAAATGATAAAGGAACCATCATGAATCAACACTAAAGGGTTGGGATTATTCAATAAGAGTGATTTTTAGATAATCATTTAATTCTTTAGGAGTTTTGAAAAACATAGTTATGATCTCAACCTCTCTCCACATAGCAAAATTAAAATATGGATGCATTAAAGAGTTACCAAAAAGGAAAAATTATAAGAAAATTAGGTATAGTTATAATAGATATCTGCTCTCTGAATGTGGGAAAATTTTCTTAAATCCTCCTACTTTGGCAGTACAATGTCCTCAATACAATGTCTCTATGTCAAGGGATTTTACACTTCTGTGTATCAAAGTCCCCAGTTCTCAAAACTTAGCAAAATACAAAAGCAAATCACGGACTCAAAAAAACATTCACAACACAAATTTTGAAGTGTATTTTCAACTGTATGGAGTTCATATAAAATCATTAAAAAAAAAAGGCTACCCAATTAAGCAGAGGACACAAAAGATTTAAGAAGGAAATCTATTTAGATTAAAACATATAGGAAACCATCTCATTTCATTACAAATATAAATTAAAATACCATTTTCTACTTATGAATTTGCCCCCAAAAGTTTTACTTTAAATAAGAAGGAGCAGTTAAAGAGGCTCTCTTACTTACAGGTAGAATGTAAGTTGGTACTAAGCTTCTGGAAAATATGCAAAGAAGTTCATATTTATAGCTTTTGGCTCACTGAACTCACTTGGGGAGGGGTGGTGAATCTCAAAATATGAGAAAAAAACAGCCTTACACACTACGATGCTTATTGCAGTCTTATTTTAAATAAGAAATTTCTCCTGAATGTCTTCTTTCATGTTCAGTGGTTGAAATGTGTTTAATAGTTAATTGTGATGGATCCATTCATGTGGCAAATGTTTTGTGACCATTTGAAATGATATTTACAAAAGAATTTTAATAAAATGGGAACACACTTGTATTATAATATGAGGTTAAGAAGTTGTTTATGGTAGGTGTATGTGGCCCCCCAAAAGATATGTCCATGTCCTAATCTGCAGAAACTGTGAATATTCTCTTATATGACAAATGAGTAAAAATTATTTTATATGGCAAAAACCATGCTTAAGTGAGGAATCTTGAGAGGAGGAACTTATCCTGGATTATGCAGGTGGGTCCTAAATATAGTCACATGTTTCCCTGTAAGAAGCAGCAGAGGGAGTTTCCACACAGACACTCAGAAGAGAAGGTGATACAAAGACAGATAGAAGTTGGAATGACGCAGCCTCCAGCCAAGATGCTGGCAATTACCAGAAACTGGAAGAAGCCAAGAATAGAATCTTTGTGAGAGCACCTGAAAGGCACAACGCCCTGCTGACACCTTGATTTTGGGCTTGCAATCTCCAGAAACGGGAGAGGATAAATTTCTGTTGTTTCAACCCACCAAGTTTACAGTAACTTGTTTTAGCAGCCACAGGAAACTTATACAGTAGGTTTATCTTTAATCTTTTAAGAAACTACCTAACACTTTTCTGAAGTGATTGTAACCATTTATATTCCCACCAGCAGAGTAAGAGGGACTCTGTTCTTCCACATGCTCGCCAGCACTCGGTATGGTCAGTCTTGCCATCTTAGCCATTCTGATAGGAGTGCAGTGGTGTTTCACTCTGGTTTCCATTTGCGTTTCTCTAACGACTAATAACGTGGAGCTTCTTTTCACGTACTTATTTGCCATCTGTATATCTTCTTTGGTGAAGTGTGTGTTCAAATCTTTTGCCTGTTTCTATTTTGGGTTGCCTGTTTTCTTATTATTGAGCTTTGAGTGTTCCATATGTATTTTGAATACACCTATCATATGACCCAGCCATTCCACTCCTAGGTATTTACCCAAGAAAAATGAAGGCATAAACCCATACAAAGATTTGTACACTAATGCACATAGACATTTTATTTATAGATGTCCCAAACTGGAAAAAACCTAAATATTCATCAACAGGTGAATGGATAAAATATATTGTGGTATCCATACAATGGAATACTACTTGGCCATAAATTATTAATAAATTATTAGTACATGAAATCTCAAATAATTTCATTAAGTGATAGAAGCCAGACAACAAACTTAATACATAATGTATGAATCCACAGTTCCAGAAAAGGCAAACTAACCTATAATGAGTGATAGCAGATCCATGGTTGCCTAGGGATGTGGGCACTGGGGAGAATGGATAACAGAGGGACAAGAGAAACCTTTGGGGGTGACGATAAGTTCATCATCTGGACTACGATGAAAATTTCCAGGTATATACATATGTCAAAATTTATCAAACTGTATACTTTAAATATTTACAGATCATTGTATGTCAATTATACCTCAATAAAGGTGTTTAAAAAAGTTGTTCGATCTCTCTATGCCTCAGTTTCCTCATCTGTAAAAGGAGAGTTATAGATTCTACCCCATAGGGTTGTTTAGAGAATTAAATTTGAGTAAAGTTTGCAAATCACTCTATTCACAGTCTCACACACAATAAGTACTTAAAATGTTAGCAATATTTTTGTAAAAATGGTACATAAACTTTTCATACTGAGATCCCAGTATGCTAAAAATATGCTTAGAGAAAAGAGAAATATTCCAAGATTATAAAAGCTATTTGATTTGAATTGAAGATTGAGGGAAAAAGGAATTAGGGGATGATTTTGTTTTTCTAAGTTTCCTTTATTTTCTAGATTTTCTGCAATGAGTACATCATATTCTTATCTAGTAAAAAAGTTTAAGAAATAATAATAATCCCCTGACAACACAAAAGGCTGAACAAATCAAATGGCACAGATCATATCTGTTTCCTGTCCACTTTAACACCCTGGCATCCCTGGAAACTTCCAAACAGTGAGCCCAACTTGGAGAGAGCAGTAGCAGCATGTAACTTCTGGGATGATCGAACAAACCTGGCTATGCTCAGCTGCAAGGGTGAGACCCTCATTGGTCCTAAATTGGATTCTAGTACTAAATTAAGAAAGCCATAGCTGGAAGAGTCAAAAAAGAGGTGGGATGAAGAACAGGAGTAGGAACACTTCTAGCAGCAACCCTGCCAGGATGTAGCTGGGGGTACTTGTCTCATCTGGTTGCTTCAGAGGAAAGACACCCTTTACAGATGGAAAGCACCACCCTAAACTACCACCACTGCAGTTCTCATCCATCATCTCTTGTTTGGATGACTTGGGTTGCATCTTAACTGGTCTTCCTCTTTCCAACCACATTCCTCTCCATTCTATAGTCAGTGTTTATACACATAGAACTCATGCATTTGTCTCTGGCCTGTTTAAAATCCTGAAGGGACTCCCCATAACCCTTTTAAGATAAGGTTCCCCTCCTCCCCCCATTCTCAACATGGCCCATGTGGCCCTGGGTAAATGGCTTCCTCCCTCTCCAGCCTCAACTTGTTCCACTCTTTCTTCTTTTCTCCCTCTGTACTCCTGCCCCACTAGGCTTTTCAGACCCTTCAAGTTCCTTTGGTCCTTCCTATCTCAGTACTGTCATATCATCCTTGCTTCTTATCATTAAATCTTCCCTCCCTATTGTTTCTTATTTACCAATTTCCTTTCCAGTAAAGGTTCAGCTGAACAAGGAAGTCTGACATCTCATTGCTATACTCTTCTATAATACTTTTTGCTAAAATTCAGATAATTGGTCAATGGGTCTTCCTGGCTGGTGAGCAATCTGAGCAAATGTCTGTATAGTTCAAAGCAGTATCCTCTAAGCATAGAGTTGCAGTCACTTATTACTGATGGTTAAAAAGGGGCTATTCCAGGGGCGCCTGGGTGGCAGAGTGGTTAAGCGTCTGCCTTCGGCTCAGGGCGTGATCCTGGCGTTATGGGATCGAGCCCCACGTCAGGCTCCTCTGCTGTGAACCTGCTTTTTCCTCTCCCACTCCCCCTGCTTGTGTTCCCTCTCTCGCTGGCTGTCTCTATCTCTGTCTTATAAATAAATAAAAAATCTTTAAAAAAAAAAGGGGGGGGGCTATTCCAGATTCTCTGACAAAAGTATCATGGTAGAGATGAAAGGATATCAAATCACTAGGACACTCGCTTGCCTGTGTTAGCCTTGAGCAAGTCATTTCCTTCTGGTTTTGAAATAAATATTTATAAGATGGGCCTAAATTAACCGCTAGGTCTTCTCTAGATCTAAAATGTAATTGGTGAGATTGAGGTCATGTCCCAATGAGTTAGTATGATTTCTTGAGCAAATTAGTGCCCCCTAGTGTTCTGAGTTCAACAAGCAAATAATAATTTAATGGTATAGAAAACTAGAGCAGTTATCAACAACAATTTGTCATTCGTTGCTTAGAAGCTTAAGTGTCAAAATGATGAGCTTCAGTTATTAGCTATTTATAAAGTTTTGTTCCACCTACAAATACCCTAACCCTTGGCTTTTATCATTCTTTTGCACACGATAAATCAATAAGAATCCCCAAAGGATGGGTAGCTTCAGTTTTGGTCACTTTTGAATTGACTATGCACACTCACTTCGCAGAGTGCACTGGGAAGAAAGAGCATGGAAAAGGGATGTTTGGAGCCATCTCTGGACCAACCTAAGTACAAAGAACATATTACCAGCTATTTTTTAAAATCTCTGTTTCACACTTGTCTTGGACCTTTATGGTGTATTTGCATTTTAAGATACATCTCAAATGGTAGGAAGTAGTAACGCACTTGGATAAGCAAATGAAAACACTGAATTCCAACTCTACCTTGAAAACAATGGCATTGGTGCTGAGAAGGAATTCAAGGAAGATACTGCATGAAGCAACCACGAAAATGCATCTTTATTAAGAGAAAACAAATGTTTCCAGAAATGAAAGCTGACTGTTGCCTGAAAATCTTTTATCTTCATTCAGGAGACAGTAAATAATCACTCTCAGTGTAAGTATGTCAAGTTTACTTTGAGTAAGTCAGTCCAACAGAAGCCCAAAGTTAATGGTGAGAACTTATTTGCTGTCCTTTTTCTTCTACGTCTCCAGACATGCTAAATGAACAGCACGTATCTGTATCTTAGAAGCTCTACAACACAAGCAAGGGAAAACAGACTTGAACAAGCATGTGATAACGCAGACCAGATAATTCAGAAAAAATTAAATAAACAAAAGCTTTTTCTTGATCATCTAGACAAAGTCACATTACATGATGTTAAGAAACAAACAAATACACAAACAAAAAATGTTCTTTCAAGGTATGCTTCAGTGTGCCTAGAGAATTCAGTTTTGAATACTATCTTCCATAATACCTAATCATGCCACAGCCATATAATCTCTGATACTAAACTATTAGTTGGGGGCAAATATGAAACAGTCAGCCCTTCAGCTGTGTTCTGGGTATGGATGCAATATATTAGAAGGAAAATAAATAAATAAAAACAAAGATTTCCATGAGTATTATATCACCAGTGACATTTATAAATGGTATCCCTTTTGGTAGAAAGAGTGATTTGTTCCATAGCTGTGTTAGCCAAAAAACATGTCTAAAATGAAGTGGCATCTGTGGAAACCCATCCCCCAAAAGCTTGAATAAATGTGTTAAGAGCAAAGTATTTTCCTATAGTATTGTTGAGGGAAAATTCTCCATAGATCTTTCAAGCTTCTGCATGTCTTGTAAGAGAGACACTGACTGCCTTTGTTCCAGACTAGTTTCTCAAGGATGTTAGCACAGACTTGGAAGGTAGAGACAATCTCTTGTTGCATCAAAGGCCAGGCATGCTTATAGCATTAGAAAATGTTTGGGTTCCCTAAACTCAGGATTCCTTGTAATAAGCAACTCACTGCATGTTCAGGTGTCACTTGGACCTCTACAACACCTTGTAGGAATTGGGACTCAGGGAACAGGCACCAAAAAATGTTGATATTCTGGCACTGCTAGTGTGGTGAATAACAAATTCTCCTTTATCTCTGACCCAAGAGTGTCATGTTTTCTGCCCTCATTTATTCACAGTGACAGGCTTTTAGTCTGCAGTAGGGGAAAAACCTCAGATCCCCACAGTTCTTGTCATGCAAGAGTCTCATAAAGGGTGAATTTTGATTCTGAAGGACTGACTCTGAAGTTCACTTAGTGTTCTTTAACCAAGTTAACTGTTTCTGCCTAATTTCAGATAAATATTTGTCTCTCAGAGGAAAAGGCCTGGTTCCTAGTACTACAGAAGCTATTTTGTTACTGGTACTATTACTGGGGCAAATTTTTAAGGAATTAAATGAAACATGTAATTGAAAGATAAAAAAAAATCAGTCCAAGAAATCCAAACCATAAGGTATTAAGTATATTAAGTATTAATTCTTATATCACAAAATAAATATTTGTTTCAAATTAAGGGACTCCAGAAGTCCAGAACAATGGGAATAGAATTAGAAAATTCAAACATTTTCCAGGTATCTTGTGCCTTTGCTATGGAAATGCCAAATGGGCAAGATGGATTTTGATATGCTCCTACCTAACTTACTAGTAAGATAGTTGATACCTAATGACTTAAGTTCCTGAATCAATAATCTGGAATCATGTTTCAAAAAGTATAAATATGTATTCATAGAATGGAATATTTGAAATCAAATTTGTTTCAGAAAAATTTTTTACATAATGTAATTGTACTGGGTATTCAAACACACCATTGTAAAATTCCAGGTCAATTATCTTGAGGTGAATAAAAAAACATGAATGAGGCTGTCTTACAGAAACATATTTTTCATATTTTTTTCCAAGTGCTTTCAGATAGATTTTAGGAACTGCAAAGAGTAGATACACAAAGGAGACAAGGTTACAAGTTTAGAAGAGATGAGATATGCAAACCCAGAGAGGTCAGAGTCCACTATCCAGAAGTCACAGAAAGTAGATTAAGCAGCCAACAGAAGTTTTCCCAGAGTTACATATGTAATTGGACTGCTGATGAGATGAAGAAATCTTCAAGGTCTCAGGGTCTCCCACATTTCACTGGGAGCTGCCTTTTGGGAACTGTACCTACGCGTAAGAGGAAGTGCTAATGAACAGTGAAAAGGATTAACAGGAGGAGAACAAGAACAAGTATCTGTTAACTTTATCAAGTGTTCTGTTTATCAAATACTAACCCAGGTGTTTCACAGGTGCTTCGTTAACCTCACAGAACTCTGCTTCACAACAGCCCGATGCTTTGCCCTAATTCTACAACCTATTAACCTATTCACCTATAACCTATTAGCCTCATCTGACCATAAGGGAACCGTCCAGGCAGGAAGGGATAAAAGTGGAGTTTTTCAAATTCTGATACTTGGGTTGTTTAAAATGCAGATTCCTGGGTGCCACTCAGGACCTACTGAATTGATCTTTTTGGGCAAGCCCAGGACTCTGCATTCTAATAAGCCTCCCGATGGAACTGGATAAGGGAATGAGTTTTGAGACTCAGTGGGCTAGACAGAGTTAATTTCTATAGAGAAGTTCATATTGCACACTACTTTGCTCTGAATGTAATGTTTTTGAACACAGGCTCAATTTGACCCCCAATTCCTTTTAAATAAGAAAGAAGATAACATTTCTTTTGCCTCAGAAAGAAGAAGTAGTTTCATGAGCTCAAAGGGCACTTCTAAACTCTACTTTTTCTTTTGCATATTTATACTTCATTGACTCATTTTGTAAGCCAAACACACACACATACATATCTGATTGGATGCTCCCCAAAACTGAAGTGGCATATTAATAAAGTACATTTTCTATAGCTGTTTAAGAATGAATTCATTAAATATGTATCACTGTGTGTTTATGCAAGCAGGCTTGAGAGAACACACTGATTATAATAAATAAGAAAGGACAGAATGTCAATGTCATGATGCATTATCCCTGTCTGGCCTCTAATTTTGGAGCTCCAGAAAAAGTACTTAAATTTTTGAACTTCTTGACTTTAGAAGGTGGTTGAAGATGAGGAGCTTATGGGAAGGTTTCCCATAAATTAGGTTTCCTGTGTTGGGTTCAGTTTACAAAGCATGTCACCAGGAATTTAGCCATTTCCTCCTATGAGGCAAAGATTTCTCCCATCCTCTCCATTAGTCTGCCAGAATTAAACTAAAATCCTTAAGTCCTGGCTGGCAAACTCACCAAGGACTGAATTGCCAATTATCTGCATAAATGGATGAAGAATAGGGATGGAAATTCACCTACTTACTCTTACTTAACCATCTGTTGTTTAGAGTCTACCTAAGTGAAAGCACTTTATCCTTTGCTTGGCATGTCTTCCCCACTTGGAACCTATCTGGAATACTTGTATTCATCCTTCAAAACCAAACTCTCATGTCTTCTCATCAGTAAAGTTCCCTCACCCCTTTTTCTAGAGACAGAGTGAATTGGCACTTTGTATTTCTATGGCATCTAGATCAGGTCCATAAGCTTGTGAGCAGCCACAGGGCAAGGACCACAGGCTGATTCATAAAGATAGTCTCAAGCTTAAAATATTTTTGTTGAATCAATTAATTAAGGTATACTTTGGGATTGTCTAACTTTAGGGAAACAAACAAACAAACAAATGGCCCCCTCAGGGAGAATCTCTGGACTCCAAGCTAATTCTAGAGGCTAGTGATATTATTTGTAGAACACTTTTGTCTTTCTGATAAAACTTTCCCCATGTATGAGCAACTAAGTCTCAGGGAAATTAATACACGCCCTCACAGGAAAATGATTCCACATTAAAGTAACAATATTGATTATCTACACATCAAAAGAGAAAGTCACTTTCAGCCTCGGCCCCTCTCCATGGATGCCACTGAGTGCTTGATACTTGCCAGCTCCTCATATGCATTGTCCTTGTTAACTCTTACCACCACCAACCTGTGCCCCTGGTTGTGTTGATTCTATCATTATCCAGTCTCACAAATGAGGAAACAGGGATCTAGAGGAATTGAGTAAGTTATCCAGAATCACAGGACTAGTTAAGTGGTAGAGTCAGAGTCAAACTGAGGTTACCTGGCCCAAGCCCGTGTCCTTTCAGAAATACTGTCCTGCTTTTATGTGACTGCCTATTCAAGTTGGAATACTTTCTCTAGTGGCCTCTGAGTATTTGTCCAACACCTTCCCTTTTCTTCCCTGCTGTCACTCATGTCAATTTATTGTTGTCTAATTATCTCTTAGAAATTGGCCATCCTTTTTTTTAAAGATTTTATTTATTTATTTGAGAGAGAGAGAGAGCAAAAGCAGGGCACAGGGACAAAGCAGAAGGACAGAGGGAGAAGCAAAACAGGCTCCCCACTGAGCAGGGAGCCTGACATGGGGCTTGATCTCAGGGCTCTGGGATCGTGAACAGAGATGGAGGTAAATGCTTAAATGATAGCCTTCCAGGTGCCCCAGAAGTTGGCTATTCTAAAATAGATTCCACCCTTCAATCTTTGTTGTAGTCTTCTGCAATCCTGTTCCCCTCCATGGTTTGCACATTGATATGTACACACACACACACCTCAAAGACATGGGAATTTAAAAAAAAGACATATTTCTGTGACCTCATCAAAGATTATTGGCTTGAGTAAGCTACAACTATGAGACTTAAAAAAAAAAAGACTTTTTATTTGCCCTTAAGTTTTATTTAGATCCCCCACAACTATTACTGAAGAATTTACTTAATCAAGCTGTATATTTATAACCTACGACTGAATTCTAGCACCATTTGCAAAGTGACTTCTTAGTTGAGATTATGATGTGCTATATGAAAATATTGCCAGTTTTAAAAATGCAACTTTTCATACCCAATCTTATCAGGCAATGATTCTGCCAACTTCAACACACACACACACACACACACACACCCCAATCACTGAGGACACTGAAAATGCAGATTTCTGGGTTTTATCCATCCAAAGATTTTGATGAAGTAAATCTTGAATGCAGCCCAGAAAACTGTACTTTAAACAAGCTAGCTAGGTGATTCTGATGCAAGTATTTTGTGATCCACATTCTGAAAGATCAAGAGAAAATCCACGTTTTTCACTTATATAAGCCAATGCCCTAAATTTTTTAGAATCTTCTTAACCAGCTTCTGGGACTACGCTTTTTTCATAGTTAAAACAAAGTTAGCACTGACAGAAATGGTTGTTCAGTCAGTTATTTCCATATTTCTGCAAAGTCTGCACTGAAGTAGGGATGGCAAGTATCTAACAGATGGGATATAAACCACATCTATCATCCTCCATACATCCACTGCCCATGACAGACATCATCTATCAATCGTGGCATTCTTGTTGGCTGAGCCTGCACGCATGACTATGAAACCACTCCCAATCAATTCTAGAGCAATAGCTAGGACGTGGCCATCAGGTCCTTGCTCAAAGGGCACTGAAATAGCAAGGAGCAGAAGAGTTAAATCACGATTGAGAAATACTAGTGAATTTAGAGCTTCACCCTTTCCCTCCTCAGCAAACGTCCTGCACCACCTCTCCCAGCTTTCTGGCATGCTCACTGCTAGTGCAGGCAAGCCACCCTGGCTACTGGAGGCACATAGAGCCAAAGGCCCACAAACAGGGTGAGGAAGCCAGCCCACTCAAGCAACCTTTGGTGTACTGGGATAGAAGGTTCTTCCTCTCTTCTCTTTCCTTTCCTTCCTCTCGCTTAAGGACCTCCTCTAAATGGAAAGCCAGTAGGGCTTCCTACTTAAAGTTCCAGCTTTGTTGAACCTTTTTACCAAAACTGTAGGATCATCCTTTTTCAATTAATAATAGTTGACACTTAGATAAGTCAAATGACTTACCCAATGTTATTTAAAGTCAAAAGTAGAATTCAGGTCTCTGGACTCCTAGTTTATTGCTATGCATAAATTTAAGAACATTGATGCAATTGGCTTATAAAAATAGCACTGTATGGTCAGGCTTTTGCCCAGTAATTCTGATATCACTCTTGATCACATTAACATATCATAGTTTCTATCTTTGAGAACCTCTACACACTTTTAATCACAGTTTCATCTATATTCTGCAGAGATATAAAATCACCTCATAATAACACACGCGTGAAGAGCAGGTTTTTTTTTTTTTTCTCAACCATGGAGCAGCCAGGAGGGGTTAAAAGTATAACACTGAAGTCAGACACATCTGGGCTTGAATCCCAGCTCCACCTCTACCCAGCTGTGTGACCTTTTGTGATCCACATTCTGAAAGATCAAGAGAAAATCCACGTTCTTCACTTATGTAAGACTCAACCTCTCTGAGAATCTGTTTCCTCATCCATAAAATAATGAACTCATTTACCTCCTAGAGTTGTTCTGGAGAAGAAATTAATTAATGGTTATAAAAATGACATGGATACACGCCGGGCATATAAGAGGTGCTCAGCAAATTTTAGTTGCCTCTCTCTTTAGTTTCTTGATACCTGTTAGAAATAAGGTAGTCTGCTCTCTTTCATCTTTTCTCTCACCTTAGTGTTTCCCAGGACTGACTACATTTGCAAGGCCCAGTGGAAAATGAGAAGGAAGGATCACTTGTTCCAAAATCATTAGGAGTTTTGAGATGGCACCAGCAGCCCAGTACATGGAGCATGGGGCCCTCCTGAGCACACATATGCCCACAGAGCCTGTCCTGGCTACCAGACTATCTCTCTGCAGAACCTTTTCTCATCTTCTCTTTGGCCTTGATTAGCCAGTGCTGAGACTCCAGGTCATGGGAAGCAACAGGCTCAAGAGTTAGTTTGATTTAAATCCTGGATCCACTACTTAGTCTCTAATGAACCTTCAGCAAGTCAATGATCTCTGTAAGGCTTGTTCCTTCCCTATAAGGGGGTCTAATAAGAGCGTGTTCCTCATAGGGCCCAGGTGCAGGTTAAATGAGATTAAAGCAGGAAAAGACACTATCCCAGGACCTGACCCTGGGGACTCCAATGTTGGCGGTTGTTCTAATGTCTTTCTTTCCTTCATATAGCTCCCAAATCTTCAGGCTTTGCTAATCCAGTAGAGTCATATTTACGATAATTTCCACAGCAAGGGCTCCTCAGAGCCCTGCCCCAGCACCCATGCCGCAGAGCAAAATCGAGCAGAATTTACAACCTTAATGATTTTAATGGACAATTCAGAATGAAGCCCAGTGAATTATAACAAAAAATGATGATGAGGTTCTTAATAAAATGTATGAAAGTAAAATATCTAAAGTTCGTAGAGTTGTTTTGTTTTCCATTACTTTTACAACTCCTTCTCTGCACACTGTCCACATATTACCATCTACATTTTACAGGTTCTTGTAACTGAGCTTGCAAGACATTTAGTAATTTGCCTGAAGATTCCTGCTTCTTGAATTATCTGAAGACTCCTGCTTGTTTGGTTTCGAATCCAGTGCTCCTTCTGCCCCCGTCAACAAAAATATGGTTAAAGTAGCATTTATGTGTCTGTCTCTTCTATTCCTGAGTATAATTGTTTTACCTCTTCAACTGACAATGATCACAACAATAATTTCGTGTGGGTTTTGAAAAAGGAAGAAATGGAACAAGGTAGTAAATAACTCATTTCACATTTAAGTAAATTTGGGGGCCTTGGCCAGTGTTACGAAGCTTGAAATTCTCTCTGTAATTTATAATCACACAGACTGCTGTCAAAATGTTCCTAAAAAGTTGACATTTAGGAAACTGGGTGACATGGATGGATAATTGCCCAAAGACTCATGAGTGAAAAATTGTGATAATTTGAACTTGGGATGGGATATATATTTTATCTGTGCAGTGATTCTGGAAGAACTGTCATTTTCCAACCCTGTTTTGGAGGTGGCACAGTGAGCTGGAAGTACACGTGCCAGCCCTCCACTGCTTGCCTTCAAACTTTATGCGAGAAACAAACTTCTTTTTACTGCACTGTTATTTTGGGTTTTTGATACTTGCAGCTGAAACTAATCCTGATACAGCCACTCTCCTCAATTTCCTCCCCAGATGCAAACTTGTATTTTTGACTTTTTTATGACAAAATGGGAGCTAAAAGAGGGATGCGCATGAGTTCGCCATCCTTTTAGCTGCTGCTGAAGAATTTTTACCTCTCAGGCCTCCACTGAACTTACTTTTGGGACATAACCATATCGGTGGGTTCTCCTTGGAAGAGTTAGGGCCTCACATCTCAACCTCCTCCAGGATCCACTGGTGAAGGAGTGGTCTCTGAGATGGCCACCATCATTCTTTTCCTTCCCCATATGCACATGCCCACTCCCACCCTTTGAACAGATAGGGCCAGTTTCCCCTCCCTTTGAATTTTGGGGTAACCTTGTAACTTTTAATGCGGAAGAAGTGGTATGCCGGCTCCTGGGACTTCCTAGCCCCAGACTTAAGAGGATTGGAGGCTTTTTCTTCTTCCCTCTTGGAAACCAGCTTCCATGTGAGAGGCCTGACCACCCGCAAGCCACCACATTGTGAGAAAGCACAAACGAGCTACAGCTACGAGGAGAAGTCACATGAGAAGCACTAGGTCACCTGATAACTGAGTAAAACCTCCTTGGCATTTCTAGCCCAGCCCAGTCATACTGAACCAGGCTGAATGACTGACCCCCAACCAATGTCAAACGGAGAAAAAACTGCCCAATCAACTCTCTCTGAAGTCCTGACCCATAGAATTGTGAGAAAGAGTAAATCACTGTTATTCGAAACACTGAGTTGTGGGTAGTTTGTCATACAACGATAAGTAGCTGAAATAGCTCACGAAGGGTGATGTGGAGCAGAAAGGAGAACATTTAGGAGAAAAGAAAAATTTTCTTTGCTACTGGTTTTGCCTGGCTCCCAATACCTTAGCTTTGGGATTTTTGAAAAGGGAGACCTAACAACCATTATTTCCATAGCAAAAAAATTCTGCATTCCCCAAAAGTAATCTTCAATGCACATTTGAAACACAACTTGTTCGGAAGCTGGCAACTTACTCAATCCACTTCAACATTCATTCCTGACCTTCATGTGGCATAAATATCAATGTTCATTTATGTGTCAGACTATTGCTTTGTATGTAAGGCAGATATGAAATACTAGGTTGGTACTGAGCAATTCGAAGGAGCTAAGTCACAATGCTTATATAACCGTCTGCATATTGTATCTAGTGTAGTGCATGATGCATGATTATGGGTAATTTTATGTTAATTAATGCTTGTTATGGCAGGCTGTTTATTGAATCTCGTTTCATCCTAAAAGAAAAAATGAATACCCAGGTACATATGACCTACTCGAAGAAAGCCTTTATTTACCTCATAACAAAAGATTTTTGAAGGAAAGTTCTCTGTTCCAATCCAGCAGAAGATAAAATATTTAAATAAAGAAATTTTGTAAAAGTGCTTTCCAGGGATAGTCTAAGCATGTCAATGGAGAATCATTTTATTAAAACTGCCTGCTTTGTTACTAAGGATTTTCAAAGTATTTATAGTTCAATTAGTTTAAGACAGAGGGCTTCAGCTTTTTAAATTCGGAAATTAATATAGTATCAAGATGGTGGCTTGAAAGTGGTGGCGGGCAGTGGTTCTCAACCATGGCTGACCACTGGAAGAACTTAGAATCCTTCCACTTTAACCCCTAGAAGTTTAACCCGACTGTTCTAGGGTAGACACCACGCACCAGGATTAATTTTTAATGTTCTCTAGATGATTCTAATGTTCACCTAAGATTGAAAACATGGTTGAAACAGTTTAGGCTTTGGAATCAGCCTTGGGTTTGAATTCCAACCACCACTAGTTAATAACCTTGGGCAAATGGCAAAATCATCCTAAGGCTCTATGTCAGTGGTTCTCAAAGTGGGGTCCCTCAATAAGCAGCATCCGCAATATCTAGGACACTTCTGGGAAATGGAAATTCTCAGGCCTCATTCACACCAACTGAATCAGAAAGTCTAGGGGTAGGGCCCAGCCTCCAAAAGATTTTGCCACAGGCAACTGTTTGAGAACCACTGACTTAAAAGGGCTAATGACTCTGTCCCTTCATTGTTCCTCAATATCTAATTGTCACAAATCGAATTCCTCTTCCACTTGTCAGACTACCTTGTTTTTTATTATTTTTTTTACAGGGTTGTAAAGTGTAGTAGCACAACTCAAAATATTAAAATGAATTGTTTTATTTCTGAGTCTATAATTCACATTTATAGTGTTAGACTAGAAAGGAAAGCAGAAAGAACAAAAATAACTACACCACTTACTCTCGAAACTAATACTACAGTGCATGTTAACGAACTGGAATTTAAGTAAAAACTAAAAAACAAAGCACAACAAACTACACTACTACCTTGAAATACAATCATGAACATTGTGATATAAATTCACTTTCTATGTATTGTTTTATAAGTGTCTTACCCTTCTTTTTACCTACCACATCTTTTATATCTTAAAATTCTATTAAATATTTCAGACATCATATTTCCAGAGTTGCCTTGTATTCCATCATATGAATTTGCCTGTATTTAATCAAACCTATTGTTTCAGATTTTTGCTTTTATAAATGGTGTTTTTTATCAATTATTAAAAAAAAAAATCTTTGTTCACATACCCGTAATGCCATTCTTGGGATCAGTTCCTAGATGTGGTCCTGATAGATCAAAGTATAAACATTAAGGGTTTCTATACACACTGACAAATTGTTCTTTTAAAAACCTACACCCTTGAGGCACCTGGGTGGCACAATTAATTAAGTGTTGGACTCTTGATTTTGGCTCAGGTTGTGATCTCAGGGTCACTCAGCGCAGCGTCTGCCGGAGATTTTCTCTCTTCCTCTCCCTCTGCCCCTCCCCCCAACTTGTTTTTTCTCTCTCTCAAATAAATAAATAAGTCTTTAAAAAAAAAAACAAACCTTATACCCTTAGTAGCAGAAGAGAGGGCCAATTCCCTTTCAGTATATGAGAATGCTATATATTACCATTTTATATAATCTTTGTCCCTTGAGTACCAAGATGGGTTCATATCATTATTTTTTAATGGGGTTAAATATTTTTGCATTAAAAAAATTAAGCCCATTTGTATTTATTCTCATTCTTTGTCCATTTTTTAAAAATGTGAGTATTCAGATTTTTTCCTATCAAAATGTAAAACCTCCTTATATATTATTACTTTCACCAACACCATACTCTCTCTCTCTCTCTCTCTCTCTATATATATATATATATATATATAAATATAGCAAGGACTCAGTTGAGTTACATCAGAATGAGTTAATTTCAATTTTTTATTAATAAAAAATAAACTATAAATAATTTGGTTGGATTACAGTATTGAAAATCTCTAAAGAATCAGTATATTTCCCTTTCCAATGACTGCACTATCCTGAACAAAATTTAGTCCTCTAATGATTGAGGACTTTTTGATGTGTCAGGGCATTTGTTCTGAATTTTGCATTGTGTAAAGAGAATGAGATTCAGAAAGCCTGGGTCCTGGCTTCACAAGCGGCCAGTTGTTTGATCTGGAGTGAGGCAAATAACATCTCAGCGCCTTCGTTTCCACATCCTTATAAAATAAATAACACAAATGACCTCTTCCTTAAGAGGTTACTGTGAGAAACAATACACAAAATGGTATAGCACACAGATTTCACAGCCTAACTATCTGGAATTTAATCCCTTCCATTTAACAGCTATGGGACTTGAGCAAGTTCTTAATCCCTCTGGGCTTCAGTTTCCTTATTTGTAAAATGAGGATAAAAACAGAATTTACTTATTAGAGTGGTTGTAAGGATTAAATGAGTAAAGATATGCAGCATATTTAAAACAGTGACAGGTAGTAAGCACTATGTATTAACAGCATAATCATTATAATTATATTTATATATATTATATATATATTCTAAACATACTTATTATATACATATATGCATGTTCCATGTTCTGTACTCTCTTAACTAGAGCCCCACGCAAAGGTGGGACCTATACCCTCCATAGAGGCCCCCACGGTCTTGGCAGGTATAAACAGCTGGGCTGAATCTCTACCAACCCCAGGATGTACTCAGAAATGAGTTTCTGAATAAGGCTCTGGCATTAACCTGCTTTTTGGTGATTCACCTCTTTCTACTAAATGCAGAGTACAGGGAAACCAGTCTGTTTTTTTGTTAGCTGGAGTATGACTGTCAAAGCTAACCAATGTGGGTCTATCGCTTTGCTTCCACCCAGGAACTCACCTCCAGCAGACAGACAAACCATAAAAGTGCTGTACCCAAGATGCTTTAAGACACAGGTCTATGCCAAGTTTCCTCGCACAAAGCAGAGCACTGCATTCATTTTCAGATTCATCATCTATAGTTGGCTTAACTAATTCTGTGTTCTGGTGTATGCTCTGTACCAGCTAACAAGGAAATTTTGGTCTGAACTCTTAATATGAATCATAATTAATACAGAAAATGATTAAAAGAAACTCTCAGCATTTTGGTCATCTTATCAGATACAACTCCCACTTTCGTCCCTATGATTTACACTGTGTAAAAGAAAATATACCCATATGGAATACGCTTGTGAATCAAAAACAAAGCCAATGCCCAAAATACAAATCAAAAACACTGCCTAGAACAACAGGCCTCAACTAATGAATTAAAATGATTGCTGGTTTCTTTAAAATATTAAGCCCGTCGATGCTTGCCAAAAACCCCTTGGCTAGCTGAGGGATTCAAACTGCATTGTTCAGCTAGAGATTGAAATCCTTCCATTCATCATTGACATGTGAGAGACAAGACAAGGTTTTTGACAAAAAGGGGATGAGGCGCCAGATGGTTTCCATCTGTATCTCCATTGATCGTACAATGAAAACCCACCTTCCCTAATCAGAAGGCTATGCGATACATGGAAAATGAATACCCAGTGTTTTTAAAGAAGCATAATCGCCCCTTCCCAACCATAGATGTATAAATATTAATGAACACAATCTGGATCTAAGCAAATTTAGCATGAACTTTTTGCAACCCTCCCTTGACAACTTCCTCCCTTTTTAACTGAATTAAACTCCTAAGTTCTGTGATTAAAAATAGCAAACCCTGTACTGAAGTTGGATCTGTGACTGAGGAAAACCTTCCCAGCTAGTAACCAGTTAACATAGCTCATATCATTGCATACTTTTTATAACCAAAAAAGGGTCTCAGTTTGAATGAATGTTTAGCAAGTGTGAATAGTGAGACAGAGAATCAACACAAATAAGTAAAGAACTGATTATTAATTGATCACTTATGCCATGCCTAGGTCCAAAAAAATTTAAGCAAACTTAGAGATTATTACATACAACACCTGGAGTTATCCAAGTCAATTTCTGCGAAGCCCTGTGCTGCATCACATTCAATCATTGAGCCCTAGGAAAAAAGGGTTCTTTCTCTCTTTCTCTCTCTCTCTCTCTCTCTCTCAGTCTGTCTCTCTCCATCAATCTACACACACACACACACACACACACACACACACACACACACAAACATATAATTTTAACCTTTCTGTAAATTTAGAGTATAACTTAGAGTACTAAAACAATCTTAATGACTCATATTCAAGAGAAAATACTAAATGCCTTTCCAAAATGTTTGGAGTTACATCATCAGTATTACAATACCTCTAACCAAGAAGACTTGGTAGGTCTTCTTCTTTGTTGACACTCCTTTTATCAGGAATATCAGAAAAAGACAAAGATTTGAAAATTTCCATTAATGTCTTCCTTTGCTTCCTTTCCTTTCAGCTCAAACAGGAAAGATTTGCATACTTGCTCTAGCTTATATGTCTTTAATCTGTTGAAGCAGTGCATTTTCCAAGAAGTATACACCATATTTTCACTAATATTTCCCCGTAGATCGAAGTGGTCAGAATCTTAAAGTGAAAAATGTCAAATCGGCCCCAAGACAATATGAAAAATTAAATCCATATTCTCAACTTAAGTCCCTCAGGTTACTGGAAGGGAATAATCTTTTTTCTCTCTCTCCTCCAAAATATATATTGTTCTCATTCTGTCGATAACCAAATTTTTATTGAGAACTATGTGCTTGGCATTGGGCTAAGTGCGGAAGATTAACACAACGGACAATACTGCTATTCTCAGGCACAGATGTTATTTGAGAACCATCCTTCAGATATTGTAAAGAACGTTCTTTGTCTATGGTAACAGCATCACATACAGAGTTCACATGTGTCTCCAGCTCAAACATATCTCGTAGCCATGGATTCCCTTCTGGGAATAAGTGCTCAGCAGGAGTAATTGCCAAAGTCCCCAGCAATATTGGTGTCTGTTTAAGGTTAGCTTCGCTAGGTCTTGACAAGCTTTCTTTTACCTTTCCTAGCCCAATTGGGTTGTGAACAGCATGATCAGATGTCAGAATAACATCAACAAAGCTGAAGTCAAAGATGAGCTGAAGCTTGCAAAGAAAATGCTCAATATGTAAAAATGCACTTTCAGTTACATTCAGAGCAAGAAGAATAAGGAAGGGCTAGACTCATGGCTTGAGCCAAAGGGTGCAATGTTAGCATATAACAAAGAGGAAGGAAAACAATCCTTCTCCCTGTTGTTTTTGTAACTTCATCAAAAAGAATGATTTTTTTAATTGCAAAGAAGAGATCTTAAGTGGTTAATTTTAGTAGTAAACTGAAAAAAAAAATGAGAAAATTGACAGCACCCAATTGTGTTCAAGTCACTAGGCTCAGGGGCATTAGATATTCGGAAGCAATGGAGAGAAACAAACAAGCAAGCACAAAATAAACATTTATTTTTCTTTTTTGATGTGAGAAAAGTAAATTTTGTCCTGATTATCAAAAGAAGGAGCTGAGGGCAGTGAAGGGAGAGGTGGGCATGGAAAACGATATCATACCCATAAAAACCTCACTTTAAATTTAAATACATGGTTTGTGAATGTTATCGAAAAATGATGAGGTAATCAATAAAGAGTAGCATGTGTTGGGAAGGAGACATAAACACATGATAAGTGATACTTGAGATGTGATACAACATATATGAAATGCTAAATTATATTATGTATACTTATATATCAAGGTATATCATCATATGCCTATTTCAGTAAGATGCTTGACAAAGTCTTGTAAGATATTGTGGGGTATGGTGGTAGAATATGACCTAAATCACAAAAAAATGAATAGTTGAGTTGAACAATTGTTAATTAATAAGTGCCAATTGAGGAGATGATACACAGAATTATGCCAGTGAGCTCTCTCCTGTCAATTGTTATTACATTGATTTTGGATGAAGTTAGAGAGGATTATCATCACGGTTAAATGATTATGGACAGTTGAGATAATATAACCATGTTTCAAAACTAATTTGAACAAATGGATCAAAATGAATCAGATAACATTTACAGTGCAAAATATAAAGTATACTTTTTTTGGTTTTATTTTTTTATATTTTTATTTATTTATCAGAGAGAGAGTGTGTGTGTGCACAAGCAGGGGAAGGGGCAGAGGGAGAAGGAGAAACAGACTCCCTGCTGAGCAGGGAGCCCGACTCAGGGCTGGATCCCAGGACCCTGGGATCATGACCTGAGCTGAAGGCAGACGCTTAACCAACTGAGCAAACAGGCATCCCTAAAGTATACATTTAATATAAAAACAATTAGGAAGTGCAGGGTACATGGTTGAGGCACATGAATGACAGTAGTTTAGAAGAAAAAAAATGGATCAGAGTGATATGGTGGCAAATATTTAAAAAAAAAAACTGCAATGAGATCATGGAGAAAGAGTAACTGAACATATTCTATGTCCCTTTCATTCCCATGGTCTTCCTGGTGGGGGTGGGGATGGGGACTTCCTAATGTACTGACATGTGCTATGAGAGGAAATCACCACAAACAAGAGACAGCCCTGTTTGTTTTGTTATTGATCCACTAGGGAGTCTAACCGGATGTTCCTGTGAAACTGGCTGACCTTGGACATAAGCGAATTATGGAAGGAAAGATCCAGGATCTTTAGAGGAAGGCAGAAGAATGGAAAATGAAGGAAAGAAAAGCAAGCAAACATGAGGTATTGACACAGAAACAGACAAATTGTACAATGAACTAGACAGAAAGACCAAAAGCAGTATCACATGAATGAAAATTTTAATTTATGAAAGCCTTGACATTGAAGATCAAAGAGGAAACTGTGGACAACTCAACAAATTATGCTAGTGCAAATGTTCTTTCTGTGAGAAAAATGAAACTGGATCCCTATCTCATGCTGTGGAACACAAAAATCTGTTCCAGATGAAATGTAGACTTACATGTAAAGATAGCATTTTAAAACCAGTAGGAATAAATATAGAATAGGGAGGGAAAGATTCCTAAGGTAACATTTTAAAATTACTAGTCATAAAGCAAGAGATTGATATTTGACTACATTAAAATTAAGAATGTCTGTTCAGGGGCACCTGGCCGGATCGGTTGAAGGAGCGTGCAACTCTTGATCTTGGGGTTGTGAGTTTGAGCCTCACATTGCGTGTAGAGATTACTTAAAAATAAAATCTTAAAAAAAAAAAAAAAAACAAAACAACTTCTGTTCATTAAAAGATACCACAAAGTGAAATGGCAAGCCACAGATTGGGAGAAGTGCTTTGAAACACCCAACCATACAAAGGATTAGTATTTTCTCTCCCTCTCTCTCTATACAAATACACAAACCTATTAACTAGTATGAAATAAGAGAGAACTGGGGGAAGATAGGAACATTATTTCACCAAAAAGGAAGCATCAATGATAAATAAACATATGAAAAGACGTTCAACTTATTCGAAATCAAGGCGATGTTTTTTCAGACCCCAAAGAGATACATTTAGATGGGTGAAATTTAAAAGCCTGATGTTACCAAATGTTAAGGATATGGAGCAACAAGAACTCATACTGCTGAAGGAAGCTTTAACTGGTTCAACCACTTTGAAAAATAATTTGAATCACCTAGCAAAAAATGCGTTTATTTTCTGACCCAGCAATCCCATTCCTAGAGAAACTCGTATTCACATGTACCAGAAGACAATGTGCAAGATAATTCATAATAGCATTGTTTGTAATAGCAAAATACTGAAAATAAACTCTGAAACAGTAAATAATCTTAAAGTCCATCCATAGACAAGCAAATAAATAAAGTGGTATATTCACACAACACAGTATCATACAACAGGGGTAAAGGAACAAATTCTAGCTTTTTATCCTGGATGGATAAATCTTAGAAATACAATTAGGAAAGAAAAAGCAAGTTTCAGGAAAGTACACATGGCACACAACTATTTTTATAAAGTCCACATTCGAGCAAAATTTTAAAATACATATTATTTTACACACATGTAATAAAACAAAAAAAAACCTTACTGATAAATATAAAATTCATAAGAGTGCACCTCAGTGGAGAGAGCCTGGAGATAGGACCAGTGAAGAAGGCTAGATGGTCAATATCAACCATATTGTAGTGTCCTACTTCCTAAGTCGGGCATTGATTTCATGAAGGATTTATTTCATTATTAAGTTTCATAGCTTATCTATATGCTATAATATATAAATATATTTGTAAATCAAATACATCAAGGAGAGAGAAAGAAAGACCAACCAAGGATACCAGGTTTTCTTAAGCCCATTAAAGGTGAGTATGCGGCACTGACAGATGATCGAGATGTAAAGAAGTATTTTGCTCTTTCTCTGGACTTCAAGTGGGTTATCAGTCATGCTAGAGCTTGAAATTAGTTTCTTTCTGGAAATGGGCTGGTCTTGCCAACTTTCCATTAATTCAGTTAATAACGTAAGATTACAGAGGTACACTTACCAATTTAGGGAGGGGAACATTCAACTGTATTCAAAACTATTGAACTATAGCTGCGATATCATGATTAATCCTTGGAACCATATTTTATGAGAAGTAAATACTAGAGAGCTTCTAGGGGGAGTCAATGTAGACACTGGGATGTCAAAAATCCACCTCATCTGAATGGCTATCTCAATCTGAATTTGAGATACTCAACTGAGAGAAGAGAGAGATTAGGAGAAATACGATAGCTGACTTCAAAAATTAAAAAGAAATGCTGTCAAGTTTAAAAAATTTTAGCTTTATTCTGCATATAGAGTGGCCACCCACTACCAATGGATAGAAATGTATTGAAGCTGATTTAAGCTTTGAAAATTAAAATACCAGCTCACAGCAGCTAGCAGGATGACTAACTGGATGGTGCCCTATTATAGTCCAAGAATTACCTAGTGTTCTTAAAGAATGTTACCCTTCAAAAAAAAAAAAAAAGTTTATAGAATCTTTGTTTTTCTTATAATGGATTATTTTTTTATAATTCAGACCACAGGTTTAGTATTTTTTGGTCTTGAAAATGTAATACCACTATGTCATATCTACCTTGAAATCAGTTTTGTCATTTGTTTCTTATTTCTTCTAACTCAGTTCCAGAGATAGTGGTAAGAATGAATGACTCTTCCTCAGTAACTACCGAATTATGAAAGTTTCTTCACCTCTCTGAGCCTCAGTTTCCCCAACTGTAGAATAGAACCTCTCCATGGTAGGCTGAGTAAGTATGTCCATGTCCCACTCACTAGAACCTGTGAGTGTTACCTCATATGACAAAAGGGACTTTGCAAATTTGATGAAGGAATTCATAATGAAGAGATTATGCTGTATTATTTGGTGGGCCCAGTACAATCACATAGGACCTTGTAAGCGGGATGAAGAAGAATCAGAGGCGGAGGAGAGGGTTAGGTGATGAGGAAATAAGAAATTGCAGGACATGCCTTGAAGATGGAGGAAGGAAACACAGGCCAAGGAAACAGGCAGCCCCTACAAACTGGAAAAGGCAAGGAATTGAATCCTCCCTTGAGAGCCTCTGGAAAGAACCAGGTATGCAGATCCCTTGACTTTAGTCCTCTGGAACTAATTTCTGAATTCTGACCTGCAGAACTGTGAGGTTACCCATTTGTGCTGTTTTGAGCCACAAAGCTTGTGGTAATTTGCTACAAGAGCAACAGGAGGGGCGCCTGGGTGGCACAGCGGTTAAGCGTCTGCCTTCGGCTCAGGGCGTGATCCCGGCGTTATGGGATCGAGCCCCACATCAGGCTCCTCCACTGTGAGCCTGCTTCTTCCTCTCCCACTCCTCCTGCTTGTGTTCCCTCTCTCACTGGCTGTCTCTATTTCTGTCAAATAAATAAATAAAATCTTAAAAAAAATAAAAATATTAAAAAAAAAAAGAGCAACAGGAAACAAGTACATCATCTCACAGGATTTTTGTGAGGATCACAAATGAGATAAACCAGTAAAAAGTTCTTGGCTTCCATTAAAGTAATCGTCCACCTATTTTACCCAAAATGAAGGCTCAATTTCATAAGCAACTGTATCAGTGTGCCCCCCATTATTTTCCCTCACAGGCCATTTTCGTACCTTTGCATGTATTAATGAGGTGGGGAAAGGATTCTGGATAGGAGATAGTTCACAGCCATTAATGCTGAGGGTCCTGACAGGTGCTTGACTCCCCAGGCCTCATTCCTCAGCTATAATCAGAGGCTAGATCCTTCAAGCTCTAAAATTCAATGACTATATGCTTACTAAGGTAGCCAGTACCTGCTTTCTGAGTCTAGCCCCTCCCTCTCTTCCGGTTTAACCTGTAGCTAGTGTCTGAATTATCTAGTGCCAACTGCCCCTAGGTTATCTTTGCTTTGGGCACTGATTAACCAGGCAAGCCTAATTCTGTGATTAAAACAAAAAGGAAGATGAAAGGAGGTCAAGCCATTCTTGGCTTAAATATATGCTTCGAAGTTCAATGTTTTACAAAGAATGTTCTTAGCAAAAAAAATTCTAGCTCTAACAGTCCTTATAGATGTCCCCTTGGTCCTTCTGTCATTAATTCAAGACTATCACTTTCAAGAACAGCTTGGCTGGCCAACCTTCCCAAGTGCTCTGCCCAGGCTCTTATCCTCCTAAGTGGCAGGACGTTTGACACACTTTCCTTGTTGCTAAAGGTGTAGATAACAGTACCCGGGGATAAAAAATGACCAAAATAGAACAGACACCAAAGTGCTGTTGAACACAACCTCCCTTTCATATCTCTGCTTTTTTCCAACTCACCATGGAGAGAAAATCTGTGAAAAAGTTTTGTCATCTATAAATTATTCTGCAAATGCAAAGAGTTCTTTTTTTTTTTTTTAAACCCTCAGTATGGGGTTAGATGTCATGATAGAGACACGGACAACACTCAGCTGACACACAAAGGAGCTTCAACATGAGAAAATCCAGAAAACTTTACAAGGTGGTTTTGAAAGAAGAAGAGATCTTTGCCAGCTAGAGAAAACAAGGACTTTTTGGGGAAGAAAAGATGGTATCTGGAAAAGGCAGAAAAGCATCCTCTAAAAATAGTGAGAAGTTAGTGTGTCTGGCACATAGTGGGGAGGAACAGACAACAGCAGGGGAGGAGGCCAAGGGCTGCCAGTGTAAGGTTGTGTATGTGCTGTTGTGCATCTGAGTTTTATTGTATTAAAGTTCAGCAAACAAAGAGACACCCATTGCCAGGGGAGTGGCATGTTCAGATTTGGTTTTTAGAAAAAATAAATAAATAAAACAAGATAATGTAGCTAAGATGTTGGAATAGTATAGGCCTGGGATAGGGGCTGTGGGATGGGGATGCAAGGGGGCAACCTTTCACTGAAAACTATCTGGATGGCGGGGAGAAGAGGTCGGTAGTGACCTGGAGGTTTCCAGCTTGGCTGATTAGGTGCCTGGTGTCATTGGAAGCAAAGGGGGAGGAGGAGAACAAAGTTTGGGACTAGAAACAGTTAACTTAACACACTGGGTAGATGAAAGGTGAAGAGACGATCAGAATGCTAGGAAATCTTAAAGCCATTTAGTCAAAGTGAGGCAAAGGAGACAGGATAGGTGTGGACAGAGGGACAGAGGCGGAGATAAATAGGCAGCTCAAAGGAAGCAAATGTAGAGAAATGAGCAGGGCACTAGCCAGCTGTGCCAAGTGCAGGAATGAGGTCCAGGAGACAAAGGACAGACATAGGTAGCACAGAGCCACACCAAAACCCCAAGACGTGCATACCCATGTGGACACGGACGTTTCCTCTCTCCGTAACCTGACGACTCTAAATATTTAGCATAGGCCTTGCACACAATATGAGCTTGGTGTATTTGCAACAGGGAGCCAAGGGGAATGAGGGCCTCCCATATTCTGAGGCCAGACAAATGCAGAGCCCAGCCCTAGCCACAACTACTCAAGAACTTAAAAAGCATGGGTCCCCCAAGTATTGAAAAAACAAGATAGGAAACAATGAGTAACGTGGGCCCAGGAATGGCAGCAAAGCACGCAGCACTGTGCATACACGTGGCTGCTCCTGCTGGTCTCCTCCTCCTCAGCCCCTCCAAACTGTTTAGGAAGAACTGACGATTAGGCCTCAGTATAATTAATTCTCTTTCACAGAAGTAGAAATTAATTACAGCTTAAGTGACTAGAGAAATCAAAGAACTACATAAATGAGTATACACATAATAATCATTAAATGTGCCCTTAAAAGTAGTGGTGGGAGAAAACAAGGACAGGAAGAGAATAAGAAATGACACTTGTGTACTGAGAAAGGGATTAGACAGACCCCAGGGTGAGTCAGAAAACAATAGGATCCCGGTCTGAGGGAAAAGAAGAGTAAGAAATAATATTGGAATCACAATGTTAGCATGTATCTGGGAGTGAGTACAGGGGACTATGCTTTCCCACAGCAAGGCATATGCAAAGTAGATCAAAAAGAACTACCACTTTTCTAAGAACAAATAAGAATAGAAGAAAGGATAATGGCAGGAGACTGAGTCACAATGAGGACAGCCTGACACTATGAGGGGTATAGGGACTATAGAAGCACCACTCCAGGTTCTCTGTCTGGACTTCAGGACAGGACGGCTTATAAACACACAGCAGCCAACAGGACAAGCTGTGATCCATGACTTGACTAAGAAAGAGACAGAACTCAAAAGTCAGGTATATATATGTATGTATATATATGTACATACATACATTTCTTTTTTTTTTTAAGATTTATCTATCCATTTGAGAGAGAGAGAGAGACAGCAAGAGTGAGCGGGGGTAAGGCAGAGGGAGAGAGAGAGAATCTCCAGCAGACTCCCCACTGAGTGTGAAACCAGATGTGGGGCTCGATCCCATGACCCTGAGATCATGACCTGAGCCGAAACCAAGAGTCGGACACTCAACCGACTGAACCACCCAGGCGCCCCTATATATATTCATTTCTGAAGGTTCACTCTGAGCCTGGCTGTCAAAAACAATAACCATTCAGGTTGTCTGGACAGCCCCGTACATCTCAGCCCTCTGGCTCTGCCTGTGCGCCGTGATTCTGAGGTTGCGAGGCTATGCTCAGAGCCTCTGTCGTGAGCAGGTTGGGTGGCCTGGAAGATCACCTACATATAACTATGTCTGTCCAGCTGCTCTAATTGCTCTGGGCACCATACATATAGTAATAATAATGTAGACCTGCTGGCATTACGACAAAAGAATCAGCTAATCACTGCTTAAAAAACAGATACATATGGAAACATTTCCAGCTCTCAGATCTGGCTGATGTAGTAAAATCCATTGGAAAACAGACACTCTTAAGTCTCATTGCCAAGGATTGATTCTGAAGAGATTATTTAGTCCCTGCTTCAACCACACACACACACATATGGAGAGAGAGAGAGAGAGAGAGACAGACAGACAGACACTAGGCTCTTTGCTCCATTAAGATTTTTGTTACTTCCCTGTTTTTATGCAAGGGCCCTGCCATTTACAAGTCCCAAGCCAGAAAGGAAATACAAGGAAGAAGATGAACATATGTTTGGGCCCAAAGAACAAATGGGTTCACCCTCCTCTGAACTCCTAGACAACTTCGTCCCTCCCTGGTGACATGAGTCATCTCCATCTTAAATAGTTTCTGTATGTATTTGTACCTCAGCTCTCCTACTACTTTGCAAGCCCCTAATGAGCAGTATTGCGTTTCAAAACGGTATCTGAATAATGTCTCATGCTTTTCAAGGGCTTTATACTTTTGTGGGATGCCCTATCTCACTTGGTCTTCATGAGCCTGTCAGGTAGGGCAAGCCCATACCAGTCATTTCATACATGAGGGAATGAGATAAAGAAAGGTTAAGTGACTTGAAGGTCACACAGCTGTCCAGCTGAATTCCAGAGTCAGGAACTGAGTACCTCCATCTCTACCCCAAACGAGGCCTCTTTTCCCCACACCAAGCTCTTCCTCCTCGTCTCCTACAAGCCACCTTACACGGCTGGTGATCAGCCAGGTGCTCATGACAAGTAGAACATCTGCAGAGAAGAACACAGGAGCAGAAACAGAAGGCAGTTAAAAAGAGAAAGGGAGATAGACCCCACCTGTTCTTCACGTTGTCTAGTCTGACAACCGCCGGAAGACTGTTGCTGGGAATGAAGAGCCTCTGACCTGTCACCTCTGTGAGAGAGTCAGGTAGCATCACCATTGTCGGAGAAGGAGCACGGGAAGTTGTGTGCATGAGTGTGTGTGTGTGTGTGTGTGTGTGTGTGTGCATGTGTGTACGTGTGTGCACCCACTGTGTACTCAGAGGGATGAAGTGTTATTATAAGAAGTATGGAATCACTGATGCTGAGGTTGGCTGAGCTCTCAGAGGGCATCTCTTCCAGTGTTGCTGGAGAGTTGCTCAGACACACCTGCTGGGGATGCTTCTGGCAAAATGACCTCCTCTTCACCCAGTCCCATAATATAAACACAGAAGATGATATCTTGGCTCAGTTACCAGCACTGGGTTAGAGGGTGAAAAGGCAGAAGCTCCTATAAGCAGAGGGGGAAGAGGTTATAAATGCTCACAGAAAGGCAAAGGTGGTGGCTCAGATAAGGAGCCTTAGAAGCAAAGCCTGACATGACAATTTTTGTGCAAGTCAGGGCTCTCAGGGGGAATGTATGAAGGAGTCAGGGAGACATGAGAGGGCGGAGGGGAAGGCAATAGAGATGTGGTGTCAGGAGAAGTCTAACCTGATCCCACCAGGAGCTTTGGAGGGTAAATTATTCTGCAGAGGATGTCCTGCACGGACACAAAGGGACTGAGCCTTCATATCTCTGCATCAGCCTGTTATTGGCCCTGAGCTTCCCCAGGGATGGGTGCTATAACCTCCCAGGCATCTTTGGATATGACAGATGTCATCAGTGAAGGGCAATTATATTTTATTATTTTTAAGATTTTATTTATTTATTTGAAAGAGAGAGAGAGAGTGCACACAGGAGCAGGGGCAGAGGGGGAGGGAATGGGAGAAGCAGACTCCTCGCTGAGTAGGGAGCCTGACGCAGGGCTCTATCCCAGGACGCTGGGATCATGACCCGAGTGGAAGGAGACACCTAACTAACTGAGCCACCCAGGCGCGCCAGTCAAGGGCAATTTTAAAGGGAAGGATGCAGATGTGAGAAGCTGGCAGCCAACACCCACAGCAGCTGGAGGATGGGTGCATCCACCCAGGAAAGGGGACCTGGCTGGGGCACTACCAAACTCTGTTGCAGGCAGTTTCTCACAGCTAGAGGAATCTGCATTCCACCTGGCTGGCCTAATTTAGGGGTGGATACCCATGCTTGCGGAACTTTGGGCAACCTGGGGGAGCCAATCCTCTGCCTGGAATTATGCTGTGTTATATGAAACCATATACATAAGTTTCTATACTCTTTACCTTTAATTAAACTTTCTTGCCTCTGTATGTGTTAGTGTCTTTTGGTCCATCATTGTCTCATAGTGACAATGCACGTAAAAGATCTCTTCACAAATCTGCTCACCTTTGTTTGTACAGCTCAGGGACAGTGGGCACAATAACTCCCAAAGGCTATGAAGTCTATTTTGTTATTAAGTATGGGTTTGTAATTACTTGCTTAATAAAATAAAAAATCGATTTCCCTGTAATTTCCATTCACCAAAGTCATAGAAAGGAAGTCTGATCCTTAGATATTTTTTCTTTCACAGACAAAATATCCACAACTCAAATTTTTCCACAATATTGTACTCATATACTCAAATCTGCTCACCTATCTGGTCCCTGCCCAATGGAGAAATTCCAGTGTGTCTATGACCCCATTAAAGGAGATGCCCAGAACAACCCCACCCTCAAGAAGTGGTGTGACTCACGTGGAACAGAGGAGGACATTCTTCTTGTTCTAGACACAGAAGTTCAATTAATGGAATCTAAAATTAACTTCATGATTCAAATAAGCCCTGCTTCAAGCCCTGATGTACCACTGATTTACATTAGCTTAGAAACAACTAATCTAAATATTTTTGCATATGCTGTCTGTTTTACCCCATCCTTAGTTTCTAGATTGATTTTTTTTTATCCCTTCACTATAGGCTTTTATACCTATTCGCTTGAAGTTCATCTCGTTAGAGCTGGCCTATCATTCCAACCTGAAATTATCCTTTTGGATCCCAATTCTGTGATTCGAAGTATGTGCCATGCTTCCAGGCTTCATGTCAACCATGACTTTGACAAACATGCAATCTATATCCTCACCAAAATTACTGCTAAAAAACAGTATCTTGAGAGGGCCAAGGGTGAGCCCTCATTGCCTGCCATTACAGACCACCCTTCCAGGGGCCGTAATAGTTCTCACACAGCTTAATTCATGCTTGTTCCAAGAGCCAGTCTAAATGTGACAATGAATTCACTCTTTCATATATGGATTCGGATATATTGAGTTTTGAAGAATGTGAAATAACTAATTCATAACATATTTGCAGTTACAGTCATCTTACAGAATATAAAAACAGAATATGAAGCTGTTACGGATAAAAATAATCCGAAGAGACAAGGACCATATCTAGCGTATGATTTCAGAATTAAAAAATCATTGCCTTCCATGCAGGAAAGGATGACAATTCTCGGGAGGCCGAAGGGATGGTGACCGAGTGGGGACACATGGAATGCAGCAGTATGAAGGGAAGTGGGGGAATGGGTGCAAAGACAATAGTTGACTGACTGCATTATTTTGCTCTTGCGGCCCAACACATTACCACAAACTCAGCACCTTAAACCAACAATATCTATCATCTAACAGTTTCCATGGGTCAGTCCCATGGTGACTTGGCCCTTTGCTCAGGATCTCACCAGGCAGAAATCAAGGGGTTGCTGCAGCTACAAAGTCATCTGAGACCTGGGGGTCCCTTCCGAGCTCACTGGTTGTTGACAGAATTTAGTTCCTTGCATTGCAGGACTGAGGGCCACGTTTTCCTGCTGGCTGCCAGCTGGCGGCTGCTCTCAGCCCCTAAAGGCACCCTGCCATCCCCTGCCATGTGGTCCTCTCCACAATACAGCAGTTTCCTTCTTCAAAGCCAGCAGGCTCTCTCTTCATTTGGCTAAGAGAGAGTTTTATGTAAAGTTGTCAAAAGAGTGGCAATCCCATCATACTTGCAGGAGATGGGCATCTAGGGGGCCATCTGAGACTTCTGCCTGCCACAGTGGTTAACAGTGTGAGGAGGGAAGAACGGTGAAGAACATGGTGGCAGGATACAGACTCGGAGGGGCCCTCTGTGCCTGCTATGAAGTTGGAACTTTATCCCGAAAGCCATGGAAGCACACTGATGAAGGCCTCTGCCTTTGGGGAGGTACAGGAAAATGCTGCAAGCAGCAGGGCTAATGATAATGTCTTCTAGGAAGCAAAGCACTCCTAGAGAAGATCATCAAATGAACGAAGGCGATAAATGCATAAGCACAGTGCAATCCTCACATGCCCTGGAATCACCTGTTTATGATTTATCGCCTCACCTGCCTACGTGACAGCTGTGAGAAAGCAAAACTACACCATGCCTTGTTGCCATTACGATTAGGTGTGCCCTTCACATTCCAGACAGAAAAAACGTACATATTTTGCATCATTGGAGAAGCCTCTCCACACATACAGCTTATCTAACTAATACCCTCTCCACCCCCCCAATAATACTTGAGTTGTTCCCGTGAATTGCCGGCTCCCTCAAAAAAACACCTTTATCTCTGACTTTTAGAATACAGCTCTTAGCAGATATGTAGGGACCCGCATGGATGGGAGAAGCATGGGAGGAACTTCTGTTTTTCTACCCATGAGGATTTTGAGCAGATTAACTGTAACTTCATGGTCTGTTTTATTATTATTTTTCTTCAAGTACTGGAATATCTTTTATTTCGAGTATCTGGTTCCTCTAAAGGTTGGACACCCCTGCAAACATCACAGATAAGAATATTTTGATGTTCAATTTGTCTTACAATTTTCCACTTACAATTCCATCTATACACTGTAACCTTGAGAACAACCCCAATGTGTATTATTACATATAATTGACAATAGCTGAAAGCTACTTCCTTCGTGCCAGGCACTGTGTCCAGAGCTTCATATCCTCACACTCTGATGAGGAAACTATAACGTGAAAAGTCTGAGTAACTTGTTGTCAGTGATGGAGCTGGGATGTGAACCCAGGCAGACTTGTCTGCAACAGGTCACAACCTTGGAATGGCACCAATATAACAGACGCCAACTACTCTCTTAAGGTGGCCTTTGAGGCATTCAAATGATCTCTGACCACCAGTGACTACTTTTGAGGTGGCAGAATCAAAAGTATATAAAAAGTAGGATCTGCATATTATGTTACAGATGTGAGAGGCATGAAGACAGCAGGATAAATAAATCCAAGAGGTAGTTCTTTAAAATGAGTCAAATAAATCTCAGAATTATACGATAAGAAAAAGAGAGAGATACACAGATATAAAAATCTTAGGAATTATGAGAGAATACTGTGTTCAATTCCATGCTTATTGTTTTAAAAACACTAACAAAAGGGGGCGCCTGGGTGGCACAGCGGTTAAGCGTCTGCCTTCGGCTCAGGGCGTGATCCCAGCATTATGGGATGGAGCTCCACGTCAGGCTCCTCTGCTATGAGCCTGCTTCTTCCTCTCCCTCTCCCCCTGCT
Source organism: Ailuropoda melanoleuca (assembly GCF_002007445.2). Lineage (NCBI taxonomy): Eukaryota > Metazoa > Chordata > Mammalia > Carnivora > Ursidae > Ailuropoda > Ailuropoda melanoleuca. Next base: position 25,811,468 of record NC_048223.1, read on the forward strand.
TGTGTTCCCTCTCTCGATGGCTGTCTCTATCTCCTGTCGAATAAATAAATAAAATCTTTAAAAAAAAAAAACCAAAACACTAACAAAAGGATAATTCTTACATATATGAATTACCAAAATCCACACAAGCAGAAAGAGACACACTGAGTAAATAATAAGAGAAACAACATCAGCACATAGGAAAAAAATCTTAAAAAGTTACGAAACCATTATCTGGTTCAAAAAATATTCCAGGCATAGAAAATCCCACAGGAAACCTCTTTAAAATTCTCAAGGAAAATATAATTCCCATAGGTCCACAGCACAGAAAAAAATAAAAAAACCTTCTCAATCCTTACATGAAATTAACATCATTTTGATGTAAAAACTAACAAGACAGAATAAAAATTCAACTTAAGACCAACTTATGCAAATTGATGCAATAATCTTAAATAAATATTGAATGCAACAGTGAGTATGAAAATATTTCATCGTGACCAAGTAGGTTTTACTCCAAGAACAAAAAGATGATTAAATATTAGGAAATTTGTGATTATAGCACATCATTTTAATAGATGAAAGGCAAAAATTACACAATAAAATTTTAATGTGATACTGTGTGTTAAGTCTGGTGAATTGCAAATAATTCCCACTGGATACTCAGAATATTCTTATAAGATTTATATTATTGTCCTCATATTATGGCACAAAAAGGTGAAATTTGAGAAAGACAAATAACTTACTCAAGGTTATACACTTCCAAAGGAAGGGATGTAATTTGAGCCCAGGGCTGTCAGGCCATAAAGCCTATATTCTGGCTTCCATGTTATGTTTTCCTCATAAATGATAATTTACCAAAATAAATCTTAAGGCATTTTATAATATTTCAAAACCCTTCTTGATTAAAAAAACTACATGCAGCATATTAGGAATGCAGTGTAATTATTTAACATGATTGGAAAAACCTATCAGAAAGAAAAAATCAGAAACAAGATAAGAATGGAATACTAGTAAGTGTGCTTAATACAGTTGTGGGAATTCCAGTTCATGCTATAAGACATAATTCTGAAATAAGAAATATGTATGTTCTTTAGAAAGGTAATAGAATCATTATTTGGTAGAGTATGATTGTTTACTAAGAAAACTAAAAAGAACTAGGTAAAAAAATTATTAATAAACAATAAAACACAAAATATAAAAATTTATCTTCCATATAACAGTAATTGCCAATTAGAAAACAATAGATAAAATCCCAAATATAATTAAATAAAAGGTATATAATACCTAGGGATAACCTTTAAAAACATAGGATTTGTATGAAGAAATGATTTTTCTATCACATTAGCTGTGACTTGAATAAACAGAGGCATATTGTGAAATCATTGAAAATTGTAAAAATACAACTCCTTCAAAGTAATTCAGAGTTTGTATATAATTCCATGCAGAATACACCAGGATATTTTTAATCAAAAACTAATTCTAACATTCACTTTGAAGAATGCTCAGATGATAATTCCTAAGGTACATTTAAAACACGGAATAATGAAGGAGTTAGGGTTTGCAATATCAGAAATAGAAATGTGCTATACAAAATACGATATGATTTCACTACAATAATCAACAGTAAAAAAATTAAAAGAACAGAGAGCCCAGATATGGAAATATATATGCTAATTTAGTTAAAGATAGATTTAATTACAACTCAATGAAGAAAAAAAGATTATTCAATAAATGGTATAAGAATAATTATTGGAATAGATAAAAAATATATCTCTACCTCATATAATATGTCAAACTAAATTATGGATAAATTATATATTAAATTGAAAGAATAAAGTTACAAAGGATCATGAAAAATCCAGGTGGCTATTTATTTCATATCGGGCCAAGCAAAGAATTTTCAAACACATGTCAGAAAGCAGTAACAGATCTGACTGCAGTAATTAAACATGAAAAAAGTCATATATGAATACAATATGCAAACTTTAAAGGCAAACACCCAAATAGGAAAACAGCTTGCAGAGATATGATAAAGAATCTTTAATACAGTGCATAAACAAAATAGTAACAGCTCAATTGATAAATGGGCAAAGAACATAGATGAACAAGTTACAAAAGAATTATTATAAATGTCCAATAAGCATTCAAAATATGTTTAAATGATTAATGCTTAATGCTGTCAAGTGTGAGGAGAGACAAACAGTGATACGCTGCCAGTGTTAAGTGTAAATTAATACCTTTGGTCACATCTACGAAGAGCTATAAACATGCTCACATGTTTGATTGCAACTACTATCACGTCGAAGCAAGTAAGAAGGGTGCAAACAATGAAATAAAAGGCTGCATCACTTACTCTAGGAGGAAACAGGAACACTCAGCTACAGCTGTACATCCTAAAGTGCAATATCTGAGAAAATGTTACCCATCAAGTGAACATAGGTAAGATATAAAACTATATCTAGAGTATGGTCCTGATTTCTGTAACATATTCAGAGAAAAAAATTGGAGGAAAATATGTCAAAATGTTACAGTGGCTATCTCTGAATATTAGAGTAGGTAATTTTTTATTTTCTACAATAAACATCAGAAAAAAAATTATTTTATAAAGGATGAGAACAAAACAATGATTGACAAGAAAAACAAGGAGCTGGACCCATTGGACATGACCTTCTAAGGAAATGATGAAGTCTGCCTTTTGTGTCCCTGTAATTTGACTGCTCTATCTCAGAGGGCAATGATGGGGTGGATGTGTCACAAACTACCTTGGCTTCTAACAGGAATCATCCCAGAAGCCACCTCTCCATCAGATCTGGCTAATTCCTTCTCTGCTCCTTCCACTCTGGCCTCTTCCCGCTCAACTCTGCCAACCTCCACTTTCCTCCCACTCAAAGTCTGGACACAATAAAACAATCCCAACACAGGAAGAGGTCTGGAGGGAGGTCAGAATGCTGAGTGATTAATGAGGGAAAGATGTATGTTTTTGCAGAAATGCGTTCTCTGCTAAACTATCATTTCATAACACTATCCACATTAGAAAGACTTTTCTCAAAAAAACCTATACTCTTGAAAATTCCTGCAAAGCCTACGGCAGTGATGATCTCATAAGTCCATTTCTCCTTTATGGGCATCATTCAGGGAACTTTACTAAAACTAATCCAATCTCTCACTGATATTCCGCAAATATTTATTTCGTGTCCTCTAGGGTTCTGGGAAATATAATGTGGGTGTGGGAGACTGAATAATGGTCCCCGGAGATGTCCACATCTGCATCCTGGAACCTGTGAATTTGTTACATTACAAGGCAAAAGGAACTTCATAGATGTGATTAAGGTAAGGATTTTGAGATGGAGAGCTTGTCCTGCATTATCTGGATGGGCCCAATATAACCACAGGGGTCGTTATAAGGCAGAAGAGTCAAGAGAAGGAGCAAGGCTGGAAGCAAAGTTCAGAGTGATGCAGGGCCACCAGCTTGAGGAATGTGAACACCCGTAAGAGCTGGAAACACCCACTACTTCTTGTAGTTTAAATATGTTTATGCAAATTGATAAACTCTACCAATCTCTATGATACTTGAAACATACTGTTTCAAGTTTTTAGTTATCTTGGTAGGTGGTTGGTTTTTTTGTTTGTTTGTTTTTTGTTTTTTTAATCTAACCCAACAGGAAGTTCCTAGAAGGTAGAACTATGTCTTTACAAGCCCATCTTCTGTAGTTATCTTCCCTCAGGGAGCTAATATTCCAGTTGGTGAGACATGCATACATTCATAAGGAAAAGGATATTTGGAGAAGAAAGGTGGGGGACTTTTGTTATCTAATTTGACAAATAGATAAATGTTGAGAGATTAAACTGATCATCCCAGATGGTTTTACTGAAGGGTTCCTCAATTATATCCTAGAATTTCCTGAACAGCATGATCTTTTAGTGCCATGAAGGAAGAGTCACACTTAGGGTAAACCAGAGTTCATAGATTATAGCTCCCTCCTTCACTGCCATGGGATCTGTCTCCCACCACCATTTCCCTCTCCTCTGCTCTTCATCGAAGTGTGAGGTCTTGATGGTGATATTTCTTTGACTTACAAAATAGTGTAGTGGTACAGTGGATCTTTGGGCCATCTGTGCATAATAACAATTATAAGTAAAGAATAAGTATAAGCAAATTATAATAACTTAAAAGTAATTAAAAGTAAATAAATAATAAGTAATAATATTATATAGTATTAATTACACCCCTATTTTCGCAAAGGGAATAAGTAACAGCTCGACATATACTGACTGCGTTCTAGCCTTCCTGCAAATGCCTGTTACTGTTGTTCTCCTTGCAAAGTATTTTTTGTGACTTTCTAGTCTCCAGTGATCATAGGAAACACAATTATGCAAATATTGCCTCTCCTTTTTATAAGAAATCAAATAATTTTAAAACAAAGGTAGATGAAACTTTTTAGCAACATATAGTATATACGATGGAATATTACTCAGCCATCAAAAAGAACGATTTCTCAACATTTGCTGCAACATGGACAGGACTGGAGGAGATAATGCTAAAGTGAAATAAGTCAAGCAGAGAAAGACAATTATCATATGGTTTCACTCATTTATGGAATATAAGAAGTAGGAAGATTGGTAGGAGAAGGAAGGGAAGAAGAAAGTGGGGGTAAACAGAAGGGGGAATGACCCATGAGAGACTATGGACTCTGGGAAACAAACTGAGGGCTTCAGAGGGGAGGGGAGTAGAGGAATGGGATAGGCTGGTGATGGGTATTAAGGAGGGTACGTATTGCATGGCACACTGGGTGTTATATGCAAGTAATGAATCATGGAAATTTACATCAAAAACTAGGGATGTACTGTATGGTGACTAACATAATAAAAAAATATTATTATATAAAAAAAGAAAACTAGCAAGCATAGCATCCCTTTCCAATTACTTTTCAACTCAAATCAATGGAATTTCAAACAACTGTTTTTTTCAATTCAATCAAGAAAAAATCTGAAACAGTTAATAAATTTTATAAATTATAATACATTACTACAAGAAAAACCCACTGACTCATTTCATGTATTACTGAATATTCTATACAGTCTACCATTCTGTAACAATTAACTAGATTTAACCATTAAATAAGGGGAAAAAAACCCATTCAACTCCTGACCTTAAAACAATCTCAACAACTCAGATAGGTCTAAGTGAACTTTTGTAAACCTAGACAGAGCTTTCTCATGCCACACCTTTCTTTGCAGTAATGGGGGAAAGTTGGATCCCAGAGGGAATGCTTTTTGTTTTATCTTGTCCTGTTCATACATTAATTTTAAGTTCAATTACTAGCTGTCAGTTTTCAGTTAAATTATCATTATGACACAGGGATATCTTTACTTCTTCCAATTTACTTCTACTTACCCTGTATATAAGCAGTAACACAAGGACCCTCTCCTTAGGATGAATGCTGGTAGTCCTCCTTAATGTAAATTTAAAGTACTATACACCAACATCTAAGGACTGAGTCCTAGAGGGGAAGGGATGGGCAGAGATTAGATGATAAATCACCAGTGAAAGCCATTAGAATCTCTCAGTGGTCAGTACTCTGCAAATGGGAAGGGGTGTGGAAAGAAGGATTCATATTTCAGTGGTCACCTGAAGGGTATCACAGGATTCTGAACTACAAAGAGACAAATAGTTGCTTCCTGCTGCCCAACAAGACCGCTACAAGTTTCAAGGAAAGAGTACCTGCATTATGACTACTTCATTCAGTAAGCATGTATGAAGTACCTACTAAATGCCAGTCATAGAGCCATCGGGGTAACTACACTTGGGTGCTTGTTGGGTGAAATTTCATGGAAGAGTAGTAGTATCGGCTTGTAGAGTATCGAGCTAGTAAATCATTCAGACAACCCAAACAGGACATAAATAAGTCAAAGGCAAGGCAGATTATTCCGGTCTCTTTCACTGATGAGAATCAGAACACCAATTTTCAAAAGCTAATCAAAAAAGAAGCTTTAGTGGAAGGATACGGAGACATCCTCAGACTCAAGAAGCACTGCAGAAGCCAGGGTTGCCAGGACGCTCACAGGGTCTCTGTCTTTCAACTCTGCTTTTCCCTGTTTCCTTCTTTCTTCCCAGCGACAGATCTGTTTTCCATAAATATGGCCAACTTCAGCAAGGCTCCTACCAGCTCTGATGAAGTCACCAGAATATGCCACTGCTCACCCAGTCATCCCTAACCATGGGGACCAGCAGAACCTTGATGTCAAAACACACGTTAATTGTGGGCACCTGGGTGGCTTAGTTGGTTAAGCATCTGCCTTTGGATCAGGTCATGATCCCAGGGTCCTAGGATCAAGTCCCATATTGGGCACCCAGGGAGCCTGCTTCTCGTTCTGCCTACCATTCCCCCTGCTTGTGCTCTCTCTCTCTCTCTGTCAAATAAATGAATAAGATCTTAAAAAAAAAAAGAAAGCCAAGTTTGCTGTCATNCGGAGGAGCCTGATGTGGGGCTCGATCCCATAACGCCGGGATCACACCCTGAGCTGAAGGCAGACGCTTAACCGCTGTGCCACCCAGGCGCCCCTGCCCAAATTGTTTTGAGTTCAATCAAACGAGTGTTCATATTCTTTTGTGCTGCTTTTTCTGGTTTAAAGTATTAAGGGCATGTTTACTGTACCACAATTAAAACTACGTAATAAAAATATGTATAGGCTAAAAAGACTGGAGGGAAAAACACTAAAATTCTAAGTTATATTTGGGAGATGGAATTATAAATGATTTTTTCTAATGCCCATTCTCCAAACACTCTGTAATATGATAACTTTAATAATGAAAAATTTTATTGTATGCTTAAAAATTATTTTTAATGTTTGTAAATGTCTGAAATGTGTCTAATGCTGACAAGTGATTAATTTAATCTGCATTTTGGTGATAAAATGGCAATTTTATTTATTTTAGAAAAATCTTTTCTCTTTTGATGTAAGAAAATATAAAAGATATACCTTTTCCTATATGTAATAAAATAAGAAATTATTATTAATTGTGAATGACTTGAGGACTTTGAGAATTTAAGGAAAATCAGATGAATACTGTCACAATCTAATTTCAGTGACCATCAACAAAGACAAGGATATAACCTAACTATTTTAAGAATCTCATGCTCTACCTACTGAGCTAGCTGGGCAGTTCTAGCAACTATTTTAAAAATACTTGCATATATGAAATAATCAGCATAACTGCATACAAACACAAGTCGGGGGTCAAAATGCCGTTGCAAAGTTCTTTAAAAAGTGTCCATTCCTTGAACCCTATTTAGCCTTAAAAAGGAAGGAAATTCTGACACATGGTACGACATGGATGAAACTTTAGGATATGATGCTACCTTAAATAACCCAGTCACAAAAAGACAAATACTGCATGATTTTATTTATGCGAGGTACTTAGAGTAGTTTAATTCACAGTGACACAAAGTCGGATGTTGGCTGCCAGGGGCTGGCAAGAGGGGATATGGGGAGTTATTGTTTAATGGGTATAGCATTTCAGTTTTGCAAGATGAAAAGTTCTGGAGAAGGATGGTGATGATGGTTGCACAATATAAATGTACTTAATACCATTGAATTGCACTTAAAAATGGTTGAGACAGCAAAAACATCTGCATTAAAACAAACCATTATCGCCTAATTCTGAGAAAGGCCAACACTGCCAAAAGAGGTCAAACAAAATGAAATTTACAATGTGGGTAGTATTACTGACCACCTGAGACAACTACATAAATAATTTTTCAGAGACAAATGCTATCAATTAGGAAAGCTAAAATACACAGATAAGCAGGTCTTTCCCTGGTCTGTTTCATCAGATGTAGAAACAGCCTTAATACACAGGTCCTTAGTAAAACAGACTTGTTTACACCCCGTCTTGCCAGGGCCACAACCTGGAAGTTCATTTCCTGAACCTAGACACACCCCATTAAGCACCTGTCATGAGATTACAAAACCCATAAAAAAGAAAAATCTTGATCCTTGAAAGTTTACAACAATTTCATGTTGTTTGACTAAATATATATTAAAATCATCAAGAGTTAGCAAGTCCTAAGTACAAAGTCTAATATTTCCAGGTCTTTTCAGAGAAGAAAAGTCCCCCAGCTGGCTTTCAGGAGGAAGGAGAATGCAAGCTAGCAGATGACAGGGGAGGATGATGTGCCACCAGTTAAAAATAAATGACAGAGGAGCCCTCACAAAGACAGGCCAGGGAGGTATGAATTTAGAGAATGGCGAACGAAACAGCCAAAATGAGGTCAAGGACAAAGGTAAGACAGAAGGAAGTCAGAGCAGGCATGGCTTGAGTTTGAAGGTCAAGGCAGGTTCCATATTTGATGGAGGGGAGTGATGGGAAGGCACATGGCTGGCTAGAGAAGCAACAAGCAGTGGCTACAAAGCCAGTCAATGACAAGCAAAGAAAGGACAAAAGGGAACCAAAAGTACTTTAGAAATGATGATTTCAAATTCCTGAATATAAGCTATCCACAGACATGCTTTAGTAGAAACATGATGAACACTGTATACCAGTATAATGAATTCTCTTTGCTTTAAACCTGATCCCAACTGTTTTCATAGGTTCACATATGCATGAGTCATTTCTGAGATCGGGCAGGCCACTCTCACATGAAAATTCAGTGTCACATCACTGCCACACCACCCATTCCCCAGGAATGTGCAATGGTCGATTGATAGAAATGGGCTTTCTGACAGCACCCAGTAACCCATGTTGGAGAACACCACTGGAGAAAAGATAGCAGTTCTATATTTTGGCCCAGCAGGGGCTTATTAATAGACTAACATTTAGTCCAACAGCTGTAATTTGCAATGGAATTTTTTACATTCTCTCCTGAAAACTGAGTCAGGTTAATGGTTTTCTGAATGATGCTTGTCCACAAAATCTATAGCTATTCACATTTGTTTTAGAGATAAGAGTATAGATTTTTCAAAATGAGGTAGCCATTCTAAGAAATATAAGACATCGGTCAGCCAATATATATGTACACACATATATATATGTGTATATATATTATATATATATAATTATACAAAATATATATGTGAGAATATTTCACATATATCTTAAATCAAAGGAGGAGGCATATACTACCAAGAATTTTTACATAAACGTTAGTTTTGGTAATAACTAATAATGGGGAAAAGAGAAGATTAAGTTTGGATGAATAGTAGGAGGTTAAAAAAAGATACTATCTTGGCTTTTTGGTTCTCAGTTGGACTAACTGCTTTGATTTAAAACTACTAAAGAGGTAGAAATAAGATAATCTAAACACTCAAATGGACATCATAAGAATGACAGCAAAAAAAAAGGAAGGGAAGAGGGGGAAGGGAGGGACGAAGGAAGGAGGGAGGAGAATTAGCCAGCTAGGTAGTTACCAAGGAAGGAAGGAAGGAAGGGAGGAAGGAAGGAAGGGAGGAAGGAAGGGAGGGAGGGAGGAAGGACACTAGACCTCTTTGAACAAAGTATCATAACTCAGTTAATAATATTCTTACTTAGACAATTAAAAATTTCGTCTAATTCTTGAGGAATTAGCTGCCATGGGCATACTGTACAACTGCAGCTCAGGGACCGTGCACTATTTACTCATAGTCTGAAAAGTCTTTGCATTCATCCTTGAGAAATAAAGGGGTATTCAAAAAGCAACTCCTGCAGAGGGGCAGGAACTGGACAGCAAGATCTACAGCGGACCCCACATTTACAGGTTGCAACCCTCAAAAAAGCCGATTTGTCCCAACATTTATTCTGCCTCTAAACTTCTAGTTATAAGTTTCAGCCTGAAAATTACTTTCTTACAAGAAGTTACTTTACTACATTTTTCCCCTTTGTGTACATATTCTACAATTTTTCTGGAGCGGTCTTTACTTCTACTCTTAAAAGTGTACCACCTGATTTATCTAGGAGGACTTTCAGTCTGAATTCATGACAGCCTTGCACTTATTTTTCCTAAAAACTCGAAGATGGGTTTCTGTGTTATATAATAATGAACATGATCCTTCTGTACAAATTAAACCAGGCGTACTAAAGTAGTAGGTAAATGAAAAACTAGGTTAAAAAACAAAAAAACAAAAAACAAAAACAACTGACCAATCTACAGCAGGCTCAGCTTTTTTGAGAGCGAGATTAAGGTGCATGCAGGCAACTGGTATGAAGGTCACCAAACACAATGTTGCAATCTTAAAGTGCCATTGACATGTAGACAGCATTTAACAGCAACTTCGGAATAACTCATGGGACTCTTCCTCTGTACTCACTGTTTCGCCCCAGATCATTCATAAATGTACATTAGGATGGGATGCCACATTTGCAGTAAAACATTTTCAAACTTAGAGTTTTTCTTTAAATTCAGATAAAAATACTTCATAGAACTTTTTTAAAATTTGGCTCCCCATACCCAGCTTTTGTTAGAGGTAAAGTGACCCGCCCGTTCAAAATTCCATAATTGGTTTCTTCATGATAGATATGAGCTTTGACAAATCTGTCCTTTAATTACTCATTATCTACATGCTGACAGTGTCTAAATTACCAAATTGTTTCAGTTGGTAATGTTCGGCTTTTCATGCGAAAGGGCTGAAAGCCACAAGCCACCACGTGGACCACATGTACCTTTAGCTTCTTAAGTCAAATTCAGAAGGAAGCGTTCCTTGCAGGGGACCCTCCATTCCTCTTCAGCGCCCCTCCTGACCTGCTGTTTTCGTGCTGGCAATGACAGCTTCTTGCAAAGCAAGTAGCTACCCACTCTGAAAGGAAATACTCATCTTCTCAGTCCATATTGCAAGTACAAAACAACCTTGAGAGTCATCGAGGGAGTGAACTAGGCCTGGAGCCGATAAGCACAAAGCTGACCTTTAAACCCCAGCCTTTAATAGAGCATTGGGTTATTTCACTTTGTGTTTGCTCAACAGTTCCAGGGTCACAAGGGTCTGCGTTTACCGAGGTGGGGCGAACCCGGGAACCTTGCTCCAACTCCCACATTGCAACTGATAGAAGAAGGTTGGGGGTTGGGCTAGTAGGGGCCTCAACCCCCAATCCTCAGCGTACCCAGGATCGCAAGCTGGTGGAACACATTCTTTAACCTCGAGATATCATTGGAGTACACAAGTTTGCGGACTGGCTCTTAGCTACCAACTTTTAAGAAATGAGAAAGGCTCTTGGAGGCCCAGGAGTGGAAGCTTTTTTCCTTTGGTTTCACCTGTCACAGTGCCATACTGACGGCTAGAGCCAAAGACAAGGGGAGACATCAGTAATACTTGTTCTATCTTTATTAAACATAAAGTATTTCATTCATGATGGATTTTTTACATTGCTTTTGACTTTTCAAGATATGGCATTAAAATATTTATCTTGATTACTTAATTTTTTGGTGCCAAGGTAAGGCCTCGATCACCTCACCTTAGAGCTGGCCCTGCTCTGCCACTTACCTCACTGTTTCCATCTTATGTCTGAATCTACAAATGGAAGCAGATCTAGGTAGCATGGTAGAAATGCTTACAGCTGATGTAAGAAGAGGAGAAGAGCCCACAGCAGATGAGAAAAACATTAGTGAGCATCTACCATATTCTAGGTACTATGCCAGGTATTTATTTCTGTTTTCTCTGGTCCTCGCCTACGAGGAAGATATAGACCTCCATTTGAGGAAGCCAAGGTTTTGAGAAACATGCTTCCTTCCACTTTCCTTCACTCCAGAACTGGCCCTACAAGTCACCTGGTGCTCAAGACAGAAACCTGAGAGTTGTCCGTGATTCTTCTGCTCAAATCACCTGCATCTATTGCCAACACTCCTAACTGGCCATGGTCAGCCAACTTGTAAATGCGGGAGTAAAATTCAAAAGATGGTCTATTTGATGACACTCTCCATATGCATTGTCATATTTGTCACCTCTCCAAGGAAAGTCCAAGTCATTGAATGCTTTGATATCCCATTAGCCAGTCCAGGACAAGGTTGGGTCACTTCCCAGTGCTGACTGTTGTGCAAATTTATCCAGTACATTGTAGTTTGAACTTGAATGCAAACTCTATCTCTGTCCCAGAACACTACTCTGGGCACCAGATTCCAGATTTCTCACATCTCCACTTGGATATCTTATGGACATCTCAAACACACATCTAAAATAAGATCCAAACCATCATCAAAACCTCCCCATTTAAATAGTAGAAACGTTACCAGCAATGCTTATTAAAACGTTCACTATCTGACACTCTTAGGATGCATAGAAAGCATTATTAACTCATTCAATTTTCATAAGAATTCTACGAGATGATTCCTATTATTATTTCCATTTTACTACTAAGGAGATAGAGAAGCTAATTTGCCCATGATCATATAGCTTGTGAGGGGGGAATTCATATTCTAACCTAGTCACTCTGGCTTTAGAACACACACTCTTAAGCATGACTCAATATCTTCAAAATAATCTGAAAGGCATGCAACCTTATTGGTTTTCCACTGCCCCATCTTTGTCCGAGCTACCATCATAGCCTGCTCTAGTGAGTGCAAAAGCCTCCTAACTGCTCATCTTGGTTCTATTTCTACCACAGTTCCACACATCAATCTTTACGAAGCAGCCAACATGATCTTTTTAAAGTTTACATCAGATCATGTCATTTCCTCTGCTAAAATCCTCAAAATGATTCGACTACTTTCTGAATAAAATGCAAACTCCTTAATGTGGCCTACAACCTCTTATGTGAACTAGCTTCTGCCCTCTTCTGAGGTTTTGTCTCCTACCATTTTCTACCTCACTTACCACCTGCCTACCCCACTGGTCTTCTTGCCTTTCCTTGGATCCAGCAAACTCTTTCCTGCCTCATGGCCTTTGCACATGCTGTTGCGTCTACTTGCAATGCTCTCCTCTTCCCCTGGCTAGCTACATCCAACCCTCCATATGTCTCAGGATACTCCCATCACACGTTAACCTAAAATAGATCTTCCTATTATTCTCTCTTAGCACCTCTTCCTTACCTTCATAGCAATTTAAAAATTTGTAACTCTACATTTATTTGTAGTTTTACTTGACTTTTGTCTGTAAGTTCCATATGAGGCACAATCAAGGTCTGTTTTATCCGCCACCTTATTCCTAGCACCTAACCCAGAGCCTGAAGTCGACAGCAGTTATTTGCTGAATGAATGAGTTAACCCTGGGACAGCGCTTATAAAGACTTCTATGAATTAACTGAAGAGGGCACATAAATAATTAATATCATTGCTTTTTGTAAAAGAGATCCTTAAAAAGAAAGAAAATATGTATATATGTACCTATACATGTATGTGTATTACACGTCTTTGTTTCTAACACGTAAACAAAAATTATGAAACCAAATATTCCATCTTTGGAAAATACACCGAAGGTAACAACCAAAAATCTCTAAAGAATGATTTTTCTAAGACCTTACAGTATATATAGTTTTTTTTTCAAGTTCTTGTGTTGTCATTATGACTATCAATCCCAATAAGATGAGAATCAAACTCTCCAGTGTTCTTACGTAATCACAGCATACCCTGCTGTTCTGTAACCAACTATCAATGGTAAGCTGTGGGAAATTTCAATCACATATCTTTGATTACTTATTTCTCTTCATAACTTGGAGATTGATTTTCTCATCAGTGTCAAATCTCTCATCAGGAACTAGCTAATTTTACATTGTACATGATTTTATACGGTCCTGTTGTGTCATGGATGTTTTAGGAATAACAATAACTTCTTCATATCTCTGTATAATAGATAATTATTTGGATTGAGATCAAGGTACCTGCTCTTTAGGATTTCAATACTCGTAAAAAAGCAAATGAATGCATTCAAGAATGGAACTTATATTCCATTGGGATATATGGGAGAAAAACTGCAAATCATATATCTGATAAGGCATTTATATCTAGAATATATAAACAATTCAATAATATGAAGACAACACGATTTAAAACAGGCAAAGGATCTGAGAGGACATTTCTCCAAAAAAGATACAAAAATAATCAATAAACAAACATGAGAAGATGCTTGACATCATTGGCCATAAGGGAAATGGAAATCCAAATCCCAATAAGATACTACTTTATACCTACCAAGATAGTAATAATCCAAAAAGTGGAAGATATTAATTGCCGTTGAGGATGTGGAGAAATTGGAACCCTTACATCCTGCTGACAGGAATGTAAAATGCTGCAGCACCTTGGAAAGCAGTCTGGCAGTTCTTCAAAAGGTTAAAAATAAAGTTACCATATGACCCAGCAATTTTAGTCCTAGGTTTGTACACACCTAAGAGAAAGGAAACCGCATGTCTACACAAAAACTTGCACATAAATGTTCATAGCAGGATTATGCATAATTGCCAAAAGGTGGAACAACCTCAAAGTTCATCAACTGATGAATGGAAAATAAAATATGGTATAGCCATGTCATGAAGTATTATTCTGCAGTAAAAAGAAATACTGATACATGCTATGTCATAGATAAACCTTGAAAATGTTAAGTGAACAATATCCAGTCACAAAAGACAATATATTATATGAATCTGTATATATGAAATTTCCAGAACAGGCAAATTCATAGACAAAGTAAAGCAGTGGTTGCTTAGGGCTGGAAGGGGTGGGGATGAAGAGTGAGTGTTAACAAGAACCAGGTTTCCTTTGGGGGTGGTACAAATGATCTAAAGTTAGTGGTGATCGTTGCACAACTGTGTAAATATATTTTAAAAACACTGAATGGTACACATACTTTAAATGAGTGAGTTGCATGGTCTGTGAATTATATCTCAATAAGGTTGTCATGAAAAATGATGGAATATAATTTTTACTACACTTTAAAACTAGACCTATGTTTGGCATTTACAATGGTGGGTATGGCTTAACCAAAGAATATCTATAATTTGCTTTCAAGCAAAGATGAGTTTTAGATTCAACTTTTCCATAAAGACTGTATGATCTCCCTTGCTTACAATTCCTAGTCTCTCATCTCTGACACTGTTTAGAGGCAGACTTAAAATCTTTGGACCAGATTAACAGGTTTTAGAGTGCAATCTAAGATGTAAAAGATGATGATTTTAGAGTAAGGAAACTAAGAGCCCAAGAGAATAAACATCTTTCCAGGATTATAAAAGTAATGAGAAAGAGAATTGGAGCTTTCCAGACCGAAGCTTTATTTTTCAACAGCTCTATATGAAATGTAGAATAGTACATGGCATTTTCCAAAATGGCACCAGCCCAAAGTTCTACACGACTAAGTCTTATGCATGGAAAAGGAATCCCATTCAATGTATGAAAAGAGCAAGGATGAAGTCCACACAGTGATTGCTTCTTCTCGATCCCTTTCTTCAATCAACATTAACCAAGTGCATGTCTGTGTGCTAGAAACTGTGGGAATAAAGACTTGCCATTGTTCTTAAAGATAGTGGAGACTAGGAAGTTTAGATCTGAGTCTCTTTCTTTGGCATTGAACACTTGGAGTGGTCACCTCCATCACTCAGTTCCTAAGTAGGGTTGGAAGGCATTGCAAGTGGATATTCAATTTGATTTTGAATCCTGTCTTGAATCTTCCCAGCAAAATCTTTCTCCTCCTACTTTTCCTTCTTTATCAAATACTTGCCTGTGATAGTCTGAGAGATCTCACCCAGTTTGGAGGCTTCAATGATCCCATGCGTTCTGTTAGCCTCAGTGAGAAATATGAATTCAAAAAGTGATTTGGCTTCTCAGTGTTGCTGAGGGTTGAGGATACAGCATAACTTCAGTTAAATCATTACTTAGGACTCAATTCAAAACAGTGGTATCAACACGATACTTTAAAAAAATAATCAGACTAGTCAATCTGTTCAGATAGGAATTTTGACACTGAAAGTTAATTTTTCACTTCTATATTCCTTTGCTACCTCTCGTTCCCAATTTTCCTCTATGTCAGAAAGTCTAAACTGCCTAAGAGAATCCTGGCTTCCTTCCAAGGGGGATATTTTATTAACAGGCAGAGAAGAGAGAACTGTATCATAAGACTCAATGAAACGCAGGATTGATTTTCACCACTCCATTTCATCTGGCTGATGAGGAGAAATGCATGTGCCAGGCCCAGTGCTGGTGTAAGTGGGATGGAGAATGTGATGATACTGTTTTGACATCACTATTATTGTGCTACTCTCTAAAATACATTTTTAAAGCATTCTATCAACCGCTTCACTGAATTTCTCTGCAAACTATTATCGTCTCATGTAAGTCAGCAAGAAAGAAAGCATACAGTCTCTTTAGATTCTCAGAGCAAGGCATTTAAAAATAAGTTGAAAGTGTTCATAAAGCTTATAGGAATGTGTTCATTTAATCTGTGTTGGTTGTCACTGGATAGAAACTGTGTCAAAAGGAAACCAGTTTCCTCTCCATTTTATGAGACTGTGAATTAGAGTTTTGTACTCAATAGTGACAAACGTGTATGACAATCTTCCTCTCATTTAGTAACCAGTTTGTATGCTCTCCAGTTTATTAATAATTCTCTTTCAGAGTCTTTACTCATTCGGACTCGATAGAGCATTGCCTAGCTTCCAGAAAGAGTCAGGGGGCAAAGGTGGGGAACTGTGAAATCACTTAATTCCTGATTTGTCATTCTAGAAATAATTTGGGGGAAAAGAGGATAAAACTGGGGTAAATTTGGGGTAAAGGGTTTTTAGGTGTCATAGATTCACAAATCTCACCTCATTGCGTTACTAGTTAGGCTTTATGGGACTATACGATGTTTGGAAGAAAGTAGGGGAGTGAGGGAAGGAAATCTCAGTAGGAAGGAACCTAAGACACTTTATAATCCTATACTTTTCTATACTAGCAGGTCAGATTTCCCAGTGAGGATATTTGCCTTTAGAGAAAGGTTAGGCACCTCTGGGACCTCCATGACATCATCAGGGTCATAATGGTGGCACCAGTGATTTCAACCAGAGCTTCTCAGACATTGACGAGTCACCTGGGCATCTTGTTCAGGGCAGACCCTAACCCTGCAGCTCTGGGGTAGGGCCTGAGATTCTGCATTGCTAATAAGCTGCTCTGGGGCTGGCCCAGGGCCCAACATCTGAACAATTAGGTTCAAGGTATAAGAAAAAAAAAAAAAACTCTTTTGGGCTAAAGGACAGTAGTCATGGTGGGCTGGTAATACCTGCCAAACAAATTATTTCAGCATCATCTTTCATTCCTAAAAGATAAAGCAGCTTAATTTGGTTGACCGCTCTACTTTTAAGCTCTCTTCAGGCAGGCTTCACAGAGCTCAAGATCCCATTACTTCTACAGAAGACTGAAATTATGCCCTGTCATTTATATTCAATTGCCTTTGGGTATTAAAAAAAAAAAAAGTAGCTTTCTTCTCCCCAATTGCAATATCATTGCCTTGAAGTAAGTTAAACATTTTCAACTCTTTCAGACCACTCAGTAGGATACTAGTTCATATACTGACTGCTAATAATTTAGCCTATTAGTTTGATTTCCTCCATCAGACCATTTATAAATGGTAAAACTGACTGAGTCAAGGCATCCTCTCCTTCCCCCACAGTGCAGTAAATGTTCTATCAGTAGCCTGCAAGAATCAATGTTCCTCTGTGAACATCCAACTTACTAAGCTCCGGGAAAATTAGACTCCTGTTGTTCAGAAAGAAAGACCAAACTCCAAACCGATGACATAACAAGAAAGAAGACATTTAGATAGAGCTTCAGATGTCCACATGGGATGGTCTTTAATTCTAAAATATGTTGCATATTATAAATATCCTAAAAGAAAAATAATCAGGCTACCTAATTTTTAATGTAAGTGTCTGTCATGTAATATTAATTGAGAATACATTTATTTGCATTTGTGGGGCACAATACCACATTTTTACTTTCAAAATACATTTTGGTAAACACCAGAAGCATTTATTTTAGCCATTCATTAGTTTTTGATAGAGTGCTCAATGATTCATTAGTTGCATGTAACACACAGTGCTCACAACACTTACCCTCCTTAATACCCATCACCCAAATAATATATGTTAATAAAAATAATGCACAGATTAAAAATAAATTAAAAAATAAATTTTAGCCATTCAATTCTAAGAAATCATTTCAAACCACACCGTGTCTAACATCTTACCCACTGTCCCCATTACTTTGTTCCCACATCCCCTGAAAAGAATGTTTTTCTATGTATTTTAAGGAGATTCCATTTAGCACATTTTCCTAACGGTATTTTAGAATATATTATCTGGCGAACTCTGTCATCCAAATAGCAAAATAAAAAAGTGAAAAGAACAGCCTTATCTATCTGTGATTTATCCAAAATTTAAGCAGAAGTTATTTCTTTTCTTGTTTTATATTACCCAGTGTGAAATAAATCAACTGACTTGAATTATAAAGCTAACATCAACAGAGTTTAGAGATGATCAGAAAAAAATGCACTGAAAAACAATTTACTCTCAATTATATACATTAACCATGGGGGCAGGGGCATAGAAAACTGTCAATTCACTGTGTGGGTTTTATAATGTTCACAATTTTTTTTTTGCACCAGATTTCTTTTTATATTCCTAACATGTTGTACTGACTATATGATTTTCTCTTGTTCCTTTAACCTAATCTCTTCTAAGTGGGAAGAACATGAAAGTTTCACTTCGTATTTCATTAAATAGTTGTTGAGTATCTAGAGAGTTATTTAGCCGTGAGATCATGTCTGTGAGTTATTCTGTAGTTAGGGTTCAGTGTTAGTATTAAAATTTTTAGGGGTCCCCTCCAGAGCTGGCTGGTCCCAGAAACAAATGACAAACAGGTGAAATGTGTAACAAGGGCCTCCTACCCTCTCTGCTTCCATTTACTAATACTCTACTCCTGCAAAAGGGTCAGAATTTTAGTTGATAAATACTTCATAAGTTCCTCTTACAGGGTTATTTGTTTTGCCGCAAATGATTCCAGAAGACTGAACAACTGTAAAGACCCAAAGAATACTACTCAAGTGTAGGGGTTCTCAGGCTCTAGATGGTAACTTCTGAAATTTTATGTAAAATTATGCATTTATTTTCAAATATACCATTTTCTAGGCAAGGAGTATAGATTCTCCAATGGTTCCACAATCCCCCAAAGGTTGAGAACCACCACTAATAAAGGAATTTAGATCAGCAAGAAAAAAATCTATCAGAATCACTTTGGAGAGGTTAGCCCAGTTTAAAGTTTCAGAGTGAGGCAGGTCTGGGTTCAAGTCTGTATTATGCCACTCACTATCTGTGTCACCTCAGGCAGGTTACTCAACCTCTCTGAGCTACAGTTCTTTTCTCTCTAAAGTGGGCATAAAACCTACCTCCTTGGGCTGTTTTGAAGATTAAGTATAGTGTTCGCAAAGAGCTTGGCAAAACGTTGGCACACTGTATCCTCTCAATAAATGGTAGGTGCTTCTATTTTTACTATTATTTGTTTCATTAGCATTATAAAAGATGATGGGAAAGCAGAAGCTTTATCTACCAAGTAATAAAGCACATTATTCCAACAATTCTTACAGATGGCTAATAAAACAGTGATGTGGCAAATTAGCTTAATGATTAAGTCATCTTTGACCAAGTCAGAGATAAACACATTTGTTCTCTAAAATGACCTGATTTTATTTACCTTAACTATAGGATATCTAATCTAGTGACATGACATAACTTTGGGTTGCAAAGATTCACTAAAAAGTTTTCTAAGAATTTTCTAAATTATAGAACAGCTGTGATTTCTACATTGAAGGATTTTCATACAGCATGCAAAATATTCAAGGATTTTGTATTCAGCTATGTTCAAGACAACATTTTTTTGTCAAAAAATTGATGCTTTTCTTAAACTGATGTTAATGGAACTTAAAATATGGTACATCTATAGCATATTGGCATGTAACTATTAAAAAATAATTTTAAGGAATAATGTTCACTGACATGGAATAATATTCATCTCACATTAAGGAAAAAAAGGCAGTGCACAAAAGTATGCGAAGTATCACCCCATTTTTGTACAACAATGACACAGAAAAATGCCTGGAAGGAAGTATGCCAACATTTCAATGGTGGGTGGCAAGATGATGGGTGAGTTTCTACATTGAGCATTTTTGCTTTTGTGAATAAAATAATAACAAAAGATATTCAAAGTGAATGGCTAAAGATTAAAAACTCATCAGCACTGTGATATCCCAGAAAAGGTCCAAGATGACCTGGACTTGGGTTCAAGGCCAAGACAGGGGAATACTGAAATGATAACCTCACACAGGTTACCTCCCCATTTTTGGGTTAAATATTGCTCTCTGGAATTGAGAAGGTTTGAACAAATGATCTCTATGTTCCGTTCCAGTTTGACATTCTAGAATTCCAAAAGTATGGTCACATGTGGCAGAAAAGCTTTTCTGGTTTTTCAAGCTAGCCCACAAATGATGAGTGGTGCCACAAGACTGACACTAGAATGAGGTCCTTTTATTTTCAACATTTCCTATGTTGTTCATTTTTTTTTTAAATAATAAGGATGTTATTCCTTAGATAATTAACAAAAATAATAGGAAAAACATCATTTGAAATGAGTAAGGGGCTCACAAACAAACAATACTCTGGTATTTAATGTACCTTTAAAATGAATTCACATTTTATTTGACCTAAACAAATCAATCAATCAAAAAAAAATTCCAGAATTGATAGCTGTAATTCTGGAATAAACGACTCAGGTCTATTAGAACAGACTCTTGTGAGAAGTTGATGGTATTCTTGAGGAAATTCTCAGACATGAAGTTCTTTGAATTACATGGAACTACCACTCGCAGCATTCCGGGAGCAAGGTATTGCTAACATCATGCCCTGGTCCAAACTATTAAGTATCAGGAAAATACCCATGTGATTAAAATTGTTTTACATAATAAGTAGCAAGGAAATCAGATTACTTGAAGCCTAAAAATCCAGACAGAACAAAACATGTTTTAAACTGCTACCTTTTGGCCCTGTGTCTAAAGTAAATGTGCTGAGTCCCACTTTCTATGAGTCCTGAAAAAGAGAGAGGGAAGAAAATTCTTCTTTGGTCCTGCCTGGATTCTTCCCCTGGAACTAGCAGGTTCCTCAGCTGCCAATGAGAAGTTTCCTCGAGGTGCTTTTTAAAGGGCATTGAAAGGCGGCAAGCACTGACCCAGAAGCCTGGGAAAAATACCCAGTTTCTCAGGCTACCAACCCCACCCCCTTCTGGGCAAGGCACCCAGCTGAGAGGAGCTAGTATCCAAAGCTGATCTGCTTCTCTGCATGAGCAAGAGCAATTTTCCACCCACACTGTGTAACCCTGCTCCCGTCCCCACTGTAGGGTTACACAATTTGGCTTCTCTCCTGGCCAGAGGGGAGACTCATCCCACAGTATCTATTTGGGCCCTGCTATTGACAAAGAGATTGGTTTGGCCTGATTAGTAAGAACACGGGGTTGTTTTCTGTAGCAAGGGCCAGTTAAGAAGGGAGGAAGAAGTATCTGAAACCTTAACAGAATGTTAAATGGATTAAAATTTCTACATAACTTTGTTGGTAAACAAAGTGTTTGAAGGAGGGGTGAAAGGGCTCTCTTTACACCATCTCATTTCTAAACTTAATAATAATCCTTAAAGACCCTGCTGATACTCTATTTTAAAAGGCACAGGTAATTATGATACAGTTTAAAATTCAATCTGCTTGGGCAATTTTCACTGTGATTAAAAAATTGGATCAAAAGTATATTCGATTTTGGCCTAGAATCTCATGGGGGACAAACTACTTCCCAAGAATTAGAAAGACAGAAGCTGTCGATTAGCAAGAATTGCCAACTATTCTCTAAGTATTAATGAACACCCATGGGTACAGAACTGCTCGTGTAGGTCATTGCCACCGTTTAGCACACTGAGGCAGCAATTTGTTAAATGGGATCCTTTATGAAAGAGTTATTGACACTTCAAAAATGTGTAAGAACGCCCTCAAAAAATGGTTGAATTAACTTGGTAAATATGGTGCATTTTAACAAAAACACACAGATAAAGATAAATTATTAGGTCATTAAATTTTGGCCCATTAATTATGTCATCAAATTTTGGCCCAAATGATGATGGAGATGACATAGTTTTTTTTAAAGCCTCATCTTAATGTCTTATTTTACCTAATATGGATGTTGTTACTTTAGCTTTGTTTTAATTCATATTTACTGCATATAGCCGCTTCCATCCCATTATATTCACGTTTTTTGAGTCACTATGTTTTAGGCATGATACTTATGATAGCCAGACCTTGTATTTTTATGCAATCTGGCAATCTTTGTCTTCAAACTAGAGAGTTTAATTCATTTATCTTTATTATGGTTAAATATATATTTGGATCCGTTTCAGTTGTCTTATTTTATTGTTGTTGTTTTATACTGGCCACACATTTTCCTTGGTATTTTTTCCCCTTCTTTCTTGCTATCTATTGTATTGATTGATTGACTCTTCTTTATTCCCCTCCACCAGTTTGGAAGTCATTCATTTTCTATGGAGGTTATCCCTTAATTTGTATACCAACCAAATCAAGAAGACAGGGCACCTAGGTGGCTCAGTTGGTGAAGCGGCTGCCTTCTGCTTGGGTTGTGATCTCGGGGTCGTGGGATTGGGCCCCACATCGGGCTCTCTGCCCAGTGGGGAATCTGCTTCTTCCTCTGTTCCTTCCCCCAGCTTGTGCTCTTTCTCTGTCTCTCTCAAATAAATAAATAAAATCTTAAAAAAAGAAGAAGACAAGAAACAACAAGTATTGGTGAAGATCTGGAGAAAAAGGAACCCTCATGCACTACTGGTGGGAATGTAAACTGGTACTGCCACTGTGGAAAACAGTATAGACGTTCCTCAAAAAATTAAAACCAGAAATGTTACATGACCCAATAATTCTACTATTGGGTATTTATTCAGGGAAAACAAAACACTAACTTGAAAAGATATATACACCCTTATGTTTATTGCAGCATTATTACAATTACCAAGATGTGGAAAACCCTGTGTCCATCAACAGACAAATGGATAAGGAAAATGTGGTACCTATACAGAATGGAATATTACACAGCCATAAAAAAGATGAGATCATTTTTGAAAAACCTGGATGGTCCAACCTGGATGGACCTACAGGGTATTATACTAAGTGAAATAACTCATACTGAGAAAGACAAATACCACATGATTCCACTCATAAATGGAATCTTAAAAAATAAACAAACAAACCAAATACTGAATCAGGACTATAAACATGGAGAACAAAGCGATGGTTGCTAGAGGGGAGGATGGTGAGTGGTTGGGTAAAATGGGTGAATGGGAGAGGGAGATACAGTCCTCTGTTATGAATAAGTCCTTATAAAAAGCAGAGGATAGGGAATACCATCAATGATACTGTAATAGTAATATTATGGGACAGATGGTAGGTAGCTATACTTGTGAACGCAACATAATGTATAAACTTGTCAAATCACTAGGTTGTATACCTAAAACTAAGGTAACGTTCATTGTATGTCAGCTATACTCAAAAAAGATTTTTCTATCCTTCTCTTGAGTAATACAAAGACTATGAAGGATATTACTTCTACTTCCTCCTTATCCCATACTATTATGATATAGTAGTTCAGTATTATTTTTAACAAACACATCAAAAGTAGTTACTGCCAAACTATGGAAGCAGCCCTAGTGTCCACTGAATGAATGGATAAAGAAGATGTGGTATAGATATATGATGAAATATTATTCAGCCATAAAAAAGAATGAAATCTTGCCATTTGCAACAACATGGATGGAGCTAGAAAGTATAATGCTAAGTGAGATAAGTCAGTCGGAGAAAGAAAAACACCATATGATCTTCCTCATATGTGGAATTTAAGACACAAAACAAATGAGCAAAGGGAGAAAAAAAAGGAGAGAGAGACAAACCAAGAAAAAGACTCTTAACTATAGAGAACAAATGGATGGTTACCAGAGGGGGGGTGAGTGGGGGAATGGAAGTAATAGGGGATGGGGAAAAAAAAGGAGTTACCACTATAGTTGGTGGTGTTTTACCAACAGTGCTTATGTAGATTTCCCATTATGTTAATCAATTTCTTTGCTCATTATATTTCCTTGCAACCTACACGTTTTTCTTAGTTCAATTCTCTTCTCATTCAAGTATATCCTTTAGCAGTTCTTTCAGCAAGGTTAATGTGCTCACTCTTATTTATCTGAGTAGATTTTCATTTTACACTCAGTTTTTTTTTTAAAGATTTTATTTATTTATTCGACAGAGATAGAGACAGCCAGCGAGAGAGGGAACACAAGCAGGGGGAGTGGGAGAGGAAGAAGCAGGCTCATAGCAGGGGAGCCTGATGTGGGGCTCAATCCAATAACTCTGGGATCACGCCCTGAGCTGAAGGCAGACGCTTAACCGCTGTGCCACCCAGGCGCCCCTACACTCAGTTTTGACTTCTACTTTAGCCAATATAGATTTTGGGGTTGACAATTTTGCTCAGCATTTTGAGAACTACTTTCTAGCATCTAGTACTGCATCTAGTGTTGCTGATGAGAAATTAGCTACTGCCCAATGCTGATTTCTTTGCAAGTAATGTTATCCCTATCTCTTTACATTCAATTGACCACATTCTCATCAGGATGAGTCTAAGGGTGGATTTGTTTTTATTTATCTATGTAGGACTTAGAGTTTTCCTTTGGTCTGTACCTCCATGCCCCAGCTGTATGCTAGGTGATCTTGTCAGCAACATCTTCAAGTTCAGTTACTTTTTCCTTATCTTCTTCTAGTCTGCTCTTTCACCAGATTTTAACAAAATTTTTCTTTTGGTTTTTATTTTTTATCAAATTTATACTTGTACATAAAGTATCAAGTAGTAAAAACTACTCTCCTTCTTCCCCTCCTAGAGGTAACCCCTCTAAGCTCTTTCATTTATTTATGGAAAAGAAGGTCTATGTTCCTAATAACATGATTGTATTACATGACATTTCAGTTTTAGTTAGTATATATTTACTTCCCACTACAGTGCATGAGAAGCAGCTCATTTCTCTCTCTTCTCACCACACGTGCACCCTACTGAATTAGTTAATAGCTTCCTTCTGCTCATTTCTTTTGGTTTTCTCTTCTTGATATTTCTTTTATTAAGATGTTGGGCTGACTAAACGTACCTTTTAATTAACTTTTTTTTTTCCTTCTCCTATTTATCATCGCCATCTTCTTCTCCTTTCTGGGATATTTTTTCAACTTTACCTTTTACTTTATTGATTGGTATGATTGGGCATAATTCAGTGTACCTCTGATTTAAATCTTTAGGTCTTTTTATTTTAAGTTTTATTTATTTGAGAGAGAGACAGAGAGTGTATTGTGGGGAGGGACAGAGGGAGAGGGAAAGAAAATCCCAAGCCGACTCTACACTGAGTGCAGAGCTCGAAGTGGGGCTCAATCTCATGACCCTGAGATTAAGACCTGAGCCAAAACCTAGAGCCAGATGCCCAACCAATTGCACCACCCTGGTGCTTTAGGTCTTTATTCTTGGGCTCCTCAGATTTACCAGGAAAGACTTTTTTCAAACTAGTGTCTGCAGGGTGAAACCCTAGATGCTAGGATTCTGGAAACCTAGTGGGGGAAGAGGTTTGGGAGTCATGTGTCCAGTATGCACACATTTACCTAATTTACACACGTGTCTGCGCATGTGTGTGCATGCACATGAGCATGCATGCAGGCACACACGTACGTGTACACACACACACACACGACTTTGCCAGGCTGAATACTACTAATTCTTCAAAACAGATAAAGCATCACCTCCTCAGGGAAGTTCTCTATGATCTCCTACATAGACTTCTGATTGAGCCCTTTAATAGAAGCCAGGGTTTCCCCTATCTTAGCAGGTATCCCTTACCTCTGTAATTGGCTACCTAAACATCTATCCTCCTCCAGAACCAGCTCCATCCATTTTGGATTTATGGGCCCCTGGCACAGCTACAAGCATGTAATAAGCTCAACACATTCATGAGTTATTAATTAATTCCTGAGGCAGCCCAGATAAGGGAGCTGCTTGTACATGCAGAAGCCAAACAGGAGCTGGGGAAGCACTTCAAGTAAACTCTACTATCATAGACCTTTGGCATCAACATTAGTCCTATCCCTGGCTGTACAAACCAGGCCACCCCAGACTAGCTTTTCTCCTCTCATGTCTGGTTTTCCTTATCAGATTTCTATATGTATGTCAGGGAAAGCATTCAAACTACTTCATAGTAGTAAAATACAATATCTCTGAAAATAATCACTATTGCTTTAAAATTTGAGGGCTTCAGATACACGTGAAAATCAAAATACACTGTTACTAAGGAAAACTGAGGTATAAGGAAACCAAGCAAGAAATAGCTACTGGATGTAAGAATAAATGTTATTAACTTATTTAGAGAAAAGTGTTGAAGAGCAACAGACTATGAACAGGTGTCTGTGTTGCTGCAGAGTGAGGAATGAGTAAGGAATAGAAAACAGTTTGGGTAACTTATATTTATAACTGCCTTAACAGTGACAGGCAGAGTCTTCCAGAATCTGCATAAAGCTGAAGTGAACAAAGGGGGAAATAATCGAAAAATCTCATGAAGACTGACACTTCCAAATGAATGAAATCAGTATTTTACAGTTGTAGAATTTTAAAGTCAGAATATCAGTTAGTCTAGCCTCCTACTCAAGGTGTGGATGTTACCCATGACTGTCCTTATAGAACGCCATTTGGATTCCAAGACATACTTTCACAGCCGAAGTCCTGGCTCTGTCTCTGGGCCCCAAAACTGACAGGTAGATTTTAACACCCTTCTGTCACAATCTGACCGTCACACACGAACTTTACCCACTGCTCCTAGTTTTCAGTATCCTAAGTCTACACTCCAGACACAAGCTATATGCTTTACAAATATATCTCTTTTGACTCTTCAGAGCAACCTTATAAGACAAGGATTATCTCTATTTTAACGATGAAGGACCTGAGTCACAGAGAAGTTGGGATGTCATTAAGGACTCACAACCAATTAAGTGGAGAGGAGCCAAAAGGGGAAAGACAGTGTCACATAGTATTTAAGAACATGGACTCCATGTGACTGCCTGGATTTGAACCCCAGTTCCACTACTACTAGGTATGTGACCTTAAGAAAGTTGTTCAACTGCTCTGAACCTACTTTATAGTGTGGTTTGTTATGACGATTAAATGAGTTAATATGTGTAAAGCATTTGGAATAGTGCCTGGTACTTAATAAGCACCTTGTAAGTGCTTGTTAAATATATAAAAGATTGGCAAAATTATGAATCAAATCCAGGTTTCTCTGGTTCCAATGCATATACTCTTCACCAAGACTCTTCACCATGTTGGTCTCTCAAATGTTTGAAAGCAGCTACCATACCTCTGAAGTTTGTCTCCTTTCCATAAGCTCTTTTTTCCTGAATGGTCTTCAATATTATGTGCTTTCTAGAATTTTTCCCATCCTTCTGGCTTTTGTCCTAACTGGAAAAGCAGGACCCAAAATTGCTTCAATACTTCAGGAGATTACAGTCTTCTCCCTAGATTTGTTCCCAAGGTTGTTCTCCTAATGTAGTAGTAGTTTCCATATGGGGTGCCCAGAGCAGAAGCATCCACATTACCTGGGAACTTGCTCAAGATGTAAATTCTCCAGCTAGAATCTAGTCCTACTGAATCAGAAACACGAGGGATGGATCTTAGCAATCTGTATTTTAACAAGCCGTCCAGGTGATTATGATTCAGCTCAAGCTCGAGAATCACTGTTTTAATGAAACTTAAGACCACAGTACTGGTTGAGGTACCTACACTGCTTATTAGCTCATGCTAAACTGATGACTGGCATTCTTCTAGAATTTGGGCCTTCAACATGTATCTAATGTAAGGTTGTGGTTTTAAATCTTCCTTTAGGTCTTATTGATTTGGACTCACACTGTCCCAGCCCCTCAAAATCTCTCTAAATTCATACTCTGCTTTGAGATGTACTGGCTCTCCCCTCCATCTTTGTGATCCCTGAACATTTGATAAGCATGTCATTCATTTTTTTCATGGTGTCACTCATAACATCCCAAGAGAGCTGGGGCCTAAGGCCAGAGGTCCTTAGCAGATCTATCTATCTATCTATCTATCTATCTATCTATCTATCTATCTTTCTTTCTTTCTTTCTTTCTCTTTCTTTCTTTCTTTCTCTTTCTTTTTGTAAGATTTATTTATTTATTTATTGGACAGACAGAGACACAGCAAGAGAGGGAACACTGGCAGGGGGACTGGGAGAGGGAGAAGCAGGCTTCCCGCTGAGCAGGGAGCCCAACGTGGGGCTTGATCCCAGGACCCTGGGATCATGACCTGAGCCGAAGGCAGACACTTAACAACTGAGCCACCTAGGCGCCCCAGATCACCGTCTTTCATCATGATGTTAATCCATGAAGACATCCCATGCATATGGTTGTTCAATTTGTGAAACTTCCTATTATCGGACTGCATATCTTCATTTTATCCAAGAGGACACTATAAGAAAATTGCTTAGCTCTAAAATCCCGAATAAAATCTCAAAAGAACCCACAAAAAACAAAAAACAAGCAAACAAACAAACAAAAAGCCCCACAATTCCTTATGAGCAGAGAAGGTGTAGATCTTCATTTTAAGCTTCCCTTTGTTCCTTTCCTTTTCCTACTCCTCCTTCTCCCTCAACTAGGAGAAAATGGCCTGTAACCAGGCATGGCCTCAAAACCTATCAGCTCATAGGCATAGCTCTGCTTAGACCAGTTCCTTTTGATATACTATAACTTATCTCCAGGTATTTCCACTCTTTACCATATTCTTACATGGTAGGCTTTTTTTTTTTTTAACGTTTTTATGGAATAGGGAATTGAAGCTCAGAGAAGAAGTTAAGCAACTTTCCCCAACATCACATCAGCTAACTAGTAGGAACACCATATTTATATTCAGGTCTGTCTACTAAGGTTCATATTTCACGTTCTATGTTTTATTATTACATTATATTAATACTATTAAAATTGTGCAGGGCAAGACAAAAAAAAAAAAAAAGGAAGAAGCTCAGATAATCTCTGAGACTTTCTTAACCCACCCTTCACTCCAGAGAATACTGAACTTTATTATTGATGATCAAAACAACACATATCTCAGCTACCACAATGGTAACATCTTGTAACATCTACAAGGATGCAGCATTTGGTCCCCTTTTACAAGAATCCCTGAAGTTATTAAGACACATGTGGCCACAATTCATTTTGTCCTGAAGACTACCAGCCCCTAAAAAGGAAAGTCAACTATGTAAGTGGTTAGAACACAAAGCCAATTGTCTCCTGCTGCTCTCTATGCCAGTCTTCACAGAGTCGAGTCCTGGACTTGTTGAAGAGGTGACTCAACTCTTTATGGAAAGAACGCCAAAACCAACTGTACAAAAGATTTCTTTCTTCACCTCCTGAATTCCCGAGGACCTTATAGTTCCTTAATGTAATAAAAGCAATTATGAGCTTCCAGGTTTGGCAGACAGTTGAGTAATAATGGAAGGGAACACTGCTCAGGTCTTCTCAGAGGCAGATTTCAAGGGAGTCCAATCAAACTGATTGACAGAACAGTCCATTTTACTTGGTGGAATAAGAAACACAGACTTTGTTGAACTTCGAACTACAGTTTTGCATTGTTGTGCCCTCTTTGTCGAATTCTTCTACCTCCCTAGCTTGGAAGACCCAAAGGTGCTTGCCTGTGATCCCCTATTTGCCCTTTCCTCCCACATACAATCTATTTCCTTCCTTTCTCCATGTCAAGAGGCTGGCCAAAGCTTCCTGTGAGGATAAGTACCGTAACTGAGAAATAAAGTACACCATAAAGTCCAAGTAATAAATTACACAAATACACACAATTTTGCCATTTTAAATATAATAGAAAATATTGTCTTCAATCTTATTTTGAGAAACTAGCATGCTCTTGAAAGAGTTCCAACTGTTTTGATATTTCAATTTTTAAAGTACTATTAATTATGTATTTATACACAGAGTCTCAGGACTCAGAAAACCAAAGACACAATAAAAAAGTTCACTGTGTGCTTTGTTCTTATGTGATATTACACTAAACTTGCCAATAAGGAAATACTTTTCCATGGTTTCCTTGATTTCCTGACATTTCTGATTTGCTATCAAATAGAAAATGAACAAGTCTTCAGAACAGGTGCAACACCCTTTCAAAAGCACAAAATATAAAGCCTAAAACAACATAATGGGACAAATCTTGAGGATTTAATCCTCCTTAGGTATGGACACAGGCCAAGAAAACACATGACACTCAGGCTATTGCTTTCTAATTGTTCTTCCGACAATAACAGATATTGCTAATCAATCACAACACTCTTTACTGCTAAGCCTAGAGAGCCCCATAAAATACTTCCCAAACACATCAGCCACCCTAACCTACTTGAGTGGGCGCAGAATTATTTGCCATCCTACACTTCGTGATAGACCTACCAGAGTTTGCAGGATTAATGACTCCTGTTTTGCTTTAGGTTTCTTATGCGGGGAAAAAAAAAACTACAATAATTCAAATACACAATACTTTCAGCAAGGATTCTGTCTTTGCTATTTCATCCAAACAAAATAAAACAAAACAAAACTCTAACTTTTTGCCGGCTCAGAGGACTGCAGAACGTGTGCTATGTTTAGCTAACTGTGGAACTGGAGGTATAGGGAGAGGGTCAAGCCTCAAACACGTAAAGATGAGCACAATTAATTCAACTGTATGGATTCGGATCAGACTGGCGCATGTGGAAACGTTTACTTTTCTTACTAATTTGAAAAGCAGAAGCATGAAATCTGTGCAATATACTATAGATAAGAAGAATGACTTAATACAATAAACTGCACTTTTTAATCTAAAGAACGTAACATCTATGATAAATCAAAAAGGAAAACAACTAAACTAATGTGTATTTTTCTATATAGCTAATGTTCTTAGAACAAAACGTCCTCTTTGGCAAGAGCCTCAAAATTTCTCGTGTTCTCATTGGTCTCGAGGATGGCGGTGCTACTTTATACAACTGTGGCCATCACAAAACAATTGTTTTCAAACAAGTAAAAAATACATTATGACAAATAGGAACACTGCAAGTTGATATTAAACTCAATGTTTTATTTGGTAAAGTACAAGGACAATTTATGAAAAAAAAATCAAACCCCAGTATAAGTTAATCTATTTAGAAATAAATAGATGTAGGAAGTTATTGTAAGTGCTACCATTTATAATATGTCTAATACTCTTTCTCATTGATTTTCAAATTGCATATATTTAGTATATATTCAACATATGTTCAAATTATATATTCCATATATACTCAAATTATGTATTTGAATATATATTTTTTTTTCTCAAAAGGCTATGCACTAGCAAAAAGATTAGTTTTGGAAGAAAAAAACAGACTAGTTTAAAAAAGTAAGCAAAATCACATACTTTAACAAACATATCTGAAGGAGAATACTAGTTATCTCACCTTTTATAGCCTGTAAAATTATTTAAAAATTGCCCCCAAACACAGCATTCTCAAAGAATATGTATACCATTGATTTGTTTTAATTTTAGGGAAGCAAAGGTTCTATACAGTTCACATACCTATTATACAATAACAAAAACATGTTCACTGTTCCTTAAAAGCATATTTGAAATAATTTTAATAAAACATTGCTTAATAGCTCACTCAAGTCTTTCTAAGTAAACACTCAACACTCCAGCAAGCCTTCATTTCATCAAAATCAGAGGCTCTGCAGATTGGGGAAGCTCAGACAGAGCTCTTACATTCGCCCAGCTGCTGCTCTCCCAGGGCAAAGACACTTTCAAAGACAACTCATTGTCTGGCACAGATCCTGCCTGCGAGATTGAAAGCACTTCCCTGTAACCGTGTCTCATCCTGGCATTAGCACCCTCCTTCACAAAGTGCCTTGGTTTCACCCCTGAGGACTGGTTCTTTCCCACACGTGGTGAAATCTGACTCTACAGGTCTCTGCCTCGGCTTTGCACAGACCGTGCTTGAAGAGTAGCACGGTTTTCCTTCCTTCTACAGGGTGCTATCTTCAGAAGGATTAACGCTACAAATTTAGACAAGAACACCTTTGCAAGTTTCACTATCTAAATTTCTTTGACACTCATTCAGCTTTGTGGTTTTGAGAAGTAAATTTTGCATTTTAATTTATTGTTTCAATGGTGGCCATCTTCAATCAGAGACACTGGAACAAAAAAATTAAAATTCAAAATTTACTTTTCAAAATCCGCAAAGCTAAATGAAGGTAGAAAAAATATAAGTGATTGGGACACTTGGGTGGCTCAGTCTGCCTTTGGCTCAGGTCATGGTCCCAACGCCCTGGGATGGAGTCCCACATTGGGCTCCCTGCTCAGTGAAGAGCCTGCTTCTCCCTCTGCCTGCCGCTCCCCCTTCTTGGGCTCTCTCTCTCTTTCTCTGACAAATAAACAAAATCTTTAAATTAAAAAAAAAAAAGAAAAGAAAAAATGTAAGTGACTGAGCCTCCAAATCATTTTTTTTTTTGGTAAATTTGTAGCATTTATGCTTCTAGAAGATATTAAAACTTTAAACTGCACCACCATTTTTGGGACACCCTGGATCTGCCATAACCTGGAGAATGTCTTCTGGCTTCCAAATTATTATTCCCTTCAAGTTAACCTATAGGCTTTGGTCAGCCTACAGTTGTTTTTTCTTGATTTAAAATGAACTTTTCTCTAAAGGGTCTTTTTCAGATTTTGAAACATTCTCTGATAGAACTCAATTTTCTGAAATTGAGTAAAACATTAAAATTCTTACTATCATTAACTTGCAGTTAATTTTAACATATATAAATGCTATGTGGACATTTTCGTTGTTCAGGAATCTGAATTAAAGAATATAATCTCACAAACTCAGGTGAGAGAAAAGTGGCCAAACTTCATCAAATGCGTATTGCCGATTTTTTTAAAAAACACTGATCAATATATTTAAAGAGATATATTCATTCTTTACAACAGTGGTTTTCAGGATCTTTTTTTTTTTTAACTGTACCCCTAGCCAGAATTCCATTTTGTAATCATGACCCAGGGCATACAGACAAAAGCGTGTGTTTGTGTGTGTATATAATTGCATTTTTTTATGAAACCAGTGTTTCCAAAACATGTGATATACTCCGATATTTTCTAGTCTTTTTTTCTTAAAATTTTTGTTGATTCTGACTCCTTATGTTGATTTGAGGCCCACTAATGCGCTGATAACCACGCCTGAAAAACAATAAATTAGGTACAAATAGGGTTAATCAATATACACCAGGGTTACCTCATTAACTCTTTTAAGCCTTGAGATTCTGCATGTTTTTTAAGTAGTGAGAAGTTGAAGGTGGATATAGAACAAAAGCACAGTGTCCAACTCCAAAGGACATATGAACCCCTGGGGGTCTTGTTGAAGTGCAGATTCTGGTTTGGCAGGTTTGGGGCGGAGCCAAGATGCTGCCATGTAACCAGCTCCAGGTGGTGTGGATGGGCCACTCTGGAGGCAGTGCCTTTCAAGAGCTGAGGGTGCAGAAGTCAGTCTGAGGGGACTGGGAGGAACAGAAGTGACTGCATGGGGCACATCACCCCCTTCCAGCTAACGCTGCCAAAACAAGGGGCTCTGCTGGCGCTGGGGACACCCCACACTTTTCCACAGACTGCACACAGCCCGCTCAAGGTGCCCAAACAAGGAGACAGCCTTCAGCAGATCTCCCAGGGACATCAGAGTCTTTATAATCCTCTCCAGGTGACCATTATTCTTTGTGGTTTCTCTATAACTAGGCCCAGCGGAAAAAGCTGGGGCAGCGCGACCCCGTTTCTAATTGCTTGGAAGCCCCTGTGGAAGGGATTGCCTAAAAATGTGGACAACTGTTAGATGAGGTAAAGCAGGAAAAGCAGAAGAGATTTTGGCAAACAAAAGTGCGAAAGACATACTAACGTTTCACTTCAGGAACTTATTACACTGTGAAACCTGCTTGTCCAGGTGGACTGTGCTCATAAAATACGTCTGAATGGGACAGAAATAAATCCTATAGTTCAAAGCATAATGTCATAAATCTAAACCATATAGCTAGAGTTCCCAAACTAAGAAAGACTGCACCAGTAATTGCAACTGTTCCTGGTACGACACTGGCTCTCCGTGCTTCCAGCTTCCAGAATTCAGGGCATACACGTATTAACAAAATAAAAATATTCGTCATTTTGATGAGGCTGTCTTTTGTGTTATCGTTTTGTGTATCTGTCTGAGGGACCAGGGAACATGCTGCTCACCACCGTACCCGAGTATAAACCTGGCACATATTTGGTGCTGGAAACATGTTTGATAAAGAATGAATGGATGGACATAATTTTAAAAATAATATGTAACATCCCGGGGCGCCTGGGTGGCGCAGTCGTTAAGCGTCTGCCTTCGGCTCAGGGCATGATCCCAGCGTTCTGGGATGGAGCCCCACATCAGGCTCCTCTGCTATGAGTCTGCTTCTTCCTCTCCCACTCCCCCTGCTTGTGTTCCCTCTCTCGCTGGCTGTCTCTGTCAAATAAATAAATAAAATCTTTAAAAACAAAATATGTAACATCTTACTATATACTTTATTCACTGATTTGACGTTAGCGTTTGCTTTATTGAATTGTGTAAGAGCTTTTACAAACGAGGCAGAAATGAAAAGTGGCATCTTCCAAATTGCAATTGTCCACAATGCAAGGAGGGAAAAGTGAAAGGAGGGGAGGAAAGACAGACAGACTGGGACAGTGAGTCTGAATTCCTGGTTAGAGTACATCATGGGAAGGTGGGGTAGGAGGTATATCGGAGTCAACAGAGGAAAATATTCACATTTCCTGGATTTTGGAATGCCTCTCCTAACCCCTGCCATTAGGACTAGGATCATAATAAATGGGTCTCTATAATTGATGACGATGTGGGAGGGTGGGATTAAGATTTGGAACTAAGGTCTAAGGCAGTGGTTTTTAAGCGGGACAGTTATGCCTCCCAGGGGACACTTGGCAATGTCTGGAGACATTTTTGATGGGGACAACTCGAGAGTGGAATGCTAATGGCATCGAGTGGGTAGAGGTCAGGGATGCTGCTCAACGTTCTACCATACACAGGGCAGTTCCCCCAAACTGTCAGTCCTACCCAGGCCGAGAAACCCTGCTCCCGGGGGTAACACAAGGCACGGTACAGACAGGAATAGAAGCGATTAGGAGAGAGAATGTACTCACCAGGACCACTAAGCTAACTCAGGTGAAGAGCAAGGTCTTAGAATGGAGACAGTGTGAGAGAGAGATGACGGGGCTGAGCAAGAGGGTGGGAAACCTGGCTGTGCCTCCTCTTTCAACGGATCCTTCTCTAGTCATTCCTCGACCAAATGCTGGTGGGGTCAACTCCACTGCATCAGCTCCAGGCAGTTTGCACCTCTTGAAAATCAAGCAGAAGTGCAAAGGAGACCAGCAATCCTGGGGTGGAAATGGGGATATAGGCTGCTCTGCATGGTAATATGCCAATGACTAGAAAGCCTTAAGTGTAGTAGAGGCCGCTGGTGCCCTGACCCCAAACCCATGGGCACCATGCCAGGGCCCACCAGCTTGTCTTCTGACTGCCCCACACTGCATTCCTGTGCCTGGAGGCGTGCTCACAGCTGCCCAAGTGGCAGTCCTGAAATACCAGGGAATCAATCGCTTCTGGAGGCAGTCCTCAGCTAATGTCTGACAGGTTTTGGTGAATAAATAAGCTCTCTCTTGCATCATGGGTGGGGTAACTATGAGACACATGTTCCACACTGTCTCCCAGAGTTCACCAGGGAGATTAAGCTTCAGGTGCCCACGGCAGTAACTGGTTTGATAATGCCACCTTATTGGCTACAGTCCCTGCCCTGGTTGACTTATCCATTTCCTACTGGTGTTTTCTTGATCTTCCCCCTAAAATAATTTGCACGTGAATTTTCATCTTAGGGTCTGCTTTTGGGGATAGAACACTTATGGCAAGTCTTTTTGAAGGAATATTGGGCTGGCAGCCACTTGAGCCCCAGGTTCCTCTGATAGAAGAGCTCTCTTCATCCTCTGTTTTAGAGGGACCAATTTTTCCATCCTTAAGGTCCTGAGCACAGAATCACTGGGCTCCTCTGAGCTGCAGGCTCTGGTCCCACTTCTTTCAGACCATGAGAAACACAACTCCAGGCACATTCCTTTCTCTCCCATTGAGAGAATAAACAAAACCACAGCTTTTGCTTAAGGATGGAAGGAAATGCAAACATAATCCCTATTAGTTTCAAATGTCCCTAAAGTCAAACTTCTGCAAGAACTCAACTAAGT
Source organism: Ailuropoda melanoleuca (assembly GCF_002007445.2). Classification (NCBI taxonomy): domain Eukaryota; kingdom Metazoa; phylum Chordata; class Mammalia; order Carnivora; family Ursidae; genus Ailuropoda; species Ailuropoda melanoleuca. The sequence goes on from NC_048223.1 coordinate 25,847,782, forward strand.
AGCAACACTTGACTCTGAGAGGGGGTCTTCCTAGAGCCCTGGGAAGAGGCAAAGATGAAGAACAACCATTGTCATGGTTCAAATGAAGCTTTAATGAATCACCGGTGGGGATTTACAACCACAAAACAGCAAAAATGAAACAGTTATTTCAAAACCCTGCTAGACGAAGAAGAGAAATGAATTGCAAAGTCGCTCAGGGCAATGTTAAATCATTTATCACCCATGTAAAGGGAACACAGACACTAAGAGCTTAAGAAACAGAAAAAGTCCATACAGGGGCGCCTGGGTGGCACAGCGGTTAAGCGTCTGCCTTCGGCTCAGGGCGTGATCCCAGCGTTATGGGATCGAGCCCCACATCAGGCTCTTCCACTATGAGCCTGCTTCTTCCTCTCCCACTCCCCCTGCTTGTGTTCCCTCTCTCGCTGGCTGTCTCTATCTCTGTCGAATAAATAAATAAAATNTTTAAAAAAAAAAAAAAAAGAAAAAGTCCATACAAAAGCTAGGTGTTGTGAAGGATGCCATGACCAATACGTCCGGGGGGGTGGGGGGTCATGCCTCAGAATGTTGTCCCTGCAGAAACTCGAACCCACCCCCTAAGGAAGTCCTTGTTGAGGAATTAGGCCGCCAAACTCGGGGTCTATCTACAGTAAGCCATTCTTAAGGACGTTCTTTACAAATCGTCAGAAGCCACTCTTCTTGGACTGTGGGGTTTGCTGGGTTCCACCTTTGCAGAGGGCATCTACTTTGTGGCCCTGATTTCTTGTCAAATTAGTTGAGGCGATGGGGAGATCTTCTATCTCAGTTCTTACATGTGGATAGCTTTTTGGTTTTGTTTTTGTTTTTGTTTTTGTTTTTTGTTTTGTTTTTAAGGGAAAAGGACAGCAGAGCTTTTTTCCTGCTGGATAACCTATTCCCTTATTTATAATGCAGGACAGCAGGGCCTTGTAAGTGTATATTCTGGTTCATCTGAGGACACACGGTTGTCCTTTTTAAAATTAGATTCATCCTGATTATATGAAAACGGCCTACGTGTGGTTGGTCAAAACAGCAGGAAAGTATTACTCAGCACCTACTTTCTGGGCTTACTTTCTAGACTCCACTAAACTTGTTCAACCCACAGTCCCTGCCCTCTTGGAACTTGAAATCTAGCAAAGAAATATCTATTTCATTGACTGATATGAGGTTTGGACACTGGACAGTGAAGAAATATATATAGTAAGTGACTAATTATGTAATAGTACCTTGGACAAAGGGGTGAGAAAACCTGTCATTGAAATGGCATGTTTCAGCAGGGCAGAACTAGAGAGAATTTAGATCTCAATCCTAATTAACCAGGGCAGGATTTCAGGAGATCCTTGAATGAAGAATATTGGGACACTGGGTTAAAACGAAAGCAGGGGAAAATAGATAATGGATTTTAAGTGAAGAATTTTGAACGTGGACAGTAGAAAAGTATCAGAATAAAAGAGGGGTGTAGCAGCTATGAAAAAAAGGAAGTGAGTAATCACTACAAGCAAGAGAGTCAAATTTGTGTTCAAGAGGCTGGAGTCCTGGGCAGGTAACTGAACATCTATTCTTATTTTCCTCAAAAAGCGAGGGTTCACTAACTTCAACGATTGACCATAGAACATATCTTTTGAGATCGAAAAATGCTAGGTCATCTATAAAAAGGAGACTGTTACCAATAAACACATCATAAAACTAAATAAAGAATAACTAATGATATAAAATGATTTCAGAAATTCAGATGTGAACTCCTGGGTCTCTTTCTTTGATTTCCTACCTTTTAGACAATAATGTTCTAGATCCCCAGGGTGCATGTTTACTGATCACAATTGATTTTACAATTTTTACAATAATAAAATGATAACAAAAATTGTTTTCCATGTATTGAGCACTCATGAGGCACTATGTACTGGTGAAGCAGCTAATAATCTGATCTCACATGATCTCTTCCACAATGCTGTGCTGTAAGTACCAGGATTCTTTCCATTGCATGGATGGCATGACTGAAGTTCAAAGCAGTTAAGTAGCTTTCAGGAGAGACCATCAGCTAGGAAGGGGCAAAGCCAGATATCCAGCTCAACACCTGTAAAGATGTCTAGCACTCCACATCCTGATCTCTCTCGCCAGTGACTCAGCTCTCACCCAGTCCAGGACCCAGGATCCCCAGCTTTCCCCTCTTCACAACACACTTGGCCAATAGGGGGTGTGGGGGGCGGTTTCTTCTCCCTGCCCTGTGATGGGGCTTTAAAATAAGACATTCCTGGCACCCACACTGTGAGTCACTCTGAGCCCCAGAGACCCCGGTGATGGGCCAGTAACAAGTTAGGGATTATCCAGAGAATTATTTCTTCCCAATTATAGAATATCAAGAATTAATTAGCTGGATTCTGTACCCTAGAGGCATTTATCAGGACTAACTTCTTAATATTGCAAAATTTAATTTTCAAAAGCATTGCAAAATATTTTATAAAAATAGGCTTGTGGAGTCGAAGACAACCCCACCTAGGCTAATTTAAAGGGATACAATTACTTCTTTTTCTTTTACATATCCTCAGAATGATACTTCTTATCACTAGTTGGCCTTATTTCTTAATAATCCAAAATGTATGTGTGCTTTGCATTTCCTTACTTCTTAGAATCAGACATTTTAATAATAATTAAATAATAAGGTCTTCAGAAAGGTAAAATATGCATAGTTAGAAGAAAAAGGCTTCTTTGTTCTTTTCACTTACCTCACTTTTATTATTCATGCCCCTCTTACATTTCCTTCACGGGAGACACTTCTATAGAACATACTGAATATTTGATAAAGCACGTTTATAATTTGGGAAGAAAACAAGCAAACACGCTTTTTGTCTAAAAAAAGAGGGCTCCACATTGTAGTAAGCAAAAATAAGTAGGATAAATACTAGGAAAATTGGTATTTTTAGTCAAGATATTATGTAATGAGTCATTTATTTAAACAGTCTGAAGTTCTGTAAAATGATTCCAGGAAAATGGCTTCAGTACCTGTCAACACATCAGAATCAGCTTTGGCCTCTGCTCCCTGATATCTCTCCTCTAAAATTTAGTTTCCTTTAAAAAATCAGCACTCTAATCATGTGCCAGTAATATCAGGATTGATCGGCAAACTCCCAATACAATGTTCATATTACGATCCACATAAATCTATCAAGGACATAGAAACGATGGTCAAAGACTACAGGGGAAGGTCAGGTCCAGCAAGATTAAAGATGATCCCATACGAATAAGAAGGAAGTGAGGAAAGAGAATTAGGTCAGACAGGAGGGTGGTACTGCACTGAAAAATAGAAATGGGTTACCTCACGGCTGTCAAGATGTTTTCATCACTTGTCAATGCCTCCAAAAGTAACAAGACAGTGATGTGATGCGATGAAGGCCACATGAGAATTAAAAAACAGAATAAGCACAGTATGGAAAAGACAGCGCCCTGACCACCAAATATTTCTTGCTCCCCTTGCCCCAGCATAGAGTCATCACTGGACAGTTGCTGTGAAGCTGGGACTATGATTTCCATTCTGCTTCATTTACGTAGGGACACGTAATTTGTTCTCACCAGTGGAATCTGAGCAAAATGATTTTGTGTCACTGTCAAGTCAAGATAGTTAAGAAGCCAGTGTCCTTCTCCACTCTCTCATTCTTTCCCAGTGGTCCGATACAATGAAGACATGAGTGTGGCAGCCATGAATGGAAGATGCAGGAGCCCAAGAACAAAGGAACTGAGAGTCCCCTGAATGGCTATGGAGCATAGCCACCAATCAATCAGGAAAAGCAGTTTTTGGGGTGCCTGGGTGGCTCAGTCGTTAAGCATCTGCCTTTGGCTCAGGGCGTGATCCCAGGGTCCTGGGATTGAGCCCCGCATCGGGCTCCCTGCTTACCTGGAAGCCTGCTTCTTCCTCTCCCATTCCCACTGCTTGTGTTCCCTCTCTCGCTGGCTGTCTCTCTGTCAAATAAATATATAAAATCTTAAAAAAAAAAAAAAAAGAAAATATTTTTTAAAAAAAAGGAAAAGCAGTTTTCANAAAGAAAATATTTTTTTAAAAAAAGGAAAAGCAGGGGCGCCTGGGTGGCACAGCGGTAAAGCGTCTGCCTTCAGCTCAGGGCGTGATCCCGGCATTGTGGGATCGAGCCCCACATCAGGCTCCTCTGCTATGAGCCTGCTTCTTCCTCTCCCATTCCCCCTACTTGTGTTCTGTCTCTCACTGTCTGTCTCTATCTCTGTTGAATAAATAAATAAAATCTTTAAAAAAAAAAAAAANGGCGTGATCCCAGGGTCCTGGGATTGAGCCCCGCATCGGGCTCCCTGCTTACTGGAAGCCTGCTTCTTCCTCTCCCATTCCCACTGCTTGTGTTCCCTCTCTCGCTGGCTATCTCTCTGTCAAATAAATATATAAAATCTTAAAAAAAAAAAAAAGAAAATATTTTTTAAAAAAAAGGAAAAGCAGTTTTCAACTGCACGTGAATGAAAAATATCAGCCACTGTGCATTCTTTATTTGAAAGCGAAGTGTTTTCCTAACCTATGTATGTGGCAAAAAAAAAAATAAATAGANAATAAATAAAATAGATAAATAAATAAAGGAGAGTTTCTCAATCACTTGAAATAATGCATATAATTTATTTTCGCATGGAATTTGGTAAAATACATTTTTAAGGCCTAAAGTCATATTGTCCAATTACAGCAGCTATCAGCCAACTTGAAATGTGACTAGTCAAAGTTGAAATGTGTTGCAAGTGTAAAATACATACCACATATTGAAGATTTAATACAAAAAAGTAAAACACCTCATTAATTATATTGATTATAAGTTAGTAGTAATTTGAAATATATTGGGTAAAATAAAATATATTATTGAAATTGAACTCACTGGTTGCTTTTTATTTATTTGTAATGTGGTTAAAATAAAATTTCAACTACATATGTGGTTCACATTCTATTTCTATTGTATTCCTGCCAGGCTAGTAGGGGTTAGCAAACTTCAACCCACCTTCTGTTTTTGTAAATATAGTTATTTGTACACAGCCATGACCATTTATTCATGTACTATCTATGGCTGTTTTCACACTATGACAGCAGAGCTGAGTAGTCTCAGTGAAGATTGTATGTCCTGAAAAGCTGAAAATACTGTATGGCCTACTACAGAAATTGCTTGCCAGCTCCTGCACTAAGTATAACTTTGAGATTATCTAATTTACCTAGATAAATTTTACTGTTTTATGAGTAAGGAAATTAAAACTCAGATAAGTCAAGAGACTTGTCCAAAATGTTTTTAATCTCAATTTGATGGTATTTCCATAATGTTCCATTCATTCATTCATTCATTTTCTCCATCCAACTCTAATTTTGATCATTAAAGAATTAAAATCCCTATCAGTCAGAAAAGCAATACCTAATACTAAATAATGAATGTGACCGCACCAACGTCAATGAAAATTCAATGTAGTTGTGTAGAAGTGTGTTTCTGTCTGACTGGGAACTGTAGACATATGTATACAATAGCAGAGAAACCCTTGAGTAATATTCAGCTATGAATAGGCTGTGAGATGGTCTTTAAATTAAGCTTTATTTGAAAACATTCTAAAGAGAATCTATCATGTAATCTGCTTTCAAATTAAACTTGAAATTCTCCCAAATGTAGAGCCATCTTGCTAAAAATATCATTATTGGAATTAACTTAGAAAAATTTTGCCACATCTTGGAAAAAGTGAAATCTGTTCTGAAAGACATCACGGCGACATATAACAGCCTCAGTTCCGTCATCCTTCATCTCTCAGTGGATTATTCCAAGAGTCGCTAACTGGGGTCATCTTTTCCATTCTCTCTCCCATTCGAGACATATCCCAAAAAAACTCTTCTAAAATAAAAATCTGACTTGCTGAACATTCTTTAGTCTCTTCATGCTATTAAGACAAAGTCCATCTTCCTTACTGTGGCCAGAAAAGTCTTCACCATGTGACTCCTACCTGTTCCAACAACCTTATTTATTGTCCGTTGAACATCACTCAGATCCGGCTCCCTGCAGTTTCCCAAAGGTTTCATAATTTTACCCCACTTCATGCATTGGTATATGGTGTTCTTACTGCCTAGAACTCACTCCACTCCCAACTCTGGGTTCCCACTGTATGTTGTACTTACTCCATCATGGAACTTATCAATATTATAATTGTCTGTTGAAGTATTAATTCTACCACCACTACAATAGCTAATATTTAGGAACACTTAACTGTGGGTCAAATGCTATGCGATCCCATTTAATGAAGAAACTGAGCACATGCAACAAAGCCAGGTAAAGTCAGGCTATGAACCCACACAGTCCCACTCCCCAGAACTGGTTCTTTACTCTATACCAGTGGTTTGCAGGAGGGGTGATTTTGCCTCCCACAAGACATTTGGCAATATTTGCAGACATTTTTGATTACTGCAACTGGAGTATGGGGGGGTGCTATTGATATCTAGTGGGTAGAGGCCAGACACGCTACTCAACATCCCAAGACACAGGGTAGCCCTCTATAGCAAAGAATTATCTGACCCCAAATGCCAATGGTTGAGGTGGAGAAACACCGTTATACACTAAACTAACTTTTGTAGGTTGTCCCAGGAGTCTCTGAGCATCTCCACAGCAAGGATTTTTAAATGTTCGCCATGCTGTCTTCACACCTACCACAGAGTTTGGCACCCAGCAGATGTCCAATGCATATATGATGGAGACTGATGGATGATGGGTAGTGGGATAGAGGTACAGATGGAGAGATGGAAAGATGGAGGAATGAAAGGACGGACAGGTTCCAGGATAAAAAAAAAAAATAAGTTTACTCATTTTAAGGCTTGATTTTTGTGACAACCTCGATAAAGATAAATCCAAACATATATTCTTAACGAACAGCAAATGAATGCATGTAGAGTACATTCCAGAGGATGCCTTCACCTTAGCAGTACCTTACGTATATGAAGCTACAGAGTGTGAGAGCAAACTAATAAGCCAAATGCCTGGGAGTATTGTTTTGTTTTGTTTTTGAGATGTCTCAGAGGGACAAGATGTTTTTCAAATCCCTTCCAACTGCTCTACTAGAAGATAAATTTATACGTTCATCATCCACATAGGCCATAATTGAAATTGTTTTTAAAAAGATTTTTCTGTGTCAGGTTTCCCTGGTTCCTTTTTTTAAAATTAAAGAACAAATAATACAAAAATATACAACCTTACACTTCCGCTTATTGTAGCTACAATTCAGATACCAACATATTTTTCTAGATCTCTAGATAGCTGGAATTGTAATAGAAATTACAGTGAAGCTTAGATGAAAACTCAAAAAAGTAAAAACACGTATGGCAGAAACAAACTATTCTCTGGCTTATGTAAATTAATAAATCTAAATATCAGAAATAAAGTCAAGAAAAGATACATTCTATGATTACAATATTTAAAAGTAAGAGCAATTTAGCATGATTTTTACCTCACTGAAAAACACTTCAACAGTGGTAACATGAATCAGTGTTGAATACAAACTGATAAACTTTTTGTGTGTGTGTGTGTGTGTGTGTGTGTGTGTGTGTGAAAGTGAAAAAGCAACAAGGCTCTGCTGTGGGGATTGATACTGTTTTTAGGAGTTATCACTTATAAAATGCAGTCAGAGCTTACAACAAATGAGACTAATTTTTTTAAAGGGTAATGCTATGTGCATAGCATTCTTCACAACCTCTTGCACTGAACTTCAGCCATTTGAGTTTACACACACAAAAACACACACACATACCCACACACACAAAGAATATGGTGACCAAATAAGTTTTGTTACCTGGTCTCCCTCTTGGAATTCATAGTGTACCCTAGCATAAACATAGTCTCTGAACAGTTCTTGCAGTAAGTTGTTAAACTCAGGATTTCCCAAACAGAACTGACCATAGAGAAACATAAGTAACTGGTTAAATAAGTAAAATGTAAAAGAAGACCTGCCAAAACATTCAGGAGTAGGGATGAGGACTCAACGTGATGACAGGGTTTTCAGCTTGGGACATCAGTGTGGCTGTGGCATTTCTCACCATGATTTGGAAGCTGGGCCTGGGAACCACAGTTGAAGCCAGAGACAAGCACTGCCTTTTTCACTGTATGTAAGAACATGACACACACTTGTCACAGAGGCAGCTTCTGCATGCACAGACACTCAAGCTGCTGACACATTTATGCATACGAGAGAGAAATACAAAAAAGGTGACCCAAACCCACAGATGTCATGATCATTATTGTCAATCATTATTTTTCGAGCACCTATTCTGTGCAAGCATTGTTGAAATCAAGAAAACAGAGTCTAAAGGGAAAAAGTATATCTGAACCATCTTGAGAACCACTGAACAATGCGTATCATGAGTGAGAATATTCAATGGGTTCCTGAACGTCATGATCATGCATCATGCCACTAAAAGCATGACTATCTTCTCTATACTCTTCTCATCACATTCCCGAAACATCTGGAGGAGTCACAAAAGTGTATTTCCCAAATTAAGAAGATATACCTGCTGTCAATTTGCATTTCTTTGTCCAGGCTTTTATTTTAATCAGCTTAGCACTCATGACTTTCTGAATAAAGCCCATGGAAGAGAAACCATGATCCATGAAGCCTCTCATTTGGAACTAGGAAGTCGGCTGAGGAATTTAGTTCGGATCAATCCATTCCTAGTTATTATATGTTACTCTCACTCAGCACACACACCTGTACACGTGCTACACTGTTACACTGTTTTATACACATTACACGTTATAATATATATTATTATGTGTTATATGCAGATATGTATATGTTAGAGTGTCTGACTATCATAATGGAAAGTCTACAATAAGCTTCTAGGGACACAGAGTCAAGGTTCCTGGGTTCTAATTCCAGGCTCTCCTAACTTGCCATTTGGAAAAGATACCTACGTTCACAGCAGAGCTCAGTTTCTCACTCAATAAAAATAGTACTGCACAAGAACAGCTGCCAGCACATAAAGTCTCCAAAGTCTCTTGAAATTAGGACAGTATGGACCAAACAACATGAGCGCTAGTCTAGCTGTCAGTTGGCCAGATTGCAAAGAGAAGCATATGCAAATACATTATTTGTGACTCAGTGATTTGGATACTTCCCCCCCTCCCCAATTTACTTAAATGTCATAATTGACTAACAAATTTGGGAACTTAAGGTGACGAGTGAACATCCTTAATCAGAGACTCACTGGCCTAAATATATTCAATCCCACACCACTTGGATACCAGAAGAATCCTGGCTGAATCCCACTGCAATTTACATGAAAACACATAGGCTATAGAAACCACAAAGCAATCACCTCCTCAGATGAAAATAACTTTATTTTGTCTAGGGGGCCATAAGAGGGAGCCCAATAGGCATATCTATTCCATCACAGTGGAGACCATTTCATGATCCCTTTGTATTACTATATACATATTGTCTTATAGGTCACTAGGCTGCACACTGAGCTGCAAAATGACTAACGGAACCAGGCACGTAGTAGGTACACAAATTTTTGTAGTCAAGTAACCAAAATTACTGTAAATTAAGCAAGGAATTAATTTGCCATTCATTGCTCAACCAGTTCAGACACTAGAACTAAGCCCTTCTCACTGTGATAGAGACATATGATTCAATCCACGCAGCAAACATTCACTTTGGGCAAAGCGAAGTCCAAAGATGATCATAATACCAATATTGGAAGAGAAAGTGAAGGACCACCACTTTTCCTTCTCCCATTCAGTCTTCCAACAAGTGTTTCCCTGTGCCCGTGTGTCCAAATCTTTGCTAGGTGCTGGGGAGTCAAGGATGAATAAACCCATAGTCCTTCATCCCAGATTAGAGGGGGAGACAAATGGAAACAAAACCCAAACTGCCATGCAGGGTGATAAGAGTTACAGAGACTAAAGCAAAGTGTCAAGACCACCTGTTCAGAAGGTTTATGGCCGTAGGGTCATTTTCAAGTACCTGGCTGTACTGTCCTCTCAGATTGCTCTAGTCAAAAGCCTGGCTGAGATGCTGGATATTTGAGAAAGTCGGCCTAAAGAACATGTTAACCATTCATTCCCCTAGGTTTTCAGAGCTCTATTTTTGCACTGGGGACAATTGCCAGAATCTCCACCGCTGAACCACAGTAGCTCAGGCTCCTAAAGACAAACTCCCACTGGGTTTCTTTTCATTGTTATGCCTTGTGCATTTTTTATTCTCATAAAAGATGACCGAATAAAGAACTTCACTTCATTTTCTATAGAGCTGAGGTTCAAGTACTGGCCATTACATGATCTGATATTTCATAGACATATATACTAGTTGCCAGACACCATAGTAAGCCCTCCACAAATGTTACATGACGTATCCTTACAACTTTGATGCATCCCTGCCATCTCTGGACCCTGGTTTTTTTGGGGTTTTTTTCTGTTAACTTGGCCACTGAGAAGCTCAGAGCTAAATTAAATAGTCCAAAGTAATAAACACATAGGATTGCAGTTTAATTACCTTTACCCCTGTATAAAATTTTGATCTTCCTTCCCCTACCATTTTTACCAATGTCTTCATTTTGTGGGATTTTTACTATGCATTTTTGCAGACACAGTTCTGAAAGTCCATACTCTATAACAAAAACAAATTACTATAATCATCCATTGTAATTTCTTTTTTGTCTCAATTGTCAGAAGAGTTTCCATGAATAGCTAATTTGGAGTTGACCCTTTAGGTATCACACCTTGGTCACTTGAAAACTCAGATAATGCAGTATTTCCCACAATCATCTAGTTCAGAATCTGTTTATGAAAATGTGAAAAGAGGCAAAGGGGAAAGGTTGAATGACTTAACTTACAACACAGGGTGACCACGAGATTATTTTCAGACCTGCCCCCAAGGGCCCTTTCAATCTTGTATTATATCCGGACAGTCCCATTTTGCCCCTTCCCCAGCTGCTACTTTTGTAGACCAGCTATACCACCACAGGCCCTTGGTCCCCTTAGGGCTGCCAAGGCCAGAGGCACTGCCAGAACTGCTGAGTGAGAAGGCACTGCTATCATCCAGTGATGTCTGTTCCCTGGAATTTTGCTCTTAGCACTGACAATGCCTCTGGAACTCATAAAGATTCTGTTGATACCCAGGGAGTTGAAGGTCAATGTCTTCAGGGAATCAAGGTAAAGCGTAAGACAAACTGCTGCTGAGGATTTCTGTGTACTCCACGCAAATGCCCCCAGGAAGAACTTGCAGAAATAACTCTCAGCATTGTCATTTGATAGAATGGACTAGCTTTCATCTCAAAAAAAAGGGGGGGGGGACACAGAGATAAAGACTGAACCACACAGACATACACAGGTCCAGATCCTGACATACTCAGTTGGTATCCACTTAGGATGCTTAGTCAGGTGTTCTTAGGAACACAACGTTTGGGCACAACCATTCATTTATTTAACAAAGATTTCTCCAGCTCCAATTGTGTGCTAAGCACTGTGTGAGATGCTGGAGAATCAAGAGTTAAAGAGTCAAGCCTCTTTGTCTCAAGGACTCTGTATTCTAGATGGGGGAGACAGGTATTCAACAAGTACCAACTGAAATGAAAATTCAGATTGCAAATAAGACCAAAGAAGGAGGAAAAAAAGAAGAAACTAAAAACACTATGATGGTTCTAAGAAGGAATGAGGGACTACCTTTGCTCATGTGATCATGGAAGGGCTTTTTAAGAAGGTGACACATAATCTTACACTAGAATGACAAAAAGGAGCTTAAAGAAACCGATCACCTTTACTCTGATTTCCACCAAAAAGATGAGCTTACTAAAAAAAAAAAAAAAAAACCCTCCAAAAAACAAACTTGCAATCCCATTTGTCGCTCCACACATGCCATCCTTCAAACAACTGCAAAAATCCCAGGAAAGGAAAGGGAATCCACAACTTTCTCTTCTCTTAAGGAAATTTTAAGAAATCACCTTTTCCCAAAAATGCTAGATTAAAAAGAAGTTGTCTTAATTCATTATGATGGCAGAATAAAGAATCTAAAAGGGGAGAAATGGAATGTTTATTCCTCCTGTGAATTCAGTTACTCTATAAAACAATATTCCAATGTCAATAAAATTATGCCTTTGCATTATGATGCCAACAGGAATTGCTTCATTAAAAAAATAGTTCTATGGCTATATTTAGTAGCACTTACTCTCACTCACTAAAAAAGAAAAGCAAATCATATCTACTACCAGATGGTCCCACTTCCAATATATATAAAACTTTGAAATTCATTAAAAATAAGATTCTGATAGTATCAGTTTAACATGTACAAATAATAAATGGTTGTTCATCAATGCTTTTCCATATAATACCCCACACAAATCATTTACTGTTGAATTTCTGTTAGACTCAATTAAAACCCTTAGCCAACTGGCATGAAAACATCCACTGCTCAAAATACTGTCCATCAAAATACCTTTCTCTTTAATGTTGCTTAGTCCCTGACTTGTTTCAGAATAAGAAAGGTAAGCAGAAGTGAATTAGGGAGCAGATCAGTCACTGTGAATTTTCAGAATGAATCATGGAATATTTTGACTAAAATGCATTTTTATTACTTTGTAATATAGTGCGTGCTACATATTATTAAAATGTCAATAAGCATGCTAAACTAAAATAAAGCCAAATAATGTAAAGATATTGCTGAACTGGTCTACATGATCCAGTACATTTACCATTATAAAAACTGCTGTGCTCAGACATTAATACACTGTCCAAGGAATGCTTAATTTTTTGAACTTCAAAACTGGTCTTTAAAACTACATCTCACTAGCACCTGAAACCAGTAACAGGCTAAGGGGAAAAGTTTGTTTCAAATTTATTTACTGACGATTAGGCACAGTGTTTCAATCTTCACAAATTCGAAATGTGTGTGGAGAAGGGAGGGTGGAGAGTCTGAACTTGTTTGTTCAGGTAAACTCTTCCCTCTTTCTGTGAGTCAGTTTATGAATTGTTAAGCTTCTAGACCCTTTCTGTAAAATTTCCTATTTATGGAAAATTATACATTTAACCTTTAATACATTAAAAAAAACCTCCCCATGCTCCCGCCCCCCTCGACAAATCGGAAGGCTTAAGAATTAGCACCAATATTAATTCAACAATGGTCATTGGGAAATCCTCCTCCAAAATGACAACCGCAGCTAAGAAGGACGCGATCTATTAGGGGGAAAAAAAAACAAAAAACAAAAAAAACAAAAAAAAAAACCCTCCCCCAATTTAGTCCTCCTCCGCAGGAGGTCGGCGGGCCGGGAGGCCGGGGCGGGGGAGAGCACAGCTGGCACAACTCCTGGTTGCCAGAACCAACTCGAGGCGACCCAGAGGAAGATGCTGCGTCAAAAGAAGAGCAAGGCAAAGAAGCGCGACCCTGGAGGCTAGCGAAATCGCCACCGAGTCCCCGAGGAGGCGGGGAGAAGCCAAGTCGCCAGGCACCGGCGACAGCGAACGCCAACATTCGGGATTATTCTCCTTTCCAAACCCCGGAGTTCCGGAGCAGGAGAAAAAAGGGGGATGGGGGACCCACAGTCCCTTTAAACCGCCTCCCCGCTCCCCCCCCCCGGTGTCTGCCAACCTTTTCCGAACCCCCGTGTCACAGAACTTCCTCATCATGGAAACTTCCACTCGGTTCGGCGCTGAGGATGCCAAACTCCATTTCACAAGGAGCCTGTCAACAGCTGGGCTTGGGGGTTTGAGGAACAGAGCCGCTGCGATTGGAGGGGGCCCCCAGCCACCCAGCTCCACCACTGCCCACGCTGGGGCTCCCGGACTGCCGCCGCGCGGTGCCGGAGCACCAGGGGCACCTCCTCCCGGACCCGGGGTGCAGAAACCCGGCGGAGGCAGGTAACGCGGCGGCTGACACCCCCCCCACCCACACCCGCCTGCCCGCCAAAAAAAAAAAAAAAAGGGTTGAGCGCCCNCCCCACACGCCCCCGCCTCCGCGCACCTCTCGCCAAATTACCAGTGCCCTCGAGACGGTTGGGTTGAGCGCCCCTGCCCGGGGAAGGCAGCCTGCAGGCGCTTGCCCCGAGCCCGGGGAACCGAAGGTCTCCTTTCCAAGCGCACTCACATTATTCATGCAAAGTTAATCCCCGCCGCGTCACGGCCGCCCGCCCGAGGATGTGCGCCTTCCTTGGCCAAGCCCCGCAGTCTCCACCCTCCTCCGCCCCCTCCTCCCGGCGGCGGGGTCCCAGGGAGCGCAGGCGACGGGACGTCGCTCGAGTCCTGCAAAATGTCAACTCCTTGGGCGAAAAGAGGCGGCCGCCGCCAGGGCCGCGCCGGCCCTCCCCGGCCACTCCACTTTTATAGGCGTAGGAAGCGAGTGTGGTCCGGGCACCGATGTCCCCGCCTCTCCAGGCCCCCCGCGCGCCGGGCCCGCCCCGGCCAGCTCCGCGGGCGCTGCCTTATTCCGGGCCCGGGGCGCCGGCTCCGCGCGGCGTCTGCGAACCGGTGACCTGGTTTCCCCTTCAACCCTCGCCGCGGTCCTACTCGCGCGGCGGCGGCTGCGGCTAAGAACAAGCAAACCCGGCTCCGCCAGCGGCGCAGCGAGGAAATGGCCTCCCAGCCGCTCGCCCCGCCGCGGCGAACGCCCCGAGCTGCCCGGCTGGCACCCGACGCCCCCCGCTCGGCCCAGGGCCGGCGCCCAGAAGTGTCCTCCCCTCGGCGCTCGCGGACCCCTACCCCGCGGCCCACGCGCACACCGCCCCGGGCTGGCCGCCTCCGCACCTGCCTCCCCAGGTTCGGGCTCTCCCTCTCCTCCCAGTCCCGGCGGTGCCCTCCGCCCAGGGTGCCCTTCCCAGGGTGGCAATGTTGCGGTGGTTTGGGTGGCCGCGCGTCCACCCACCCGGCGGCGTGCGCACCGAGGTTCGGGTTTGGGCGTCATTCCTCTGGTAGGAGAAAAGGAAGGAATGGGGAACGAGTGACAAGGAGGCGGGGGGCCTTCCAGAAGCACGGGCTTTTCTTTGCCCGGGAAGACCAGCGCGGCCCTTGCCACCGCGCTCCTCCCTCTTTCTCCAAACCACTTGTGGCGCGTGTCGGGCAGAAACAGCGCTCTGGCTCCTCCTGGGGCCTCCCACGGGCCGGGCGGTCTGGAGTTCCCTTACCGTCACCTGGCCCCTACATCCTGGGAGACGTGTGCAGAGTTGAGACACTCCACAGGTTCCAGGAGGGCTGCCCTATTAATTTGTCTTTGCCCTGGATATGTACAAATAAAACCCGGAAGACAAAAATAATTTATACTCTTGAAGAGTTCTGCCCCAGGCAAATGTGAATTTCCAAAATGCCCTTCCCCACCCCCCACTCTAGTCTTGAAAGCCAACGGTTTAGGTTGGGAGAAAATGAAGCGGGCAGCTGCATTACGGGCTAAAAGAATGCTTGTAAAAATAGTGAGTACCTAAAAAGCTAAACGGCAGTCGATACGAAGCTATAGTTGCAACAGAACTATTTTGATGACAGAGTACAATTATTTTCTTATAGATAATATTAAAACAATTCCTACTTCATTATTCAATATACACATTTATTCGTACAACGATGTGATAGAGCTATGACGATTTGTATCCTCAACTGCCTGAGCAATGTATAGATGATTTATTGGAGACTTTTCCAGATTTCCAGCCGGTGACGTGTGATTTATTCCAGTTTCTTGTGAGCATCCCACGGAAAGGGGCGAGGAGCCACCCCCCTGGCTAACAGCATTAACAACCCCAACTGTCAGGAATTCGGAAACTGCTGCCTGTGCCGGAATGTATAGTGTTTCAGGTGCTTCGAGAGAGAAAAGTCGCAGACCTCCAGGCTCCCTGGCGAGAGGGAGGGGCCTCCCGGTCAGACTCCGCGGACCTTAAATCCCCTTGGTTCTCAGTGATAAATCCGTGCTTTATTTTATTTTTCACTCGTAATAAGGCTATACCATATACGACTTGGAGGTTTTGTAGCTGGAGAGAAGTCGTCCTCCCTTGCAGGGAAGTTCCTGGGCTTTGCTCCAAAGCTGCCCCGGGATGTTTTGGTTGGTTTGGAGGAAAGCTGTGGAGTCTGCACCAATTGTTCCAAATAGGCGGCCCCCTGGTGGCTAACCGTGGGTGAAAACTCTGGCCACTGAGTAAAAAGCTTGGTTCTAAGAGGCCACACGGGTTGACAGCCTGGTCTTTGCAGGGGCCACGGAGCCCTGTGAACAACTTCGTAATAAGGGGGGAGAGGGGGAGGAACGTGATGCCAACCTTCCTTCACAAAGGTGGATAATAGGCCCTAAACCCTGATGGAACTTTGCTTTTTTTTTTTTTTTCTCTTCCTGAGTATAACTTGGAGCTAAATTCCTTCTTAAGGAAACATCATACAGAGAATGAAGTATAACAAACACTGTTGCTTCCCTTTGTTCAAATGGCTTTGTTTTTCTGAGCTCATTTTGCCTGGAAACTTCTGAAATAAACAGTAAATTATAACATGAAATAAATAGCGTGGCATTATTCAAACAATTCGTGAGACTATGATTGTAACAATGTTATATAACAATGGGGAAAGGCAATTTTAATGCAACATTATTGAAACAACATGAACTACTAAGGATTCCATGAATTGGCCCTCAAGCAAGGATTGCCAACAGAACCTGGCATTTCTTTTTCTTATTTTTCACGAAGGCGGACAATGAAGAAATAATCTTATGGGGACCTGACTGAAGTCAAAAATAATATTCAAATTTAGAGCATTTGGCCCCATGTTCCAATCTAGCTGGTTTAAGAGGGCACATCAAAGCCACCTGTAAGACATCCTCATTACCAGGATCTGCAAATTCCAAGTCACTGCCTTGGTTCAAGGAAGCAATTTGTTCTTATATTCATTCATTCATCCACTGCTGGGGTAAGAAGATAAATAAAACCTGAAGTCCAACAGAACTGGGATAACACTGAAGCCAATGAGGCCAGTAGTACAAATACAGGGTCTGAGCTTGACTTTATTTAAACTTTTAATATATTGTTCATCATGGATGATTGGCACATTAACTTTGATTTTAAAAATATTGCATTAAAATATAGTATCTCCTGATTACTGAGTTTTTGATGCCCTTTGAATTTTGCACTCATCTGTGTTGAGTGCACACAGGTCCTCATTCTGCTGTGCCTTCAAAACTACCAGAGTCTGATCAGAAAAGTAAAACTCAAGTAGAATTTGCTCAGTGTCAAAGGTAATTAATATCTGGTAAGGAACTTTAGGTCAGGGAGTTAGAGATGGCAAGGCGTTGCAAGAGAATGGAAGAAATCAGGTGAGATGTCACTGAATGCAATGGTGGCATGTGAATCAGTCCATCAAGGATGGACCAGGTTTTACTAGGGAGTGTTAAAACCAGAGGAAGTGCTATTCCAGGCACCGAGACCACTGATATTCTTTCATTCATTCAACAACTCCTTAGGCTAGTTGTGCAGCCAAATGACCCAGCCCCAGAGATTCTCATTCTGCCTGTTTATAGTTCCTGGAATTTATTTTGGCTATGAAGGCCCCAGTGGTTCTGGTCCATGGCTAGACAGATAAGAATGCCAAGCCTGTCTCTGCCCTTCAGGAAAGACAGCCTATTAGGGGATATGACATGTTCAAACTTAACTCTACTTTAAGGGTGAAGAGTGAAGGTGCAATGAGAATTATGTAAATATAACTTGCCAGGTCATTGCTGGTGAGGAGACCATGATAGCCAAGGAATCGTGGTGGCAGCGGTGGGGGCGGGGGTCAAGACTTCCTACAGAAGATGGCCAGGTAGAACTTGTGGGAGAAGTCATAGAGAGGGAAAGACACAGCTGGCTATAGTATTTGCAAGGCGTAGTACAAAATGAAAATGGGGGGCCCTTTATTCAAAGAGCAGGAAAAAAGTACCCTTGCAAGTACAAAGTATAAAGCTATCTCCTTTTTTCCATGTTCTCTTTTTGAAATTGTCATGGTATTTTTTAATTCACTATTTAATATAATTCTAAGTAAAGAAAAACAAACATTTTAAATTATTAGCATGAATTGTACTGTCCATCTTTATATTATGCAATGCTAGTTTTAAATGCAAAATAAGAGCATTTAACTCGTGAAATCAACAGAATTACACAATTTGTATTTCTGTGGCTAGTTCATGTATTTTGTAGTTTGTGTATACATATGTGTTTTGTTCTTATCAAAACAGTGGAAACACAGCACAAAACTAACTGAACTGTTATTTTACTTCTTGATATGTACCCATTCTACCAACATACTATCTTTGACTTGCTTACTGGTGAATAAGGAAGAACTGAAAGGAAAAGGATTGATGGGTTGTCCTTTCCTTCTATGTCTTCACTTTCAGAGTAGATGGTTAGCTAATTCAGGGGCGTAAGATAGGAAATGATAAGAGTTTCTTGGTTGTTGCTTTCTTTCTGCATTCAGAGCAAGAATGGAATGGAATGGAATGGAATGGAATGGAATGGAATGGAATGGAATGGAATGGAATGGAATGGAATGGAAAGCATGGCCTCTAGCGGTAGTCAGTGCTCCCCACTTACTCAGTCATAGATGTAACATGCTTACAACATAAGATGTACCCAATTTGAGTTTTGTTGACATCTCACACATTGTGGGGCCATTGGAATTCTGTCCTCATGGGGCATCAAGAATGTTATATGTGAGTGTTGATTCACAAGATCCTTCAGTGCTACCCAGTGTAATCTGAAACTGGTCCCCATATACAGAAGGCAGGGAAAGATCAAAGAAAGAGTCAAGCTACTCCAGGTTGGTAGGTGGTAGGTTTAATGAGCAAGGGAGCTTAAACACGAGGCTGGTCTTGGGCCCTGCAAGACAAGTAGATCTCCACACGCACCTGCCAAATCTTAAATATTTATAAAAAGGCCTTGATGGTATTCAGTCACCTACACCATCCAGATTGTATCGAGACCGCATCCCTCTCTTAAGGGTATATTCTTGGGGTAGCTTATGGGAGCAGGGGAGGCAAGAGGAGCCCATATTTCAAGGACAGGAGAAAGGGTGAGGAGCTTCTAATTGCCGGGGTCCAGCTCATGAGTCAACAGGTGGTCACATCCTCTCAATGACCTCCCCCGAAAGTGAGTAGAGCAGCAAAGAACTGAAGTGGATGTATATATTATGTGCTTCTCCTCTGTTCATGGACATGTACTATCGTCCCATCAGATGTCACTGACAAAACACAAATTCGAAGATAAAATTAGTGGGAATTTCAAGATGGTGAAAACAGAGCATCAAACTAAGTGCCAGCTGGAGGCACGGGGACCTTCGGAGCTTTGGACCCTGTGCAGCTGCACAGGTTGCATGCCCACAAAACTGGCCTGGTGAAAGAACTTGATCCTTTGTTGTAGTAGAAGCCTAAGGCATGTTGGACATGCAGTAGACATTCTGGCATGGCTGGTGATAACAAGAAATATGTATTATATCTAACATTTATTAAATATGTGTTATTTCCAGGTATTGTCCTAAATATTTCACACAATTTTAAGACATTGCCATGAACTCTGTTAAGCCGTTTTATAATGCACTGCATTTTCTAGCTAGGGAAGCTAAAACATAGGAAGACCAAATAATTTGCTTAAGCTCAGGCCTAGGCATTGGTGGCAGAGGCTATGCTCTTAACCAGTCCATCAGGCTGCCTTTATATAGGAAAGTCATGAGGCAGGCATATGCAGATGGATAATATAAGCATGTCTGGGAGTCGTGGGGATGTCCCTACCTCCTTTAATGGAGGAGTATGAAAATTCTTAATGAAAATTCTTAAATAATTCTTTTTGTGGGTACATGCATTCATAGCTCTTGGGCATATGCTTAGGAGTGGAATTGCTGGCATGTATTATTTCTTAATTATTCTACTAAAACTCTCTGAGGTACTAGCACAATTATGAGACACTAGAAGATGAGCAATTAGCATTTGCTGACTTCTGTTCATTCTTAAAATTATCACAAATAAAATATTTAACAAAGTTATGTGGAGTCTAACCTGAGTGAATAAATATTATCCAATGTTGTAAGTATGAAAATTTTCAAAACAATCAATATTCAAATCCATGATGACCCTATGTAGCAATTACAGGCTCTGCTATTAGCCACAAGTTATTTCCTATGAACTAAGCCACAGACTAAAAGCCTATGCAAAAATGAAGATGCTGATGAATTAAAGCACATCTGGAAAAAAGCGAATTAGGAAAGGAACTTAGGAATACCAAAACCCTTTTAAATTCAATCTTAATTTTCAGCTCTCTGAAGGATAGGTTTACGATGAGCTGAGTAGGGGTGCTTGGGTGGCACAGCAGTTAAGCGTCTGCCTTCGGCTCAGGGCGTGATCCCGGCGTTATGGGATCGAGCCCCACATCAAGGCTCCTCTGCTATGAGCCTGCTTCTTCCTCTCCCACTCCCCCTGCTTGTGTTCCCTCTCTCGCTGGCTGTCTCTGTCAAATAAATAAATAAAATCTTAAAAAAAAAAAAAAAGATGAGCTGAGTAATTGCTAATTGGACTATAATAAGCTATGTTCATTGTGAGCACACAAAGTATGGCACATTGCTAAATTCTTTGCCAATCACAGAAGAAATCTAGTGGTTCATAACACGCCTCCCCAAGACATGTCAATTAAGTGTACTTCCTTTTTTCTTGAGTTATGTTTATATGCAACAAAAGTGGAAATGTAATTTTAAAAAATTCCGTGAAAATATCCTTTATACTTAGAAAGGGAATAAAGGTGAATCTTACTCGTTTTCATAGAATAAATTCTAATTTATCTAGATTCAATAACACACATAATATGATGCTTATGATTATGGGCTATTTTCAGATCCTTAAAAATCCTGAATGAGTCATATCTGGAGTGATAGTCATAACTTCAAATTTACTTGTTTTTGTCAGTTTAAATGAGATTCTCAATTTGAGGGCAATATAAGTTTATTGACCCTTTGTATTTTTATATATTATGGCTCTCTTTTACAATAAACTTGCCTCATCCTGAGTTTACAAAGCACTGCATAAAATATTACAGATCTCCTTCAGATGCAACTGCAGAACACATTTTGAACATCTATAAATGATGCATTGGAGACAATCAAATTTAGAACTGGCAGAAAAAACAAGGAAGGCCCTGAGTTTCCATTTATGCAGACTCAGAGCAAAACCTTTCACTGTGGTTCATATTAAATAATGGGCTGGTTAAAGATTTGAGCTTTGTGTCTTTGCTGATCGTTTTGTGCACGTCACCTAGCTTCTCTACACTTCCGTTTCCTCATTTGTAAAAACGGAGAAAACACTCATGCCTGCTTGTTAGGGATGTTGTGAGAAATACCTGTAATCATAAACATTATGAAGGACACAGTGTTTGGCACATAGCAGATGCTCAATGAATATGATCTGTTATTCTTGAAAGAAGAATTTAAGCTATTTGAAAATCTAGAAAAATGGCAAAGGCCAACATCTTTACTTGAAAGATAATGTTTTCTAAATTAATCAGCTCAACAAATATTTACAAGTATTTGTAAAAGTGTTTACAAACTGCCTATTCCTGGGCTGGCCCTATTTTAGGCTCTGGAGAGAGAAGTGAGCAAAGCAACCAAATTCCCTCCCCTTGTGGGGCTTACATGTCTTCGAACAGGATATAAATTCTCTGAAAGAGAGGAACACTCCTATCTTGGCAAAGATTGAGCACAAACTCAGATACATGGCTGAATTCAGATTTGCAAAAATAATATCTTCTGGCAACAGACTCCTTTGCTGATCAACAAGTCCCAGCCTTTAATGATGATCTTTTGGAAGAAATGACTCTGTTTTTAGAAAAATATTTTCACAAATATTTTTTCGGTAGTATTTCCTAACTGCTACAGAACTCTTAAGTTAGAGTATCTTTCTTTAATATTCAGTTTCTAGAATGTCTGCAAATTTTTTTCTAATCCAGGTGAAAGTAAAGTCATCCAGAAAGTTCTAAATGTTGGATTTGGTGCTAAGCTTATCTGATCTGAGCCATGCTCTTAATTAGTTGTATTTCCTTGGCCTAATCATTTCTTTCCTAGTCCTCCCATTCATATGAATAAATGCAAGGGATTGGTTTAAGTAATTCCTAAAATCTCTCTGAGTTCTTCTATTTCAAAAGTATATGCAGTTTTATCTCCATTCAGTGACCAGAGAAATGACCTTTATTTTGTGGAGAGCTCCTTACTTTTCTTAACAATATTTTAAAGTTTATTAGTTAAACTAAGAACCTGGGAAATATAATTTTTTTAAAGCTGGATCAGGTATTCTTCTTCACTTCATGGGGTAAAAATGAAATGGGCTTAAGTTCTATCCATGATGGCAGCTTCTTCTCTCCCCCCACCCCGCCCCATTTTAATAGCATTTTCCATGAGATACAGAAGTCATATCTGTCAGGAAGTTTTTATTTGCTTGTTTGGATAAACTATAGATTAAATTTGCATCACTATTGGATTTAACTAATTAATCTCAAGAGAATTGATAAATTCAGGCGATCAAATGTTCTTTTCTGGTGTTTCTTTCCATGATTCCTACTCATTCTTGCACTCATTCATGACATTAAAAAATGATGATGATGAACAAAATCAGAAAAGAGCTAAAGAAATGGAGAGATATCCATGTTCATGCACAGGAATTGTCAAGATGCCAGTCCTCCCCAGACTGATCTGTAGGTTCAAAGCAATCCCAATCAAAATCCCAGCAGTATTTTGCACATACTAACATCTGAAAGTTTATGCGGGCAGTCAAAAGACCTAGCATAGACAACACAATATTAAAGAAACAAAGCAAAGTTGGAGAACTGACACTACAAGACATCAAGGCTTACTATAATGCTACAGTAATCAGGACAGTGTGATATTGATTTAAAAAAATAGCCACATAGATCAATGGAACAGAACAGAGAGCCCAGAAATAGATCCCCATAAATATAGTCAACTGACCTTTGACAAATGAGCAAAGGCAGTTGAATGGAGCATTCAGCAAATGATGCTGGAATGATTGGACACCCGCACGCAAAAAAATGAACCTAGATATAGACATTGTGCCCTTCACAAAAATTAACTCAAACTGAATCATAGACCTAAGTTTAGAACGAATGCAAAATTATCAAACTTTTATGAGATAACATAGGAGAAAACCTAGATGACCTTGGTACAGCAATAACTTTTTAGATATAACACCAAAGGCACAGTCCACGAAGACAGCATTAGTAAGCTGGGCTTTATTCAAATGAAAGACTTCTGCTCTGCCAAAGAAAATGTTAAGAGAATGAGAAGACAAGCAACAGATTCAGAGAAAATCTCTGCAAAAGACATATCTGATAAAAGACTGTGTTTCACAATACACAAAGAACTCTTAAAAGTCAATAATAAGAAAACAAACAACCCAATCGAAAAATGAGCCAAAGACCTTAACAGACACCTCACTGAAGAAGATACATACATGACAAGTAAGCATAGGAAAAGAAGTTCCTTATCTTACATCATCAAGGAAACACAAATTAAAACAACAAGATACTACTGCACACCTATTAGAATGGCCAAAATTCAGAACACTAACAAACACCAAATTCTGGCAGGAGGTAGAGCAAGAGTAACTCTCTTTCACTTACTGGTGGGAAAACAAAATGGGAAGCCCACTTTGGAAGACAGTTTGGCAGGTTTTACAAAACTAAACATACTCTTATTATATGATCCAGCAAGAGCACTCCTTGGTATTTATGCAAAGGAGTTGAAAACTTATGTCCACACAAAACCTGCACCTAATTGTTCATAGCAGCTTTATCCATAATTGCCAAAACTTGGAAGCAACCAAGATGTCCTTCAGTGGGTGAAGGGATAAAAAACTGTGGTAACTCCAGACAATAGAATATTAGGGCTAAAAAGGAGCAAGTTCTCAAGTCATTAAAAAAAATGGTAAAATTACTAAATTTCACTTAGTGATTCATATTACCAAGTGAAAGAAGCCCATCTGAAAAGGCTACATACTCTATGACTCCAACTATGTGGCATTCTGGAAAAGGCAAAGCTATGAAGACAAAAAAATAAAAATAAAAAATAAAAAAAATCAGTGTTTGCTGGCAGGTTGGAGTGGGATAGGATGAATAGGATCAATGATTGTTATATTTTTTAAATTTGTTTTTGTGTGTGTGTGTGTGTGTGTGTTTTCTCCATTTTTATTGAGAAATAATTGAATCCATAGCTGTATAAGTTTAAGTCTTATAGCATGATGTTCTGATTTACATACATTGTGAAATGATTACCACAATACTCTGCATAATAATAATACATGTTATTAGGCATTTGTCCAAATCTACAGAATGTACACCACCAAGAGAGAACCAAAATGTAACCTGGACTCTGAGTCGCAATGATGTGTCACTATAAGTTCATGAATGGTAAGAAATGTACCACTCTGGCGAGGGGTATTGATAATGAGGGAGGCTGTGTGCATGTATAAGGACAGGAGGTATAGGGGAATTGTCTGTAGCTTCCCCTTAACTTTGCTGTGAAGGTAAAACTGCTCTAAAAATAAAGTCTTAATAAACGGATGATGATGATGATGATGATGGTGGTGGTGGTGGTGATGAAGAAGTGTGGTCCTTCCTAAGAGGACATTTGAGTTTTTTAGAGGATATAATGGCCATTTCCTCTAGCTTAATATTTTAGCTCCTTTTATCTCTGAGTATAAAGAAAGTATTGCTGATTCAAACTGTTGGCTTGACTGACACGAAACTACATTCTCTCATTCCTATCATGTATGTGCCCACCTCTTGGTTCTCCCTCCAGGCTTCAATGCCATATTGGAAAGAAGGCTTTGTGGCCACTGAAGTTGGAGGGAATACCCTTAGTGAGGAATGACATCAAGTCCCTCACATTATTGCCCTCGAGCCATTAATTAAATTCCCTCAGTCCCAAAATGAAGAAAAGCCCAATTGCCAAGGGGATTCACTAAAATCACATTATTGCCCTCAAGCCATTAATTAAATTCTCCCAGCCCCAAAATGAAGAAAAGCCCCATTGCTAAGGGGATTCACTAAAATCACACTTTGAAATATTGAACCAAGTTGTTGAACCATGCCTGGATCTTGGGTGCTAAATAAAGTTTAGTTTTCCTTTTCTTCTCACAAATGATC